>NC_059304.1:7217519-7237519 GCF_017591435.1 Portunus trituberculatus | reverse complement strand
AAGAGGTCAAAGCTCCCTAAAAATAGGCATGCATGCCTAACCTTTGGCTAACAACCTTCAGTCTTAACACTGCTTTGTGCATTATCTAATCTTGCCATCTAAGTCATACTTATTGTGCAGCTGGAAGCTACAGTTGTGAGCAAGGTTTGCCCTTATGCCAATGGCATATCACATCTTAGTACAGCCACCTACTTGTCATAACAATAATTTACACAGATAATGGTACAAATAACATAGGTTTTACATCAAGGTCAACATTAACAGCATATAAGCTAACAATGTCTTGATATTTATACAGGTAAAACTACCCCTGACCCTGTAGCCAGAAGGCGGATATTGGGACCCCCAAGGCAGAGTCTGGTTCACTGCTGCACCATTCCACAGATGACCCTTCCACCTGAGCAGGACAATACCTCAACACAAACATGTGCTCACACTATAAGCAATGCAAATATCAACATTATGTAAAACCACAAATGTTAGAAAGGTGAAACTTTACACAGCTTGTGCCATCAGCCTTGAATGTACACAGGACTTCTATTTAACTTTAATAATAATGACAATGGTGATTACCATTAGCTTATGAAACTCATAAAACACCTGTATATAAAATGGAATACAATATTTTACAGTGAAAATGGTATAAGAATTATATGATTGCACACATGCAACTATTAAATTGAGCTATTATAGTATGTATGTATTTTCCAAACAACATTGTCATTGTTATCGAAGCCTCATGAGGAGGCCCTATGGTCCCTGCCGAGGGGGTTCCAATCGTATACATGGTGAGTGAAGCAGTTCTATCTCCTCCGAGCATTCTGCCCACCAGACAAACTTTGTCACGTCGTTTGACCTTTGACCTAGCTAACCATCTCCAGCGCTTGCATACACTAAATCACAGCCCAGACCAATATCAACATTAACAGGAGTCTGCCTGCCAACAGTGCCATTATTGTCACTGGATCAATTTGTAGTAGGACATGGCCAATCAACACACACGATGAGAATGAATTTATGTTAACCTGACTGGTATGTTTTTAAAGTATTCTATAACACATGATACATGTAAGAAAAAACTGTAAAATGAGTAAACTACTGAGGACCCCAAAGAGTTGTTTCTGATGAAATGGAAATGACAATAAGACAGAGCTAGGAAAAGTGGAAATAAGTATCAGAGGAGATGACAGAATGATATGAATGAATATATGATGGAATAAAAAGACAATAACAATCATCATATTCAAGATCCACAGCCTTGGAAAGGAATGTGATCAAAGGTATATCCTGTAACTTGAATCACCAGCAACTTGGAACAGTTGGCAGACATAGCTCAAGGGGTGAGGCTCATCACATTCCGGATCCATGCGCCATTTTCTGTATTGCCAATAAATTGTAACACAAATGTGGGTTATGAACTTGGGTTGATAATATATGAAGATATTTCTTTTCTGGAAATGGTGAAATATTTCATCACTGAATTAACCAAAGTTCATTACTGGTCATTTGACATTACATGATCAGAGTACTTCAAGCAATGTTGGTTAACACACCATAGGTTTTAGGTACTTAAGTGGAACTTCTCTACTGTTTATCAATATTAATCAGTTCTACTGTGTGCTGCATTATATAAACACTGGTTTGTGAAAAAAAAAGAAAAAAAATATACATGTTCCTACAAAACAGCAAAAGAAATTTTTATTCTAGTCAAAGATTCATTACAAGTAATGGCTAGCTTAAGTCTCATATGTATACATTTAGAGATATTTTCATCAAATGAAGGGCAACCACAAAAAACCGTAGAAAATGATACAGGAGTGTATGATATGCTTCAGGTATAAATTTGGATATGATATATGATATGTAACTTGTATCCAGACATGATATGTAATTGATTTGCAATGTTTCATAGTAAATTACAGTTTTTAACTGCATGTGATGCAAGTTGTATTAAATATAAAAAGAAATTAGACTGAAAACACGCCAACTCTGTCTTCCCATCAAAAGACAGACTACAAGCTCCCCTTTGTCATGCACCAGTTGGAGGGAAAATAAAAAAAAATGAATAAATAAATGAAAATAAATAAATAAAAAAAAAGAAAAGAAAATGAAATAAGATTAACAAAACCAAAGCCTCACCCCTCACTGGGATTTCTAGCAGAGTAGGGAATGAAAGAATAGGAAACACATCTATCCTACTGAAAAAAAAAAAAAGTGGAAAAGATTAATATTTATATACCTTTGGTGAAGTTAAACTTCCTAGCTTGGCAAAAAGAGGTTAAAGATATGTTACTCTAGTCCTTTTAAAAAACAACAAAAGGTGGCACTGGGTTCACATTTTTCTACTCCTACTATGATGAGATCTCACTGATAAACCAAACTCCCTTTGTAAATAACAGAGTGTGTGTGTGTGTGTGTGTGTGTGTGTGTAAGGGCTTTCATCTAAACTATGTTAAAAATAAATTCCATAAATAGTTAATAACTGCAAAGCTGTGATGGAAAAATAAAATGATTTGGTGAGTACTTGAGCCATTTCTTGTATGCAGCTCATTATTAATACTGAGAAGAAACTTTTTTTTTTTTTTTAGCTCAGTGTTATACTTTATAAAATAAGGATTTGGTTACTTAGTCATGTTGCAGTATAGTTTACAGCTTAATATGGTTAACTGTAAAACAATGAGGCAATATACCAGTGAATAACACATCACACCATGTGAAAGCAAAAACCAATATATTCTACAGGCTATCAGAAAGGAAGAAAGAGAGAGAGAGAGAGAGAGAGAGAGAGAGAGAGAGAGAGAGAGAGAGAGAGAGAGAGAGAGAGAGAGAGAGAGAGAGAGAGAGAGAGAGAGAGAGAGAGAGAGAGAGAGAGAGAGAGAGAGAGAGAGAGAGAGAGAGAGAGAGAGAGAGAGAGATCAATTCTAGTTACAAGGTGTCTGGATTACTGGAATATATAGGAGTATGTTATCTAAACTAGGGGAGTTTGGTCTTCTGAAAGCATAAGTAATGGGTAAAAGTAAATGGAAACAAAATCTGTGAGAAATTTGCTGATCTAATGAGCATGTTTTGATATATAAATTAATGCTGAAAAAAGATCCTTCCATGAAAATAAGATATAAAGAATGTAAATATAAGAAATGAAATAAACAAGAAGTAAAACAACTCAAAGGGCTGAGTTTAACCTCTAAAAGTCTCCATACTTCCCAGAGTTCCAGTGTAATTACATATTGCACGCACGAGCCAGGTTGAGTACCTAGTTTAAGTAGAAAAAAAATCCTCCTACAAACAGATCACAGACCATCATGCGTGTTTGATCACACACTGGTACTATTCACTTGGTATGTTACATAACAATGGCTAGGGGGATATATGAAGTCCGTTAGGCAAACATTCCAGCTATAGTATTATTGCAGTAAATTGAAATTGAACATTAGGGTTGAAATGGTAAGCTGTGTGTCAAGTTGAGCCATGGCTGTTGTATGATTCCTGCCATCGATATGCTTTTGAAGGAATTAACACTGAAGCCAGAAAATTTCTGATGGTATGGAAATGCATATTGGCAACAAAACAATTAGTATAATCAACAGTTACTTAATTAAAGCCTCTATCATCACAGCACATTAGCCATCATTTTTTTATATTGCTACCTATATGATATGATTCCTTCAGAGACATGGCACTGCAGCTCTGGTCATCTGGGGGGGTAGGGTGGCTCCTTGACACAGTCCCAGGAGGAGACTGTGGGGACGGGGTCTTGTGCTCACGTACTCCCACAGATGAAGGGTTGGGTGTTGGTGGGGTACGACCTGGTCCCCCATTGCCACTGTCTTGTTGTATTCGAGCATCGTAATCCATTTCAGCAATTTCTGAGCTGCACTCATTTTCTGAGTCATTATCAGGAGGATTGTTGTCTGTAGACTGATCTAAATCAGTGTTGGGGTCATTGTGGTGGGCACCTAATCCTGGCTGGTCACCAAATGGTCCTCCAAGATCTGAGTAGAGAGATGGAAGGACGCTACCCCCACCTCCACCAGGTCCAAGGGATGAAGGAGCACCTACACCTGATGAATCTTCTCGCACATGAACTTTCATGTGGATTTTAACCTGTAAAGTACATATTTCATTGAATGAAATCCATATTACTAATAAACTAAGTTCTTATGAGCAAAACAATACATGGCCCACCTATATATATCAAGTTGATGTTCCCTGCCTTAGCTGAGACAAAACACCCACATGTACACTCTAATACACAAAATGACACATATAGACTCTCATGCCAACAAATATTTTGTAAGAATAAATTAAAAACCATCCTAGCCAGTAATGGGTCTCTCGGGAAAGAAACTTATTTTCATCTATAACACCAAATGTGGATCAATTGTGCAGTAAACTAATATTCTTTAAAATTAACAAAATTTTTTTTAGTGCACTGTAATAAAAACATTTACAACAATGATACAAAATTTATCTTAGTTACACTTTAAGGGGAATCTCAATCCAGTATCTAAATACTAAATTTTCAATCATACTCTATAGATGAAGTTACACATTCAATTATCAACTTCAGTAGGAGAGGTTACCTGCTGGCTCTGGATAAACCCCCGGCCGCAGACCTTGCACTTGTATGGCCGCTCCCCAGTGTGGATCCTGATGTGAGTCTTGAGATGGTCCTTCCTCTTGAACTTGCGAGAACAATACTGGCATTTATGGATGCGTGTGTCATTCCCTGGTGTGCTGAGCCGGTCCAACCGACGAAGTGGGTCACTGATTGGGAACATTCTCTGCAGTGCCAATAGGAAAACAATCGTGATAACTTCTTTCACTGATAGCAACACATGCTATATCAATGATCTATGAATATGTTTACTATCAAATGTCTTTTCAATGTTTAAATTCCTTTACAGGTAGTGTGTACAAATTACATTACTCCAACTAAATCTGCATACATTTTGTTCTCCAGGAGTTAAGACCTCTGTGATTAATGCTTCCTCAATGAAAGATTTTTCATCTTCTGATTCATCTCTATCAATTATCTATTTCACACTTCTTATCTTTAAGTGTTTTTAATAATTTTCTTCTCTGCCACACTAACATGACCAAACTGCTTGAGCTCCTACTTATACTTAATGTTAATTTTCAAACATTATACATCTATTATTTCTTATTGTTAAGCATCTCAAGCCAGTCAAGAAGAGATTCTGAAGCTTTTTTTTTCTTGTTAAGAACCCCATGAGTTACAAGACCCAAACCCCCTGTAATCTGACAATGAGCAGAATGTTAATTTAGTGACTGACACTAACTTAATATGCATTGGTATACTCCACAGGATATTATTAGATTAGCCATCTAAGTACTCATGGAAATCTTTTTATGAACCCCTGGGTATTCACAAACCCCACGTTGAGAACCCCATGCAGTAAAGTAACCATTTGTAAACTCAGGCTTAGATGTAAATGCACTACTCCAAATTACAACTTAGCATATAGAAAGAGGACATTTAATTTACATGTTAACATTTTTTGAAAAAGTGTTCTACAAAAACATGTTTTATGGTTTGGCCTATAATGATAAGTTTAAACTGTGAAATGTGAATCATTAAATGTTATACACAGGTCACATTGAAGTGACATAAATGCTAAATATCTTTCCCATGATGCAAAGAAATCCTAACTATAATAGGATGTAGAAAATGCTGTACCATCTTTCTCACAATAAAACTGCACTCTTACACTTGATGAGGCAGGCAGATTATAAGACATCTTGTTCTATCATCTCAGTATGTACAATATTATTATAAATCAAGTCTATCAGTGACATTTAGGATTAGTTACACACACACACACACAGAGAGAGAGAGAGAGAGAGAGAGAGAGAGAGAGAGAGAGAGAGAGAGAGAGAGAGAGAGACTGCAAGTTAACATAAAATATTTACCCCATATGGTGGTTGTGAGCCAGCTGAGTGAGGATCATGCTGAAGAAAACTACTAAAGATGGCTGTAGGAAGAGGGTATGCAGGCCGTGAGGGATCTCCTAGGGGCAGTGGAGACACACCTGTTACATCCACTGTACTATCCCAGTTGTTTCCACCCAAGTCTGGCTTTACACGCTGCAATTACAATAAAAATATGTTATATTAGTGCAATTCTCAGTAAATCCAAAGTTTCACTTGTGCAGAAAAGTAGTCTATTCTATAGACATGGCTGAGATCTTTCAAATACTTTAACTGCTCACTCATTTGTGAAAATCTTGTTACTAAAAATTTCTAAGTTCTATAATCTTCAGTGATAATTATAAGAAAGTATATATTCCAATAAATCCAGATATATACATAAAGTTTAGCATTAGGAAGGATTCAAAATGATCTTTTCTTCTGCAGATACTCTTTCTACAATAATTGCTTTGGTCTCATTATTGTTCTATTAACGAATAGCTTTGTAAAACTTACACACACACACACACACACACACACACACACACACACCTTATGTATAGCAACTGAGTGACAAACAGCATGATATAACAACACTGTAAAACAGCAAACACTATGAATGTAGAGAAGCAGCTGTATATGTATAGATATACTGAACATTTTTCTGTATCACACATACAATAAGAAGTAAAACCTTACCAAAGAAGAGTAAGGTGATCTTGCCATAACACTTGGTGGACATTTGGGAAGATCGTCTCTGTTGACTTCTGCCTCACTGACGGACAAGAGTGAGGGTCCTGATGCGCCTGGGAGATCGTATGGGCGGTGGGGTAACAAGGAGTATGGATGGGGGTACTCCGGGTGTATTGGGTGGGGAGGTGGTCCTTGATGGGGTCTTGTACCTGCTATTGCTGCAGTTAGTGCACCTGCTGCTACTGAAGTGTGTCTTACTGGGGAGGGATCAGAGGTTCCATGTGGAAGAGATAGAGCTGGGTGACTGGAGGCTCCAACAGAAATTTGAGGGTTTACTAATGGGGGAGGATTAGGGGACTGAGGTTCACTAACAGGGGTGGCACATTTGGTGGGAGGTCCGGTGCTAGGGGAAGGGGAAGATGAAGGACATTGACCAGTCCTGTCCCCTGCTGGGGAAGATGGCCGGGATGATGATTGGTCCATATCTGCCAACCCCCGAACCTGAAAAAAAAGGGATATTAAGCCATAGAAAATCCTTCACCTTTTTATAAGGGGATGATATTGTAATTTCAATGATAGAATATAACAAAAATTTAACTTGTTTGGACTATGAGAAAATATTATCCTAGTAAGATATGAAAATTACACAATAGGAATAAATCCTTAAACATATCAGGTAGCTAAAACAAGAAAAAAGAAAGACAGAAAGAAGGAAAGAAAGAAGAAAAGAAAAAAAAGAAAGAAAGGAATCAATTTAACTATCTATCTATCTATATATCAATATATATATATATATATATATATATATATATATATATATATATATATATATATATATATATATATATATATATATATATAAACCTAAGGGATTTTCACGATAAATTGCAGCTCTAATGATGGACATTTCAATTAAAATCTTAACTTTTGTATTGTTGTATCAATGGTAAAATCATGGTACTTGTACTTTTTAAGCGAATACTTGTCACTGTGAGTTTGTAAAGAGAACAGAATACTATCGCCTTTATTTTAAACAGGTAAGGAAATGGTTGTATCAACTCGTTCTACCAACATACTATCTAAAATAATCCCATTATATAATTACTCCTAGAGTAAATAATCACTAAAAACTTCAAAGTAATTCTTTATATCAAATCCTCTAATTTGATATTTGATGTTAAGATCATAATATCAAGTCCATCCTCTCATACATTATGTGAAGACAATATTAACAACTATGTTCGATATTTTATGGCTAATTGAATAACTCGTCACCGCGAAGCTAATGCCAACGTACATAACATCCTAACCCTACTCTCTCCCTTGAGCTGCGTGCATGGGTAGACGTTGGTCAGTGTTGTCCATGCCTGGCCCAATCAAAACAAAGCGCATTCAAGTCCTCAGACGCACCGGGAAGTGTCTCCAGCAGGAGCACGATTACTCTCGCCCTCAGGGGCTGCCTGGTGGAGGGTGTCCTGCCTCTGATAGTGGTCAGAAGACCACAGTAATCGTCACTGCAGCAAGCCACTCCAGCACCGAAGCCATGAATGCGATAAGACTGCCTGCCGATGACCACCATCTCCCGCTGTCCCTCCCCCGGGAGAAACGGCCCCACTCTCAGTCCCTAGCAAGGTCATCTGCCTCTGCTGCTGCACTCGACAGTGAGGAACCTGCCCCCATGATGGAAGAAGAACAGGAAATGACCATTCCCTCTTCAGGTGAGGAGGCTGCTCCACGTAGGATCCGTCTGCGGTTCCCAGGTGACTGTCCTCTTAGTACTACGGCACGGAAGTATGAGTGGTACATGGGCCTCCTTCGTCAACACCCTGACGCTTCACCGTTGTTCAAGGAAGGTAGGAATGCCCCCTACATCACCCTTATAGACGGGCCAATGTCTGCCAAGCTGACGAGTGACGGTTTTAACGGGGTTATTTTGGACACTTTTGAGAGGCAGTCGCGTGTTGTCATTATTCGTGATCTGCCCACATATGTGAATGTCAACCTGCTAGAGGAACCTGAGGGCTTTCTCTGGCTGAAGAGGCGGACTGTTGGCGGGGCCTCTCCTCCACAGCTTCTCGGGGCAGTGCGTGGTGTGATACCACAGATGGTGAGGTTCACAGGAGTGTATGGCCAGAAACATGTCACTGCTTACGCTCCAGAACCTGACCTGTGTCGCCGCTGCATCAAATCCTAAGCACGATGACTGACTTCATCATACGAGTGTACGAGATACTGGTTGACAGTGGCTGTATAAGACCACATAAAGTTGGTCATACGGTATGATAAGCGTCAAGAGACCACTCCTACACGTTAAACTGGTGCATAATGAAGGCAGTTTTGTACAGTCATAATTAACTTTGTTATGTAGTGGTCGTCTGTACTTAGTAATACATCATAATTAATTTTTGATGCTGCGGTTTTATATGATGTGTGGAAAAAATATCAAGATCTAAGAAACAATAATCTGGGCCAGACTACAACTGGTGACGAGGGAGTAAGGTAATTAATTACACAGTATAGGCTACAAACATGCTCGATAACACCGTAATGATTATAGAGTGAGGAGTAAAGAATGATTAATTCAACATTATTTCAAGAGTGCAATAGACAAGTTTTCACCTGAAGAGAGTTTGCCACACGGAGAATGCGGTGTATCTGATCATGGCTGACAGACACCTCCCCGCGGTACATATATGTGAGCAGCGCCTCGCACTCATCTCCACTCACATCCTTGAGGAAGATTATGGGATGCTGGTGTGCGGAGTGCCGCGAAAAGAGACCCTGCAACAATCAATCATTGAGTTACATGTCACGCATCGTGGTCATATATTTAATTAAATAGTCTCACAGTGTTGAACTCAAGAAAACAACTGCTTTCCACGAATGATTTTTGTTGATGAACGTGAATTGAAAAGTAGGAATGCACGTCATGAATATTATAAAGGTAAATGAACAATATCTAGTCTAAGTCACATAGACTGCATACATGTTATAAACTATTCACCTGGAAGTATTGTGAGCATGCTGAGAGGACCAGCTTGTGAGCCTGGTAAGTGCGCTGGTCCTCACAGGCTAGAGTGACGTCCACCAAGGCGGCATCTCTGTACAGCGACCCCACCTCTGCCACCACAGTGGACTGGTGGTGCGTCCACCGCAGCTCATACCGCCTCACATCCATCCTATTTTTCTCATCTGTTGAAGAAAGAGAGAACCGTTAATTATGGAAACTCCTCTGAGCAACATTGAAATTATAATTAAGCGCAACCTCGGCGTCAACACTATATAAAAGACGTTTCGATGTCACTGACATCATCTATGGTTAAAACAAAGTTCAAATATTTAAAGAAATCCTCTCTAATGTACCAGCATAATGAATAATTTGATAATTATACTTGACATTAATCATCTTCCTTGGGAACGGGAATTTAAAGTCTCCCAAAGTTTTTTTTTTATTCTAAATTTGTTACCCTTGGCCAGTGGTTCTCACACACACACACACACACACACACACACACACACACACACACACACACACACACACACATATATATATATATATATATATATATATATATATATATATATATATATATATATATATATATATATATATATATATATATATATATATATATATATATATATATATATATATATATATATTTAACGTTTTCCAACACAGTGATGGGTAAGTTTTCCAGCAGTCTAGGGAGAGACACAATAACTAACACTTGGAAAGTCACTGAGCTGCCTTGGCCAACTAAATAACATCATTAATAAGTAAAGCGAGTCTGATAACTAACGAAAATGTTAACATGTTTATCTCTTACCATAATCACAGCTGTTCTCGGGGTGTTCCCGAAATATATTTACAAATTTTAAAGAAACTAACGCTGATTATTTCTTGAACTGAAACATGATAATTTACCATCACGTGTTGTAGTGTACGTGTATTAATTTCTTTTAACATCAAAATTTTTTCATGTTCGATATAATATAAACACAACAATATATGAAATTGAAAACACTGACTAGACAAATTGTAAATCACAAATGCTTCTACAGGAGCAGCATCTACAGCAATTAAATTACGCCATACCAATTAAACAAAACTTAGTATCAGCAATAAATAACAGCGTTAGAAGCTGTCCTAGTAAAACAAGATCAGTAATTATTTTTTCATGCAAAGACTCCTTTTTTTTTCCTATTGACAAAGTGGCAGTGACACATTATACAACATCTAATGACGCAGCTTAGTGGAGGTGTTAGTGCCTAACTTGTGTGTGTGTGTGTGTGTGTGTGTGTGTGTGTGTGTGTGTGTGTGTAATTCACCACGGTCGCCTGCTGGTCATTCAGCCAGTCTTCCCCATTACGGGAAGTGTGTGTGTGTGTGTGTGTGTGTGTGTGTGTGTGTGTGTGTGTGTGTGTGTGTGTGTGTGTGTGTGTGTGTGTGTGTGTGTGTGTGTGTGTGTGTGTGTGTGTGTGTGTGTGTGTGTGTGTAATTCACTAATTCACTGTTTGATCTGCTGCAGTCTATGACGAGACAGCCAGACGTTACCCTACGGAACGAGCTCAGAGCTCATTATTTCCGATTTTGGGATAGGTCTGAGACCAGGCACACACCACACACCGGGACACCAAGGTCACAACTCCTCGATTTACATCCCGTACCTACTCACTGCTAGGTGAACAGGGGTTACACGTGAAAGGAGACACACCCAAATATCTCCACCCGGCCGGGGAATCGAACCCCGGTCATCTGGCTTGTGAAGCCAGCGCTCTAACCACTGAGTGGTGTGTGTGTGTGTGTGTGTGTGTGTGTGTGTGTGTGTGTGTGTGTGTGAGAGAGAAAGCGTGTGTGGCATGCAGGAAGGAAAAGAAAGGAAAACCATGCAGGATACATAGCATATACAGGGACGTCTGTCTGTCTGTGTGCGTGTCTCTGCTGTGCCTTTCTGTTTTGCTTTCCATCTACACAGTGCTCGATTAAGTAACTTTTTAACTAACACTGCGGCTGCCACGGTGCAGTTTTAGGTCCTCGCGGGAGAAAACAAACCATCACAATCTCTCTCTCTCTCTCTCTCTCTCTCTCTCTCTCTCTCTCTCTCTCTCTTTTGGGTATACTGTTAATTCCTAGATGTTCTTCAGTGTACAGTTCGATGTCTTTTGAGTCGTTAAATCCCCTTACTTTCAGGACAGCAACGATGCAAAAGTGTGCTCAGATACGCCTTGGAAGCACGAGCGCGCTTATACACACACACACACACACACACACACACACACACACACACACACACACACACACACACACACACCGCGTAGTGTAGTGGTTAGCACGCTCGACTCACAATCGAGAGGGCCGGGTTCGAATCCCGGTAAGCGGCGAGGCAAATGGGTAAGTCTCTTAATGTGTGGCCCCTGTTCACCTAGCAGTAAATAGGTACGGGATGTAACTCGAGGGGTTGTGGCCTCGCTTTCCCGGTGTGTGGAGTGTGTTGTGGTCTCAGTCCTACCCGAAGATCGGTCTATGAGCTCTGAGCTCGCTCTGTAATGGGGAAGACTGGCAGGCGACCGAGGAGGAGGAGATGAATCACACACACACACACACACACACACACACACACACACACACACACACACTGTAATTCCCTTTCACCCATCCTCTCTTCTCCCCTTCTACTCCCCCGCCTCTCTCTCTCTCTCTCTCTCTCTCTCTCTCTCTCTCTCTCTCTCTCTCTCTCTCTCTCTCTCTCTCTCTCTCTCTCTCTCTCTCTCTCTCTTGCTGTTTCTGAGCTTGAAAATGTCCGCCACCTCTTATTTTACGTATTTTCTCTTTTACATTTACAAAATGTTCTTTTGAGGCAAATATTTAAAGACGACCAAGGCGACGCACCAAACTTCCGGCGTGGAGTGCGGGCTGCGTGTGTGTGTGTGTGTGTGTGTGTGTGTGTGTGTGTGTGTGTGTGTGTGTGTGTGTGTGTGTGTGTGTGTGTGTGTGTGTGTGTGTGTGTGTGTGTGTGTGTGTGTGTGTGTGTGTGTGTGTGTGTGACCAAGAAAGTGAGGTCTGCGCCAACCAACTTTAGGTGGTGTGCCGTTCCCGGGAATCTATGCGGGCCAGACTTACCATGAGGGCCAGGAATAAGTGTTGGGGAGGGGAGAGGGAAGGGGAGGGTCTCAGCTTTAACCCGAGCAGCAGCCTAAGGGCCACACTCTCTCATCAACATTAACAACTCACTTTTACTCCAATAAAGAGTTCATCGCATATGTCTTCTCCCTGGCGCCCACTTCTCGTTATCCGTACTATGAACACACACACACACACACACACACACAATTCCTCGCCGTTCTTCCTACTTTCTCTACATACGCACTAGTAAGACTTCTTGTAGTCACTCTTAATCTTAAACACGTCACATACAAGTTCACACAACGTGCATTAAGAAAAATAAAAGTATGGGAAGGGGCTTGGAATATTCAGCAGGTTACATGGAAACACGTGAGGTTTCCAAGGCCCTGAATCCTGGCTTTCGCGTGGTGTCTGGCCTTGCGCGCACCTCGCATCTCCCCGCGTATGCCTCCCAACAGCCGCCCAGTCAAGGCAACTTTACTCACCGCGAACTTTTACGGATAACAACGTGGTAAGGCGCCTTCAAGGGCACCACAATCTTGCATCTACAGTTTGAGGTTTGATATTGTAGAGATCTTGAGTAATATGAGTATAAGTGAAAGGCGGTTTAGTAATGTTGCAACTCTCTCTCTCTCTCTCTCTCTCTCTCTCTCTCTCTCTCTCTGTGTGTGCGTGTGTGTGTGTGTGTGTGTGTGTGTGTGTGTGTGTGTGTGTGTGTGTGTGTGTGTGTGTGTGTGTGTGTGTTACGCATAACAAGACAGGAATATCAATAAGGCGAACATCTACACGGCCATTACGCCACGTTTCATCTTCCACTATAGACTTAAGACGGTGCAGGAATGTGAGTCATTATCCAAGGAAGTTACCGTGAAGTCACTCAAAAATTGATGGGTAATCGTACCAACTGATTACTGCATAAAAACTGCTTTTCACACACACACACACACACACACACACACACACACACACACACACTGTAGAGTGCGGGGGTGAAGAGAAAACAGCAAGTATCAGAACCCGTCTCACTGGTCGGGAGGCGCCAGCTGGACAAGCTAGTCACGGTGGATGCTGTCAATACTTCCTTTACAGAATGAAATTAGAGACGTGCAGTGTAGATTCACTGGTCATTTGATCTATTTCTGGCGATGGAAAAGCACTGCAGGGACTCGCCAGGAGACACATCGAGGGGCAGTGCAGTGTTTCAAGGCTCAGGATTGTCACATGTTTGTCATGCCATCACGCCCTGGCTTCTGCCGCATGACTAGTGGCTGGTCAAATGACAACTGATTTATCATGCTTCATTTAAGTAAATTAGAGCTCTGAATAACATTTGATGATTTTCAATATTTTTGCATCATTCATTTTGTGTGAGACAATATTTATTGTGTGAGTTAGCATGTTACATTATGAAAATACTGTTTGACCATTAAATCATTAACGTGTGTGTGCACACACACTCACGCACACACACACACACACACACACACACACACACACACACACACACACACACACACACACACACACACACATATATATATATATATATATATATATATATATATATATATATATATATATATATATATATATATATATATATTTCGAGTGTTCTTCACTAAAATATCGCACAAAAAGGACAAAATTGATGGTAGATATCATATGGTCGAGGTGAGTTGCAGGGGGACGCAAGCGAACAATACACGAACGAATAAACACCAATGGATCTCCTCATGCAAAGATAAAACATTATACTTAAAACACTAAGATGTATATGTTATACAAGGCGTGCCCACAAACACACGCACGCACGCACGCACACGAAAACACACACACAATCGAGAGGGCCGGGTTCGAGTCCCGGCGCGGCGAGGCAAATGGGCAAGCCTCTTAATGTGTAGCCCCTGTTCACCTAGCAGTAAATAGGTACTGGATGTAACTCGAGGGGTTGTGGCCTTGCTTTCCCGGTGTGTGTTATGTGTGTTGTGGTCTCAGTCCTACCCGAAGATCGGTCTATGAGCTCTGAGCTCGCTCCGTAATGGGGAAGACTGGCTGGGTGACCAGGAGGCGACCGAGGTGAATCACACACACACACACACACACACACACACACACACACACACACACACACACACACACACACACACATGGCAAGGCAAGTTCGAGAGAGAGAGAGAGAGAGAGAGAGAGAGAGAGAGAGAGAGAGAGAGAGAGAGAGAGAGAGAGAGAGAGAGAGAGAGAGAGAATCAGCTATTGTATCTCTACCATATGAACACTTAGATATTCATTACTCTGAGTAAATACTATATGCCTTTAATTAAGAAGAATAACCCTTTGACGGAAAGTAAACGCAAACTCAATGGACAAAATATAAATGAGCATAAGTGCGTCCTTACTAAACTATTGCTCTTGTTGATGCTTTTATGACTATTACTGATGCTCATATTACTTCTACTACCACCGCTGCTACTCCTCCTCTTTCTCCTTCTCCTCCCACACAAGAGACTAATCAGCAAAGAAAAAGCTCACGGCATAGCCGGAAATACCTTAAAATGGCTGGAAGACTGGCTCTCTGACAGAAAGCAACGTGTTGTCATAAATGGAAAAGAATCAGAGTGGTACAATGTAAAAAGCGGTGTTCCTCAAGGCTCTGTATTAGGACCAGTTCTTTTCATTGTTTATATTAATAATATTGAGGAAGGAATCAATTGTAAAATAAGCAAATTCGCGGAGGAGACCAAAATAATGAGCAAAGTGACATCAACATCACATTGGCAAGAAGTACAGTGTAACCTAAATAAACTGACACGCTGGGCAGAAAAATGGCAAATTAAATTTAATATAGAAAAGTGTAAGGTTCTGCACATCTGAAGTAACAATATAAAAGCAAAATAGGTAATGAATAATGTACCTCTGGCAAGTGCTGAGAATGGAAAAGATCTTGGTGTTGTGGTGTCCAAAGATCTGAAGCCGAGTAAACACTGCACAGAAGCAGTAAAGAATGCAAATAAATTAGTTGGGTTCATTGGAAGAACCTTTGAATTTAAATCAGAAAAAGTTATCCTTACTTTATATAACTCATTGGTGCGTCCTCAGCTTGAATACTGTGTGCAGTTCTGGTCACCATATTACAGAAAAGACATTGAAAAACTGGAAAAGATCCAGCGTAGAGTGACCAAGATGATTCCGAGATTGAGAAACAAGCCGTATGAGGAACGACTGGAAGCATTAAATTTATTCAGCTTAACAAAGCGCAGGATAAGAGGAGACCTAATCGAAGTTTTCAAAATTTTCAGGGATACAACAACCTTGATGTAAATAAATATTTTACTATTGATCATTCCACCATAACAAGGAATAATGGATTTAAAATTACACCAAAACGCTTTAAAACCCACGAGGCAAAGCACTTTTTCTTTAATAGAATTGTTAACATTTGGAATAAGCTTCCTTCAGAAATAGTAAACAGTACTTCTGTTGCATCGTTCAAAAACAAAATTGATAAATATTTAAAGAATAACCCCCAACAAGCTCCCTTCCTGTCCGAATAATTAAACATGATACTATATTAACTTTCTTATAGATAGATATGTAGAGTTCACCGTAGGCTGAATAGTAGAATTTCGTTTCATCGTTTCCTGAGAAAATTCCATGTCAGTTTTTCCATACTGCATGGTACTTTTCCAAAACTATCTTCCATGCCAGCGAAAGCTAGAGGGAGTGATGGGTGGGGAGGAACCTTCTCCTGTACTGTCCTGTCTCTCAATCTGTAGCCAGTTAGAAGTAGTTACCAAACAGCCTCGAAAGGACCAAGAAGTATGTTGCTGTTTGGCTTTCCTTTGTATTCCTCCTCCTCCTCCTATTACTACTACTACCACTACCTCCATCACTAGTACAAACACAAAAAGAGCAATACTAATAATACCACGCTCTGATTGATACACGTATATGGTTTAACTGATTTCTTTTTGTAAATACCTGTGCGATGCGTCAATAACGGAGCCTAGAAGTGGGCAATGCAGAGAGAGAGAGAGAGAGAGAGAGAGAGAGAGAGAGAGAGAGAGAGAGAGAGAGAGAGAGAGAGAGAGAGAGAGAGAGAGAGAGAGTCATATCTAATACACTTTCATATTGTAATGAATACTTGAACTTAGTACTACAGTCACTTCATCTCTTTCCCTTGTTAATATCTTTCACTTCCCCTTCTCTCTCTCTCTCTCTCTCTCTCTCTCTCTCTCTCTCTCGTGCTGGCCCTCTCCCCTTTTATTACGCCATTTCCGACACTCTTCCCCTGCCTCGCTGACCACCTGATAATAAGCTGTAAAGCCAGGGTTCATCAATTTCTCTCGCCCCCTGCCGGATAACAGGTCGACACCCTCCTCCAAACAGCTTCACACGCGGGAGAGGGAAGTGTTGTGCAGGGGAGGGGAGGGGATTCCAGTACACTAGCTATGCCCCGCACTCAACCGCAGGGGGATAAACAATGGATAAAAATACACACAAATCCCCATTTATCGCGCTGGTGTACACACTCACACGCGTAAATATTTGCAATAATTTCTGCCGCGATATTTCAACAGTTTTACGCATCCCACCGTGTGTGTGTGTGTGTGTGTGTGTGTGTGTGTGTGTGTGTGTGTGTGTGTGTGTGTGTGTGTGTGTGTGTGTGTGTGTGTGTGTGTGTGTCGGGTCGAAAGGAGGAACACCATGAATGGATCAGCGTCCCGCCACCAACAAACTACGCGTCAACACCGAATATTAACGAGTAAAAGCGATACAAGATTTTATTTACCAGCACCTGACAATTAATGCAAAGGCCGACGGGTAGGGCGGGGGTGGCGGCGAGGGCGAGAGGTCAAGCCACGGCGGAACGGAGTATAGTACTGGTGGAGGAGGCGGGGCTTGGGGGAGGAGGAGGCGGGGCTTGGGGGGGGGAGGAGGAGGAGGAGGAGGAGGAGGAGGAGGAGGAGGAGGAGGAGGAGGAGGAGGAAGGCGGAAGGGAGGTGCATGACTGACTGCACGGCTCATGTACACAGCTTCCGCCTGACTTGCTTCTTAATCAGTCCACCCTCGTATAATTTCAAGACTCGTTTTCTGTTTTGACGGACCATTTAGCGTAAGCACGTGGTGGTAGAGTCCAGTTTTATGTGCCTTTCCTTTTTTCCTTTTTTATTTTTTTTCTCTCTCTCTTTTGTTTTACTTCTCAGGTTTACTGTTTACAGTATATTTTCTGTCATGCAAAAATCTTTTACTTATTCTGAGCATTGTGCCGATATTGCAAACTATTAGAATTTATTATATAAATATAAGTTACTCTCACTTCAAACTTCACAGCAACTTTAAAAATTACCTTAAAGTTTTGCGCTTTCATGACTGTATTATAATTCGGTTTGTGTTATTCTCCTGTGTGTGTGTGTGTGTGTGTGTGTGTGTGTGTGTGTGTGTGTGTGTGTGTGTGTGTGTGTGTGTGTGTGTGAAAATTATGACATAGGAAGGAAGATGAAAAGAAGGAAGTCAGAGAAAAAAAGAAAAAAAAATTAATATAACAGGTAAGGAAAAGAAGACAAGTATCTAGTCATGTACGGAATTTCTTTCCTCTTTCTATCCATTTTAACTCTCTCGCCACTTTTCTTAAAACTTCAAACTCGAATTTATACATTTACTACATCACTTCCTTGAAAATATGTTACCTTAAACTTTCTCTCTCTCTCTCTCTCTCTCTCTCTCTCTCTCTCTCTCTCTCTCTCTCTCTCTCCTCTTTCATTCATTCATTACTACAACTGGTAATCAGTGTTTGTAAATTCCTTTTCTCTTTCACTCGCCCCTTCTCGCATAACATTCCCTTCCCTCTCACCTCCATTCTTTATCTCTCTCCCCTCATCATCATCCTGCTGCTCCCTCTCCCTCGGTGAGCGCTTGGGAGAGGGTGCGAGAGGTAGGTCACGGTCAGGGGTGAGTGGCGGTCAAGGTGAGAGGTCGTGCAGGACAGGTGTGTGTGTGTGTGTGTGTGTGTGTGTGTGTGTGTGTGTGTGTGTGTGTGTGTGTGTGTGTGTGTGTGTGTGTTATAGAATAAAAAATATAAAAAATAAACGTGCATGAAAATTAGAGGAATATTTTTTCCCTTTCTTTCAGGAATAATTCACTATACTTGCAGCTGTTCATGTGAATTTGTTTGTAGTATTTAATTCATTATTTACCGGTTAGTACGGTGTTGAAAATTGTCCTTCCGGAATGAGAGAGAGAGAGAGAGAGAGAGAGAGAGAGAGAGAGAGAGAGAGAGAGAGAGAGAGAGAGAGAGAGAGAGAGAGAGAGAGAGAGAGAGAGAGAGAGAGAGAGAGAGAGAGAGAGAGAGAGAGAGAGAGAGAGAGAGAGAGAGAGAGAGAGAGAGAGAGAGGGGGGAAACGTGCGTGAATGAACCTCGAAGGGAAAAAGGAAAAAAAAAAAGGAAGCTGAAAACATTCATGAACAGAAATACGCAGTCTCTCTCTCTCTCTCTCTCTCTCTCTCTCTCTCTCTCTCTCACACACACACACACACACACACACACATACAAACACACGGACACCTCTCTAAGTAACTGCTAACGTTCTGTGGTCTCATGGGTTAATGCACCGACTCTTGTCCTCTCATCATGTAAAATTCCCCCCCCTCCTCGCACACACACACACACACACACACACACACACACACACACACACACACACACACACACACACACAGAACTTTCTTTAAAATAAAATCTGTATATTTTTAAATGGTTACTACGTTGGGGTGGAAGGAGAGAAACACCACCACAGGACGGACGATGGCACAAAATAAGGGAACCAGCTGCATTATATATGAGAGGACGCAAGGGGGGGTAGGAGAGGGAAAGGCAGGGAGGGGTGGAGCGGGGTAGGGGTGATAGTGGCTGGTACGGCACATGCAGGGAACGAAGAGAAGAGGGAGATTTGAGGGTGTGTGAAGAAAGGAGGGAGGGAGGGAGGATGGGAGGGGGAGGAAAGTAGTGGGTGCGGAGCCAGCAGTAGTGTATGAGAGAGAGAGAGAGAGAGAGAGAGAGAGAGAGAGAGAGAGAGAGAGAGAGAGAGAGAGAGAGAGAGAGAGAGAGAGAGAGAGTAGCGTGCGAAGGAGAGTTAAGATGAATCAGATACTACGAGGAAGGGAGAAAATTTGATGTGTGGAGAGGTGAGGCACGACTATAACATGAGGGTAAGATAACACAGAACAGGACGCGAGGCGAAATGTTGACATA
>NC_059304.1:7210019-7212519 GCF_017591435.1 Portunus trituberculatus | reverse complement strand
CCCGCCAAGACGTGGAGTGCACCGCCCCGCTGCTTCTTCGGTAAACATCATTCGCAATACTTGTTTTTGCCGCCACTCACTGATTTAATGCACGGCAGGGAGCGATACACACACCAATTGCATCTAATATTTTATCGATGAAGAAAAAAAATAATAGAAGGAAGTTCTACATGTTCAATATTTGAATGGTATGTTTGGGGGAGACAGTGGAGGAAAAAGAAAAAAAAAAAAAAAAGAAAGAAAAAAAAAAAGCTCGAATATATTGGCATCAAAACGATACACAACTTGCAAGTAATCGTTTTGACATTGACATCATCTGATATGGCAACGCCGCATTATCCTTCTTCAAGCCTGAGGCAGTGCGACACTGGCACTCAGGAGAGCACAGCGGCACAACGCTATGACCTCCTCCACAAACAACAATACGGCTAGCAAGAGTGTGGCGGGATGGGCGCGGCACGGGAACAGCCGGGCCAGCGAGAAGCGGCGTACAAGAGATGTAATTCTAGGCGGTCAAGGGAAGTGACTGAGCAGTAAGTCGATGCCTCGCGAGTCACAGGGCGCGAGTGTGTTGACCCCGCCAAGGAAGCTCCACTGGCACTGTGTGTGTGTGTGTGTGTGTGTGTGTGTGTGTGTGTGTGTGTGTGTGTGTGTGTCAATGTGCGCGTGTACGTAATGTATTATAGAAGTGACGACGCACGCACACACAGAAAGAAAGAATAAAAGGAAAAGAAAAGAAAAACAAAAATCAAGGCGGTGGAATTCAAACATTCGATTTTTTGTTCAGCTCTTCCTCTGTCCTCCGGCACACACGCACAAAAAAGTTAGCAACACTAAAAAAACTAAACCAAAGTCAGAAATATTACTCGCTAGTTGATAAGAAAACTTACGCCCAGGGTATGAGAGAGAGAGAGAGAGAGAGAGAGAGAGAGAGAGAGAGAGAGAGAGAGAGAGAGAGAGAGAGAGAGAGAGAGAGAGAGAGAGAGAGAGAGAGAGAGAGAGAGAGAGAGAGAGAGAGAGAGAGAGAGAGACGGTGGGGGAGGGGGGGGGAGAATGGCAAACCCTTTCCTATTCCGAGGCAGACTCCCAAACCACGAAAACACGCCCAGGTGAATTTCGACCCACCAAACAGACAGACAGACGGACAGGTAGGTAGACAAGAGCGGAACAGGTATAATAAAAGGTACAGAAAAAAATCCAGCTTGGTTGCTTTGCTGCTCCTCCTCCTCCTTCCGTGTAGCCACAGTCAATTCTCCCCTATTTCATCCACTAGGAATACCAGAAGAGGAGACGTGATGACCGGAGGTAAACAAGCAGACGTGATAACGAAACATAAAGAGTGAAAAAATGGGAGGGGACCAGGAGGGGAGAAGCTGTGTAATAGAGAAGAGGTGAGAGAGAGAGAGAGAGAGAGAGAGAGAGAGAGAGAGAGAGAGAGAGAGAGAGAGAGAGAGAGAGAGAGAGAGAGAGAGAGAGAGAGAGAGAGAGAGAGAGAGAGAGAGAGAGAGAGAGAGCATGTCACGTTATATCAGATGATAGCAATAGATGACTGAGAAAAAAGTTTCTCAGAAAATGAAACACACGTGTCCCTTTCTTGATCTCTCCTGTTACTACTACTATTATTATTTTTTCCCGTCAACCCATTATTGTGTTTCCCTCACGAGTGTGCTAACGACAAAAGGAAGAAAGAGGAAACAAGAGAAGGTTAGGAATACAGGTAAAAAAAAGGATAGAGAAGAAAAAGAAGGAAGGGAGGCAGACAGAAGGAGAATGAGAACTTGAAAATACAGTTGATGAAGCTAAGGAAGAGAAGAGGAAGAAAGGACAGAGGAGTAGGGAAAATACAGTATATAAAGAGCTTAAAATTAGTATAGTTACCTAATACAAGGAAGAAAAAAAAAGAGAAGGAAGGGAAAGAAAAACAAGTCACAACATGAGAAAAAAAAAGAGTAGAGAAGAGAAACGAAGAACGGAAAAAAAAAACCCAGAAAGAGAAAGAAAGAACGTCAGAAATTGAGAAAGGTAAGTAAGGAAAGGAGATGAGAACTCAAGAATATAATCGATGCTTAAGAAAAGAGTCACCAAGAGGAAGGATGAAAATAACACGCCTACTGACTGCTCTTCAATCCGAGGAATCTCTATCACATCGGAGCTAATGTTTCCTTTCAACTCGGCGTCACTTGACATTACAAAGTCGCATTATCATTTTCCTTTTTTTCGATTTTTATTTTCCTTCGTTAATGATGACGAGAGAGAGAGAGAGAGAGAGAGAGAGAGAGAGAGAGAGAGAGAGAGAGAGAGAGAGAGAGAGTGAGGAGGTATAAAGATTAGCTTGGTGTTCGGTATGACAATCTGTTGCTACTGTTAAAAGTTGAACGTGAGGGGAAAAAAGTTGTACTATCCAAGATTTAATGGGGAAACATGAGTCATTACATTTTTTTTAAACCTGAAAAATAAGTGAAAAGAGCACGCAATGAAACTCACTCTCTCTCTCTCTCTC
>NC_059304.1:7200019-7205019 GCF_017591435.1 Portunus trituberculatus | reverse complement strand
CGAAGGGAAACCTGTCAACCTGTTTGTTGGTCGACCCGCCGCCTGCCGCCGCCGGCCGCCTGAGGCCAGCGGGAAGGAAGGTCAAGCCTCATGCAGCGAGAACGTCACCCAACCCTCGGACACCCTTCCCGCCTCACCCGTTGATCAGGTTCCGCGTATCAGCAACAGCAAAAGAAAGAGGAATAGGAGGAGGAGGAGGAGGAGGAGGAGGAGGAGAAGGAGGAGGAGGAGGAGAAGGAGAAGGAAAAGGAGAAGGAGAAGGAGAAGGAGGAGGAGGAGGAGGAGGAGGCGTGGATAGCAGGTGGACAGCGGGCAACTATCCACCACTACCTCATCTTCCCTCTTCCACCACCACCACCACCAAGGCGGACTCATGCTCCTTCTCCCAACTTGCTGCCCACCACCGACCTTGAGCACGCGCCCCTACCCCTACCCCCAATGCACGCCCAAACCACCCTTGCTAGCTATGCACTTACTCCGAGCTATACCAAGCAGGCTCGTCCACACACACACACACACACACACACTCTCTCTCTCTCTTTTAAGTAAGATACATATCAAACTAACACACACGCGCACACACACACACACACACACACACACGCACACACACACACACACTTACATGCAAGTGCATACAAGCATTATGTAGTACACTCAGACAAACAAGCAAGCAGAGTGTGATGGTGCAAGGGCGAGGCGCGGAGGGGCAAGTGCGGGGGCGTGGAAGGATAAGGAGGAAAAGCTGTTTTATCTTATCTCTCCCGTGGGCTTCTACCCTTATTGCAAGTGGGCCGATAAGTCATCCACTCCCCCCACACACACGGAAGTTTTATATATATATATATATATATATATATATATATATATATATATATATATATATATATATATATATATAGCGAGTGCTTGTGCGTGTGCTTGTACAGTACATGTGCGTATGCGTGCGCGTGTGTGTGAGCTTGTGCGCCTTTGCTTGTGCACGCACGCGCTCTCGCGTCTGAGTATACATTACAATAAATAACAAAGACAACTGTAGCCTACTACATATTATCTTTATTCTCTAACATTGCGTTTACTATTGTTAATATTTGTTAAGCAAGGATACTAACGCACACAGACACACACACACACACACACACACACACACACACACACACACACACACACACACATTATTACTCAGGAACAAACAGCCGCAACAAGGTAACTTCTGGCTGTACAAAACAATGCCCCTCCCGTGCTCCTGTTCCTCCTCCCGAGTCTACGCTTTGCACCATGACACGCCGCCACCACTGCTCACGCCCACTCACGCGAGAGAGAGAGAGAGAGAGAGAGAGAGAGAGAGAGAGAGAGAGAGAGAGAGAGAGCCTGACTTTACGGTGCCGTTCAAAGTAAACAAGTCTGTCTCTCTCTCTCTCTCTCTCTCTCTCTCTCTCTCTCTCTCTCTCAATCTTTCGCAACTTTCATACATTCATGCATCATTAATATACGTAAAAAAATATCAATATACATCTCACCGTGTGCCCGTCCACGCATGAAATCCCACATGATGCCATACACGACTACTCTTCCGCCACTCACTTTATATCTATCCAATCTATTTACATCGCTATCAATCTACTCGCATCAATATCTTGCCCAGCATCGGTCCGAATAAACACGTGGAGTTACAATGTGCCATTCCTATATTGTTTGTTTGTAAATAAATGTTCGAGTGGAATGTAATTCATCGGGAAAAAGCGAGCCGCAACAAATGTCATTTACACGCAAACTGAGTCAATTTTAAACAGTGGTAAAAGGGAATAAAAATATAATTGAGAATGAAGTGATAGATTTATATAACCCTGACCGACTGTTGATGGAGGCCGAGCGTGAATTAGTGGTGTGTGCAGTGGTGGCGGTGGTAGTAGAGGGAGGACCAGGTGAGGGTGTAAATTTAAAAGAAAAGAAAAAAGAAGAAAAAACACTAGTAAAATCGTTATGTAGAATATCTTTGGTGCACACACGCACACACACACGCACACGCACACACGCACACACACACGCACACACACACACACACACACCGTAAATGGTTTTGATAAAAAAGAAAAAAAAAGTAATGTACTTAACTTTCCACTATGATGTTACGGACTTGAAAAATGACATAAAAATGCACACAAACATATTCATACGCGAGAGGAACAGAGGCCAGCGGCGTTGAGCTCAGAGGTACAGTGCATTCGTTAAACAAGTTTGCGTTGAGGTGTAAATCACGATGACAGTGAGCCTCTGTTGAGGGCGGCGCTGACATATGGATGCCTCGACACATTCTGGAGAGATTGTGGCTGTATTCAAAATGGCCCGTGGTTGGCAGACTAACGTTAGTCTCATCCAGTAGCCCTCATTACGCATTTTCACCGACCACTACAAGAATATTACCTTCACCTGGTGTTCCATCACTTTGCCACGCTGACCGTACTCCTGCACCGCCGAGGAGGGAGGTCGGCGTCACTTTATGTGCTTTCGTTGCACTATCTCTCCTCCCGTTAAAACCACCATATGCTCCTTCAGAGACAATGAGCTGCCTCTACAGGAGACAAAAAAACTAAAGTTTTCCTGTTTGGCGTTTCTCTTGACGGGTGTAACGATGCCCTCCTCAACACTTCCCCGCCAGCACGCCCTGGCAGGCTGTCCATACAGTCTACACGCAAATCATTAAAAGTTTGTTTGAAGCAAGTCATTAACATTCTAAATAAGCGTGCCTCCCCACACAAAGTTGGCCCATTTGGTGCCTGCCTGTGTAAATTTTCCATTTACTTGTGCGCGTCTCCAAATGTATTCATATGTATTTCCATTTATATTTACAGAACTATCTAGTCCATACATTGCAATATTATTCTTTGATGTGCACCACTGAGTGTAAGCATCTTTTGCGCACCCAGTACGATGGTGTGCGGCTATCTAAGAAAAATGTGGAGCCACCTTGAAAAACGCCACGCATAATTTAGAATCTTAATGTAGTCTAGATTTTCTTATTTCCTTCTTATGCTTTTAATCAACTTTCATAAATCATTCCACAATTGACCAAACAAGCCAGGGCAATTGCAGCAACAGGAACAGTTTTTTGTGTGGTGCACCCTCGTCCACAAGCTGCCGCGAGGGTGTCGGTGTTCACGCTTCACACCAGTCTTATCCCACACAGGCTCGAGTGCTTCTCTTGCTTGCCATTCCCGCCGCCAGGCCACTCATAACCCGACCCCCCGTCCTCCACCTGGCGCACGACTGTTCCCGCCTTACCGGTCACTCATCAAACACCACTCACACCTGCAGAAGATTCCAACAAGTCACGATTCTTCTTTACCTGAGAGAGAATATATGTTTCCTTAGATGGTGGAAACTTACATAAAATATAAATTAATATAATGTATCGGACTCATTCACTGAGTGCATGCGACAGAGAGAGAGAGAGAGAGAGAGAGAGAGAGAGAGAGAGAGAGAGAGAGAGAGAGAGAGAGAGAGAGAGAGAGAGAGAGAGAGAGAGAGAGAGAGAGAGAGAGAGAGAGAGAGAGAGAAACTCAATCTTTTCCGTACTTGGGGAAAAGAAATTCTCAATACGGAAAGCGTAGGATAATCTACAGGAATTCACAATCAGGGAATTCTACAGCAAGGAAAGACGAGTGGTATGGAGCAAGTCACGGTCCTTATCCACGGCCATGTCCTCCTCTCAGCGCTCACGTAGGTGCAGGGTGTTGAGGCTGGCGCGGGGAGGGACGGTGAGACGGCGTTTTTGTAAGTTTATTTTTCACTGCTATTTATGTAGCATTAGGCGCCCAACACAAGGCGGTCATCTTGCCTCCCTCGAGTAAACAACGCAAGGTATTAACCCTGTTGTGGCGAGTTAAGAACCTGCTCTCGGCGTCTAGGTATTGTACGCGTACAGACGAAGTTCCCACATTGGTTATGGGCGGTATGTGAGCGAGACGATGGCGCCACCTACCATACTATAGTACGTTCCCACATTTGTCGTGCATGTGTCGGGGAGCGTGAGACGGTCTCAATCCAAGGACAGACAGCCAGTCGCGCCCGCTCCTCCCCTTCTCCTTCCCCTCCCTCCTCCCCGTGTCGGCCTCTGGCTTCTTCCTCCCTTACTCCCCTCTCCTCCAAGCAACCCCGCCTAACTCCACTTACCTCCCCTCCTATCCACACCCCTATAACCCTCCACCCGTTCCTCGCTACCCCTCCACCCCTACCATCTATCTTCCTCCTCTCCAAGCCTGCCGCCTCCCTCGCCTCTAGTGCTTTGGTGTGCTTGCACCATACTCCTTCCTTTTCCCCTTTCCCAGCCGACAATTATCCTTTCCTCTTTTATTTTCTTTATATTTTGTCTCTGTTGGCATCTTTGTCCCTTAGTCTTATCTGAAGTGATTTTATTCTATTTACGCATCCGAAATTTCTCTCTCTCTCTCTCTCTCTCTCTCTCTCTCTCTCTCTCTCTCTCTCTCTCTCAAGCCTTGTCGCGTCATCTTCCACTGTCGAACAAGCCTCCCAACGAGCTAACAACAGCAGCCGCTCACTCGCGGCAATAGAAGAACTCGGCTTCATCTGATAAGAATTCTAATGTGCGCAACATGACGCTAATAGCAGCTAGCGGGGACGGTAATCTTTGGCTGTTGCCTAGGACTCATTCCCGACACGACAAGTTCCTAAAAATGATTCCGAATATCCAATCCACGTCAGCCTCTCTGCCGGGCGGCCCAAAATTATTGCGTCAAGTTTTGGTCGCATTACAACCTTTATGACTGTTTTACATATATATCTTTATACCGCCCTACCAGTTACAGCTCGTTAATGAAAATTCACATGAATGAAAAATAAAAAAAAAACAATATATGTGTGTGTGTGTGTGTGTGTGTGTGTGTGTGTGTGTGTGTGTGTGTGTGTGTGTGTGTGTGTGTGTGTGTGTCCAAAGGACGGGGATGAGAGAGAGAGAGAGAGAGAGAGAGAGAGAGAGAGAG
>NC_059304.1:7172519-7195019 GCF_017591435.1 Portunus trituberculatus | reverse complement strand
TAATAATAATAATAGTAGTAGTAGTAGTAGTAGTAGTAATAATAATAATAATAATAATAATAATAATAATAATAATAATAATAATAATAATAATAATAATAATGGAAAATAGTCGTACATAAGTAAAATGAAAAGGAAGGCAAAGCTCAAAGTAATGGTGCAGGAAAAGATCCTCGTAGCGGTGGGTTGGCGGGAATATACAGGCATAGTGGTGCAAACCAAAACAAACATCATGACATACAAAATATAGAGACACATTAAAAGATCGAATAAAATTATTGCATTACATGATGTATGTGAAGGCAGCTATAAGAGGGCCTGGAGGGGCAGGACGGGCTGGGCGGCCCCGGCTACGCGGCTGAGGAATCTAAGTTATGTTCGGGTGCAATACACTTAACAAGGGAATAAAACCAAGTATGTATGTATATATATATATATATATATATATATATATATATATATATATATATATATATATATATATATATATATATATATATATATATACATATACATATATTAAACACACACACACACACACACACACACACACACACACACACACACACACACACACACACACACACACACACACACACAGACACACACACACACACACACACACCATAGCTTATACGAGCTAAAAAAAATCAGCAATAATTTGAATTATCAATCTAGTGATAAAGTAGCTTCTCACTTAAGGTGTTCGTTTCCTGTACCAGCCATGATGAGTGGCACTGTCCACAGAGCGACCCTCACCCTCCAAGTCGTTGCTAAAAGCCGCCGCTGCTACCGCCGCCGCCGTGTCCGTCCCCCACCTAGTATGTCCTAGCCTACCTAAATACCACGTGCAGGCCATGGAGGGCATCGGGGGCAAGTTAAAACATTTACACAAGAAAAACGGAGACACATATCTTCTCACACCAATAACATGAGCCTTGAGTCTTCGTGTATTCACGCCAAACGTTAAAACACCCACTATACGAGCATGTATGCCTGTTCTCTCTCTCTCTCTCTCTCTCTCTCTCTCTCTCTCGCTCGCTCGCACACACACACACACACACACACGGTACACGGCCCGGTAGCTCAGTGGTTAAAGCGCTGGCTTCACAAGCCAGAGGACCGGGGTTCGATTCCCCGGCCGGGTGGAGATATTTGGGTGTGTCTCCTTTCACGTGTAGCCCCTGTTCACCTAGCAGTGAGTAGGTACGGGATGTAAATCGAGGAGTTGTGACCTTGTTGTCCCGGTGTGTGGTGTGTGCCTGGTCTCAGGCCTATCCGAAGATCGGAAATAATGAGCTCTGAGCTCGTTCCGTAGGGTAACGTCTGGCTGTCTCGTCAGAGACTGCAGCAGATCAAACAGTGAATTACACACACACACACACACACACACACACACACACACACACACACAAGCAGATACACCAAGTGAGCTGCACCAGTAGCCATAAATTAGTCAAGTTCTACCCACAAACACGAAATGATAGTGATTGGAGGTCTTCATTACCGTCACTCCTGTGTCCACGCCCAGGTCAGCGTTCATTTCACCAAGCGCTTGAGTTTAATGTGAGAGGGAGAAGAGTAGCTGGAGATTCCAACAAATTCATTAGGCACAACGCAACACCATTCTTGCTTGTGAGAGTCAATTGCTTTCTCCATAACAGTATGTAACGATTTCCCTCTTTGAGGTATGGCATCGGAATTTCTTGTGTTCCTCCATTTCAGTTATTTTCTCTGTGAGTATCAAGTCACAAAGTTATCAGTTATCATCTTATCCTGGGAAACGAATATGAAATTTGGTCATAAATAAGAACAGACTGAAGTATTTATGCGGGTCCTGGTAATTCTGCTATAAGTGATGACAATATAGTGCATCAAAATTCTTAAGAAAGACCTCCCGGAGCACGTTTCAGATGACATTTCCATTTAGAAGTATTACACTGCAAGTTTTCACCAACGTGCTAAGATAACACCTGTGTGTGTGTGTGTGTGTGTGTGTGTGTGTGTGTGTGTGTGTGTGTGTGTGTGTGTGTGTGTGTGTGTGTGTGTGTGTGTGTGTGTGTGTGTGTGTGTGTGTGTGTGTGTGTGTGTGTGTGTGTGTGTGTGTGTGTGTGTGTGTGTGTGTGTGTGTGTGTGTGTGTGTGTGTGTTTCCGCGCTCGCGTGCGTGAGTACATACATCTCAAACACGAAAGGATAAATCCTAGTCAAATAAATTTTTTACCGGATAAGGTTCTGTCAGACACCCGGCAGTGAAACAGACTCACGGCTGCGTATCATGACGGAAGACGCAAGGTAATGAATGTAGCTAGACTTCTGTGTTTTTCTTGTACTAGGCCTCCCTCCGCATGTATATCGAGCAACGAGAGCCATTTCTCAGCACTCCTTGAATCTGGTGTGGTGTCATCGGCAGTGAGGGAAAAAAAATAAACTTACAATTTCTACTAGTAAAGTGTGAAATTGGTTCATATAAAAAAAAAAAAAATGTATCTTGAAGACACCTTTTCAAAGTACTTGATATAATGCATCGAAGCCTAAACCAACCATTATGTTACGTTGTGGATGTTTAGCTAGGGATGAATATTTGTCATTAAATACTTCGGATTTTGTGTTAAGAGGTCAGTACAGTCAATGGAATCCTGTTGACTATTTTTAAGGCGGGTTCACACATGTCAATATACGACTGATATTGCAAGTCATTAAAAGTATCGACTGAGCCCTTCTAGTAGGAACACGTTCACACATAGCGAATGGGAAGTATCGGCTAGTTAGCGAAAAGTGAATGTAAACAAACAGCTACTCAACAAGATGTCTTCCTCTGGTGACGATGGCGATTGCGATCAAATTAAATCATCACAAGTATTCAATCCTCACCTTCAACAACACCCTGCATAGAGGGAAGCAGTCATCGGAGAGTGGCAGCTATCTCGTCGAAGGCCGATTTGCGTAAGCTTTTCTTTGCTGTAGAATTCAATATTAGGGTCCCAGATGTGCTCTTTTTTTTCCTCACCAACTCCAAAATCTTCTTCCCTACATCGACACCACATTTTCGAATCTTTCTCCGTAATGTAAACAAAGTCACAAATTGACTAAACAAGATCAACATGTTGGTCTTGTTTTGCAACTGGTTTTTCCAGTCGCTAGACAAAAAAAACTACCGAGTAGCAATTTCAGTCGTATATTGACACGTATGAACCTTTCTTTAGGTAATTTAGAAAGTATTATTGGAACAGCATGGAAAAGTGTCCTTTAATAATGAAAATCTATCATGAGATCATGTAAAATTACAAACGATGTTCAGTGAAATTAATGATCTTTGTGTCACATTCCCGATGAATTCTTGTATTCCGTACATTAACACTACACAAGATCAAGTTCTTAATGTGCCTATAGAATGTAGAAATTTATACAACCTTTTTGAAGTGTTGAATGACTCCATCGTTTCAACATTTCACAGTCTGCTACAAGTTAGGGCCTTTGCCTGTCTTTCCAGCAGTCTGTGATGCCTTCGGAACATTCGAAGCGGAGATTGCGTCTTTCTCGGCGTTCTCGTCATACAGTGACGATGGCCACGAAGGGCGTTTCAAGTGACCTCCTGACGCCTGGAGCGACTGAAGGCCGATAGGGACCGTAGATGGGATTGTAAATAATCAGCAGTCAGTGGGTGAGTTACGGTCGGATGGAGTGCGAGGCTCGCGGGATGTGTTGGTGCTTTTGCAAGCAACTCGGCAACGCCCATACAACAAATGCCTTACCGTCTTTCGCGTCTCCCCACTCCCCTCCTCCGCCGTCTTTCCTTCCCGCCGCTTCCCTCCCTTTGTCTGTCCTGCTCAACCGTCTACAAAACCACTCGTCCCCAAACCCCACGTGAACTTCAACCACAAGAATATCCTTACCGTTTCGAGGTCTTCACGCCGGGACAACCCTACAAGCACCGTCGTACCCAAGATTTATCATTACGTAAGTTTCTCAAGGTTTCAGCTCCACCTGCCCCTCTCTCTCTCTCTCTCTCTCTCTCTCTCTCTCTCTCTCTCTCTCTCGTGCGCCGCCCTGCACCCTCTCTTGCTGCCTTCACCTCCCTACGGACCCTTCCCTTCTCTCCTTCCTCCTACCCGCCTCCCCACACATTCTCTTCTAGCACTCCTCCCCCTTAAACACCCCTCCTCTTCTCTCCTACTCCCCTCTCTGCCTCAACTCTAGCACCCCAGGTGATGGTGGCTGGCAGTGTTATTACGGCCCCTAGCGAGGTGGAGGGCGCTATTATGTGCCTTCAATCCACCTGAGCAAAAACGCAGTACATGGACGTCCTGTCTGATTGCACGACTGCAAGCAATGGTGCCCATGGGAAGAGTGAGGTTTATGAGGGCTACCATTAACGTATTTTCTGAAAACTACGCCAAATATGCTGCAAACTTTCACGCGAGAATCAAAGAGCGACAAAATGGTAATAACAAAAGGATGAAAAGCAAGGGAAAGAAATTAAGGGAAAGTGAGGTGTTGGCTGTGGGGAGAGAAACGAGTGCTTGCCATACCCTTCACCCGTCACGGCTGGAATGCCGCCTGGAAAACGCCAGCGGGCTAAGCGCCGGAGAGGGTACACTGCTAACGAGCCGAGTACTCCCTCGTCATGGCGAGACACGAAGGGCTTGGCGCGCCTATGTCAGGTGCCCGTGAATGTGTGCAGACTCATGGAGGATGGAAATACACGTCAAGTTTACTAACCAGACTGGTAAAACATTCGAGCACTTCTCTCAAAAATTTTTGACGATAACAAAACAAATTTTCCCAATCGATTCCTTTCAGCAAATATTTTTCCAAATCGCAGAGTATGCCTTAGGTCTCGTATCACGAAGAACGGTTCCTGATTGTTTCAAGCAAGCAAACTCCCGACGCTCGGCGGCCGAGGAGCGGCCAGGCAGGTGGGGTGACGCAGCTTCGCCACGCCCGCCCGTAACCCCGCACTCGGTGCTCCTATGGTTCTCTCGCCTCACATTCTTCTTCCTAAGTAACGATTCGCTTCATTCTTTACTCCGCTTTGCCTTAAGATCCAGTTTCCCTTCCCTTGTCTTGCCTCTAGAGGCGGCGGGTGGGACTCTGCGGTACTCAGCTCATGGTGTCCTTGGCTACGTAAAGATGGCATTCCTCTGTCTTCTGCCGGTGGCTCGGCGGTGGAGCCGCACCATCAACCATTCCCCCTCCACATGATGACACACCATTACAAATCAGCGATGCAGTGTGATCCTCCTCTTTTAATATGGAGATGTATAAATGAGATAGGCTGAGCCCGTCGCCTCTGTTACTACTATGAACAAGTCAATGATATCGGCGGTAAACCGCAACGAGTATTCAAGGTACGGCACTACCAATGCACCCACGGCTTTCGTTGCTTTCGTTTTTCCTTTGCTGTACGTGCATGATATTTCGCGGACAGAAGAAAGCGTAGTTACAGTATGTTGGCTGTAAAAGTTATTCGCATCACACGGCATATACGTAAGTTCTACAGCAAATGTGCGGCGCAGACGATTATGCTGCCACATACGCGCGCTGAACTAACGAAAGAAGGGGGAAAAAAAAACTAGGTTTTACACAAACTTTGTTTCTATGAATAAATAGCTAACACAGCATGTACTTTGGGAATTAAAAAGATTAGTACATCTCAGAAAAGCTATCAACCTTCAGTTACGTGTAATATAGCTGTCGGCAGGACAACAACAAGCAACAGGGAGGTATTTTTCTTGCGACGACCTCACCGACAGCCGAGGGATCCCCTTGGATCACTGTACTTAATGGGCGAGGAGTAATCGGAGACCGGGCTCAGCCATGCCATCACAAGCCAACGGAGGATAACGAGCAAAGTCAGAATATTATTTATTTCTGGCGAGAAGAGCAACTACTAACGTTACGCCTCGCTGCTCCCTCTCCTTTCCTAACCCTCCACATCCCCAAGCAACTACCACCCCTCTCTTTCCTAACCCCCCAACACTGTAGCCCCCTTCGCTCTTCCTCCGCAAGCAACTGCCGTCCCTCTTCTCTCATAAGGAACTGGTACCTCTTTCCTTCCTCCCTCCTTCCCCCATGCCTTCACAAGCACTGCACCCTTCCTCTCCCGTCCTCCCAAAAGCAAATATCCGCTCTCCTTCCCTCCCTCCGTCCCTCCGCAAGCAATTGATACCTCTTCTCCCCCTTTCCCCAAGCAAATGGTACTCCTCCCATTCCTCTCCCTCGAAGCACTGTGGCTCATCCTCTCCCCTCCTCCAAAAAGGAAATATCTGCCTTTCCTCCCTCTCTCCCTTCACCAGTAATTGATACATATCCACCCCCCCTCACCCACTGCCACTGCTACCTCATTTCTATATGCAACTCGTATCCCTACCATACCACTCTGTGCGTGCAACGGGCCGCCCTCTCCTGCTCCTTTCTTTACAAGCAATTGCAGACCCTCCCACCCTGTCCCGACAAACAACTGGTGCTTCCTCCCAACCTCCCAGCAAGCAACTAATATCCCCTATTTCTCTCCCATCCACTGTGAGCAACTGTTGCCGCTCACTCCCCCCCCCTCCCCACAACGCCTCCTCCAACTATCCCCACACACCTGGCTCTTCCCCTCCCTGTGCACTTCCCCTTCCTCCCCCTGCACCCCTTGCAGCGGCGGCAGAGACAGACGCCCAAGGCAACACTCTGCAGGTTACAAGTGTCCATTAGCCGCAATATTTCAGCCACCTAGAGTGAAGTGTGCTTGCGACACCCACGAGACGCCGCAACACATCGCCAACACGAGAAAAGTAAAAGATCGCTGAAGAAAGACAAGAGGTAGTGAAGACATATTGGCCTTGAATAATTCAATAAGTACAAGGAGATGTCATCAGCGAATGAACGACGCTATGTTAGTGCGAAAGAAGAAAGAGTGTGGTGAGACAGGGAGGGAGAGGGAAAAAAAGTGATGTAGAGTACAAAAAAGACACGAGGATGAGTAGCAAAGCGGATGCTTCGTGTAGATGTGCAGCAGGGTGAGAATTCGGGGCGCCATGCACTTAAGGAGAGGGGTGAGGTGGACGAGTCCCCTACCAGCAAACAACGTGGCACTGACTTGACATACAGTGACAATATAGGAAGAATGAGGGCGATGACAGTCGCTTGCTGCTTGTGTCCATCTGTCCGCCTGTGTCCAGCGAGAGCATGACTCGTTACCATAATGACATGTTAGGTTTTCCTCCTTATCTCCCAGAACGAGTACAATACGAGGCTCCCGGCCGCTCTGAGTTCCTTTTGTCTGTTCATGCAAGCCTCAGAGAAAAGGCGGGTGGGGAGTACGGCAGGGGGAGAGTGCCGGGGGAGAATGGGGAGGGAAAAGATCGGGAGGGAGAAGGAGAAAGGCTTTGAGAAAAATTTGATTAAAGATGCCGGAATTTAATCCACTTTGCACACACGCACACATACACACATGAGGTTGTTGATAGTCGAAAATTTACCTCGAAAAACCTAAGCGATAGGACCCGTGAAAATGGGCGCTTCCGTGCGAATTGCAAGGGATCTCCTGCCATATTCTCCTCCTTTACCTTCCCTCCCCTCTTTTATCACATCCTCTCTCTCCTCACGTTCCTCCAATATCCCTCTCCCATTACCTCCAATTCTCTTAGTTTCCTCCCACGCTCCTCGCTCTCCTCTCGTGTCTTCTTTCATCCAGCATTATCCCATCTCTCTCCTCTCACGTTCCTCCAATATTCCTTTTCCATTACCTCCAATTCTTCACACAATCATCAAGACCTTACTGGCCCTTTGGGGAATCGCCGTCCATCGTTTCGAACCCTTCCAAGCGGCGTAGATCTTGTTTCGGCGCCGGTAGACTAAGGGTGTAGCAAAACACGATTACACAACAGGAACAAAAGAAAAAGGAAGGATAGAGGGATAAAAATATGTAAATTAATAAAATAAACCGATGAAGACATATGCATTAAAATATTAATCGAAAGCCGAAAATTGTCACAAAAAAAAAAAAAAGGAAGAAATAGAAACAAACACAACTCCATGAGAAGAGAGTTAATCCAGTTGCCCTGCATTACACTAGTATAAGACTAAACCCAACTCTCCATAAAGTACAGGTTGTGGTGCTTGCGATATCATTCGTTGACATGCACGTCTTACTCAAGTCTTACTTAATGAAGGAGACATTACAAAGGAAGTGAGAGAAAGATAAGGCAAGGAAGAAAGAATGAAAGAAAAGAATAAAAAAAAGAAATTAGGTCTTGAGTATCGAGCAAAATATTTAAATAGCGGGAGGTTATAGAATGTAGAGCGAGTGAAACTGTAAATAAACGTTGAATAGTTGACGAAGAGAGAGAGAGAGAGAGAGAGAGAGAGAGAGAGAGAGAGAGAGAGAGAGAGAGAGAGAGAGAGAGAGAGAGAGAGAGAGAGAGAGAGAGAGAGAGAGAGAGAAACATACATACACAAGATATGTTGGCGGTGGCGGCGCTTTGGCAATATGAGATAACTTTAAACCTTATAGTGATCTCGGGACACCTTGCAGACAGCGGGAATATTGCACAACTTAAACATGAAGGATCAGGTCTGCATTAAAACTAGCTCTACGCCCACCATAAGAAAGTTTTATCGGCGCCTGCAGGAGTCACGACCTGCGTGCAGGAGGAGGAGGAGGAGGAGGAGCACCACCACCACCACGACATAGTTATTTATTTACAATATTGGATTAACTTGAAGCAATGTAAAATACTTAGTACTGAATCCTATCCATTCTCTAGTCCATCTTCACACGAAGGTAAACAGATAACTAAATTAATACATATATGAGTAACCAGGAAGGTAAGTAACAAAGACTTAATTTCTTTTTACGAAGTTTGCTTATCGTATGATTAAGCACACGGCGTTCATTCGTCTTCCTCCAAGTACAACATTTATAACCTGAAATACAAATGTGCGTATAAAACCTACCAAAACAATTCTGTGAACAAATAGGTGGACGTGTGTACGAATAGCTGCCATTGAGTGAGACACGTAAACACAAGCAAGCACGCGCACGTGCACGCACACGCACATGCACACACACACACAAAAACACACACACACACACACACACACACACACACACAATGTAAAAAAACTACTCCAAACATAGAAGACAAGAACAAATGTACGCGGACACCAGCATCAACATTCATACACTAACACAAGTATACTGATACACAAGCACTCATCCGCTCGTACTCACGTTCACACACAAACATTTCTTACCCATGCACAAACACACCAGTATAAAATTCCGTCAGATATTCGTTTTCTTCATAACAGTCGCGTACCATGAATATAAAACTACCCGGTGAAGGCAGGGCCGACATCCTAGAACAGACGGCATATGCACTTGCAGCCTCCCTTCATCCTGATGCATATGCAGTTTAATTTACACTCTTGCCTCGTATCCAAAAAGGCCGGCAATTCGACAAAATATTCATCCTCTGAGCTGCAACATTTTCCCTCGCCTATTTGAACTTAAAATGCAAATTAAAAATTTTGACTCAGCAATTAGCAGATCTTTGGATTGATTAGTGTGTCGGTGCTTGCCGATGCTTGCAAGTTTCCTGGTGTGTGTAAAATGTATCTAACAAAAGCAGCACGATGCATTTTCCAACCCTAGAACCTCTTTCGCTCTTTTCACAATATAAGGGTCGCATTAACGTGCCTTTGTACCGCACTGAGCTAAACCGAGTGGGACGACCGACCTGTTTGGTTTTATTTGCAAGGGGACAAAAGACCCTATTGTGTAAAGACGCGGGGACGGTTGGGAAAAAAAATAAGAGTACTGAAATACCTTGCAGCTCACCACATTCTTGGGTACGAAGGGAATTGAGAAGTAAAAAAAAAGAAAAGAAAACATATGTCGGAGGGCATTATACAGGGATCGTAAACTGCGGCACACGATGGACTAAATAGGCGCGGATATAAAGCCTAAGCTCGGAGGTATCCAATTTGTCTCAGGCTCACCCTCCCTCTGCCTCTCCCGCTCCACACTCTCATTACCGACCAACGAGGCAGAACTGGCGTTATTCTGAGGAGAGCAGTCACTCAAACTAGTTCCGTGGTGTCCGATGGGGAAATTAACCGTAACTTTATGGAAAACAGAACCTCCAGAAGGCCCCAGCCCACCCCATCCCGCCCTGCCGACACACGCACGGCTGGAGCGGCGCTGGAAACAAAGAGGAGCGCCGTCCATACATGCCTCCCTAAAGATACGCTTCCCTGCTGATGGAGAGGAGGGAGGCTGACGAAGGGACGGGAAAGAGGAGGAGGAGGAGGAGGAGGAGGAGGACAACGACCTGCCTGCTGTAGTGCTCATTTTTAAGAGGTCATCGACGACTCAACAACTAGGCATTTCATGAAGCTCTCTCAAGGGACTGCTATGGTGGTGGGAGGAGGAGGAGGAGGAGGAGGAGGAGGAGGAGGAGGAGGAGGAGGAGGAGGAGGAGGAGGAGGGAAAAAGGAAGGAAGGGAAGACGATGATGAGGGGTGGCCTGTCGTGTGCCCTGGGTACGTGGAGAGTATAGGCGGATCAAGGGGTCACGGCAACAGGGTTCATTGGATGCAGGTTGAGGGGGGGGACCAGCGGGTGTTGGGAAGTCGGGTGACTACCACTGTAGGACATGGCTCCTTGAGATGGATAGGTATCGGTGTGTGTGTGTGTGTGTGTGTGTGTGTGTGTGTGTGTGTGTGTGTGTGTGTGTGTGTGTATGCGCTCTTTCTCTCCCTCTTGTCATGTGTAAGGGGCAATGGAGGTGCGGGACTGTGTGGTGTTCCTCGAATGCGTAATATACTCTAGTCCTCTTGGTTGGACGCAGCATCCCTTCCCCTTCACAACAAAGCTAGTTAACATGTGCTCCTACCTGACCACTGGCAGAACCTGTAGATGGGGAACCGGCCGCCACCGTCGAGCAACACCATACAAGCCACCTCAACGAAACAGGCTTCTTTCTCCTCACTCCCAGAAAAACAAGATTATGTTTAAGCACAATGACCACGATCACCCACGGCCATTGCTCTCTCCACTCGTTTTGATGTTATCACTGACATAAGCTGACTCTACCCCTCCCCTGGCGCCCTTGCCCTTCCTCTAGCCACCCCAGCCGAGGCGAGAAGCATGGAGGGCGGGAGGGAGTGTAGGGCCAGCTGGATGCACCCGAAGAATGGGCCTCTCAGCTCATACAAGGCATCCTTTCACCACAAGACTCGGGCTCTGCTTGCATCTTTATTGTTTCTATCTAGACCAATTATCGCTTCAGATCTACTGAATGAGCGTTTTCAAAACTAAGTGCTTGGCACTCAAAAATTAATATACAGTATACTCTGTCGCCCATAGTTGCTATTCCCAAGACATGAATTATATTTAACACACACACACACACACACACACACACACACACACACACACACACACGAGAAAAGCGATGGGATGGCAATAATATTGTGTGTGATGAGGTGGCCGTCCGTGGGATCACTGGGCGGGCCGGGCCTCAGCTCGGCGGGCGGTGTGTACCTTGGGCAGCGGCGGGGCGTCAACAGCCCGCCACTGATCGCATCTCAACTGACCCCCGGCCTCGTCACGGCCCCGCTCCCCACGCACAGCCACTCCCTATAAGGTCTTGACAGTGACTAGAGACGCTTGGGTGTAAATATTTGCACCAACACCTCTTCCATCTATACATAATTGATATGATGGTGTGCTTGTGTTACATTTCAGTACGTGCATTGTGATCAGATATCATTACTGTTATTATTTTAATTTTTGTTATTCTTTATAATCTATTTAATTTATTCATTTACCTATTTATTTTTTACATGAGTGATATGAACAGTGTTCATAAACTGCCATTAATCATTTTGGAGACAAGCTATCGTCTTCTTTCTTGAGAACACTTGCCAGCCAGTGCTATATGAACTGTTGATGCATAGTGTCCGTCAGTGTATTAACAATATATTGGATGCTTACTGTAACAATCACAGTAACACTAAGTGAAAAAAGTGAATGATAAAGTGTTCAAAACAATATGTGAGAACTTAAAATGTGTCACCTGAGGCAGGTACGGTATCATTTGGTGTTACTGCCTAGTCTGGCCGGTGGCGAGCAGCAAGCAATGTTGTGGAGCGAGGGCCACCACCGATCAGGAACAGACTGCATGGCCCTCGCCGCTACCCATCGAAGCACCTCCGCTCCTGTTCCCTCGGCCGGCGACTATTTTACTCATGCCGACTATTATTTAGGACACATATTATATCATTATTATTATCAATTCATGGTGGTGGATACTACTTTCTACTATGTATAACTAGTTTTGCATACCAGCAACATCTACAAGCTTAAACAGTGGCTACATTGTAACTACCAACGCCACGATATTTCCCGTTATTCAGCTATGGCCATAACGCAATTTTTAGTAAAAGGCTCTGCCTATTATCAAAACAGAATCGCAAACTGAAAGCACCGGGTTTATTTATAAACTTATTTTTAAAAGATAAGATTATTCAGTTTAGAAACGCAAGAACAGTTGACTTGCTAGAATTTCGTGAGTTCACGACTCCCGGCAGACCGCGCGTGCAAAAGCGTATGCAGCGTTTGGTCCTGGGTGGCAGCTCCCTCCTTTCCTCCCCTCCATCCCCCACACGACCCTTACGGCCCCCGTCTGTCCATTACCTGACCGCCACCCTAAACTCAGAGACCTCTTCTCCTTCGGCTTCCTCTACCGATGTATTTCTAAGGATGATACTGACCTAGAAGGACGCACATTCTTAACACAGGAATTTTTCGTTTCATTTATTATATTCAATGAGGTCTTTGTCACTTTCCATGCGGAGTAGTCAACGGTTTTCTTTCTTACTATTCTGGGTGGTGTTTGCAAGGCCTCCACTGCCTCCTATTCCTGGAATGGTACTGCATGCGTTCTGAATGACGCACCACCGCTAAATTCCTCCAAGCGTCGAGCAGTGAGCGGCGCCTATTCAGAAGCTCAGAAATTAAGCCTAATATATATATATATATATATATATATATATATATATATATATATATATATATATATATATATATATATATATATATATATATTATTTTTTTTTTTTTCCCAGATATCATTTACATTATTATTACCATTCGATTTTCTCAAGATGAAGAACAATTACGAGTCCCACTTCAAGAGACGGTAACGCGTACCAAAGACGGGGGAAAAAAAAGATACTCAATATGATTTTTTCTTTCATAAAACAGGTGTTGCAAGTTATATAATATACTCCACTGCCCCCTCGTCCCCTCCCCAATCCCACTCGCCTCGCCCAGCCAACCTGCCAGCCTACCTCCCGATCTGCCGCACACCAGGTACCGCCAGTGTCAAGTTCGGTAACACGACTAAAAACAAACACTCCTTCCTTCCAGTCATAAGCGTAAGTTGCTGTCACTTGAGTGCGGCAAAGCCACTGCTATCATTACCGACATATTTATCATGCAGACAATCAGCGTCTATGTTTGCCGGTGTCTGAGGTGGTGATGAAGACATTATACACTGCCTGTCATCTTGGTACGGGGGAGGGGTAAGGGGAAGGAGGGTGCGTGTGGGAGAGGGAGTACCTCTAAGGAGGAGGTGAGAAGGCAAAAAAAAAAAAAAAAAAAAAAAAAAAACTAATAGTTCCAAACGAAAAACACCAAAAAATATCATGACTCTATTGGCGTTGTAGCTTCAATTCGAGTATTGTGGTAAGGTTCTGAAAACACTACGAAAAACATTCGATTTAAATAACGTCGGCAACATAATAAATCTAATCGTAACATACAAAAAACATTTCTAAACGACGCCGTCATCAACTTAACGTAATAATGGGTTAATGAAAGTGTCTGTCCTGGTTTGCAACGCCGGAGCGGCCAGCACTTGGAGGTGGTGGTAGTGCGGCGAGTGTCGACCCCCTGCACGCTTTCGCCCAAGTGCAGTCGAACTTGGAGGTTTATAAATAGTCAAGAAGAAAAAGGATAAGAATAAGAAGAGGAAGAAAAGAAAGAAAACAGAGTAGCAAAAAAAAAAAAAAAAAAAAAAAAAAAAAAGACGGGCTAGTTAAGCGGTCTCATGATACATAATTACTGTGGTCACGCCGCGTTCTATTTTGTATGCCGAGTTACGGAAAGATAAAACACTAATTGTATTACTAATTTTACACAGAGACAATAATATTTCTTTCTATATACGTTGATAGTATTAATTTAACAGCCAACAAGATATATGATTTTAATCAGCGAATCTGTTCATGAAAAAAAAGAAAAAAAAAAAATCAGCGCTACTAATAATGAACGTAAGTTATTGACATGAGTACATCGATATATATATATATATATATATATATATATATATATATATATATATATATATATATATATATATATAACACACACACACACACACACACTGTGTGTGTGTGTGTGTGTGTGTGTGTGTGTGTGTGTGTGTGTGTGTGTGTGTGTGTACAAAAAGGACTACGTACAATGATGTCCTTCATAAGAACCGAAGTGTCGCTGAATGACGACGAAGACGTTATAACGATTACTCAGTGAACTGCAAGACCACGTACCAGTTTCAGCAGCAGCAACAGAAGCAACTGCAGTAACACAGTAAACCTTCCCGGCTATAGTGTTCAGAGCACTGTCGTGGCCAACAAGCCAGCGCGGTGTTGCCGTTTGTTGTCCTGCTCACTACTGCCTCACTCGTCAGTGCGTGCGGCGGAGCGCTGACACCAGATGCAGGGAGGCGCCCGTTTAAGTGATATCAATAGACACAACCAAGCTCTGCTGCTGTACAACAAACACAACAGAAGTCGAAGAAGGTAAATTTGCTCACTTCCTTGGCTGCTCCTGCCGCTACAGTTACCAGTGCAATGCTTTCAGCATGGATGTGCTGCACGCACGTGAACCATTACTTCCCTTTCCAGAGACGTGTTAGTGAGGGGAAGACGAAAACTCGTGTAATGATTTCCTTCGTCTCGTCTAGCACAACCCCTCCCATCATGGATCCGGATATCGATGCCAAAAGCAGAGTGACAGTTTGCAAGACACTGTCCCCCCCGCGGCGGCGGACACCTGAACGGCTTCTTCTGCCGCGGAGGACGTTACATCCCGCCGACAGGTAATTCCCACCTTTGTAAAAAAAAAGTATTAAATGCAAACATTAAATTACCTGATCATATACCAAAGCCACTAGTGACCATCTGCTACTTGGATCCTTCCTCGTGGAGTGCGCGTCACCGCTTCATTTACTCACCACTAATACTATCATCACTACCACCACCACCACCACGATACAGATGGTGGTGTGTCGTCACATTTGGGTACAGCCCGCGGCAATTTGTTGTTCCGCATTCACAACTTGGACATAAGCCAATAAGGGAACTACTGCCGCTAGGGGTGCTAAGTTTGTGCTTCTCACTATCCCCGTGGTCAAGCAGCGCGGCTCTCCTCGCCTTTCGCTTCTTGGTGTTAGTGCCACAGGATGGGCGGAGAGAGAGAGAGAGAGAGAGAGAGAGAGAGAGAGAGAGAGAGAGAGAGAGAGAGAGAGAGAGAGAGAGAGAGAGAGAGAGAGAGAGAGAGAGAGAGACTCAAAGGGGTGCTGCTTGACAAAACTTCTAAACTTCCATCGTGTAGAAAATGCAGGCTTGCCATGGGCACTGGTAGTACAGTATATAGTTCGGGCAGGGCATGGTGGTTATGTGGGAGCATCACAGAAGACATGCGACCAATTGGTGAGCGTTCTCTTTTTCTGTCTCTCTCTACACACACACACACACACACACACACACACACACACACACACACACACACACACACACACACACACACTTCCTAATCACTGACGGTTCGGGTAAAGCATACCATCCCGCGGCCGCTGGTGTCGCCTACCGGCCCCGGTTAGCCTGTCAACCTTATATTCTTTGACCCTTTGTAAGGGTAATTCTCCTAGTAGGTGCGTTTGCACACACGCACACACATAGTATATAAGATATAGCAGATAAGGGTGCCGTTATTTGAATGAGGAGTTTCAATGCCGCAAATGAAAACAGGCGGTGTCAAAATTCTCTCGGAATTATATCTGGAGGGACAAAAATTTGATCGATCGTTGCCTGCTTTCTCCGTGCTTCGGTTATGATCAAAGAAAAACATGTACATACATGTCCTGATTTGGGTGCAACCAACTCAAACAGTGTAGTGAAGAGTTCACAACAGTGAATTTCACTGGCGTAAAATAGAAAGTCCAAACCAGGATTGGTTGTTGGATATGGTGCGCTGAAAACGAGACGGAGAATTCATCATAACTAAACTATTCGATTAACCAAAGCTGAAACTTTGGTTTCGTAGTACAAACATCATAAGTTTGTCGCTGGAAGAATCGAGCACGATTCGAAAACTCTGTTAAGACAACTACTCAGTGACGCTAATCATTATGAAGGTCTCACGGATAATGCCATCATTAGGTAGCACCAGTCACTCGGAGTCGTTACATTTATCTTGTTTAACATATATAGCAGGTCTTCACAGAATACAGTGCACTAAATAATGTGCAACTGGAAAACACCCGAAAAAAAGTTTGACAGGTTAAAATGTGAGAATACTTGACTCAACCTTCTATTCTTCGAGTAATCTCGCAAGCAAGACGAATCATAAAATGTACACGAATCATACATTATCATGAGGACTTGCAAAAAAAAAAAAAAAAAATAAATAAATAAATAAAATAATAATAAATAAATAAAAAAATAAGTAAATAAAAAAAAAAATAAAAAAAAAAAAAACCTTTCCGCTGGCTTATCATGGATCTTTTTTTCCTCTGTCACCTGAAACGTTAGGAACCTTCAGATTCTGATGCGTAAGTGTTGAGCACATGTGACCCTTCGGCAGTGTAGTTGGAGCCACACGAGTGGTGCACGGCGGGGGCGGCGCCCAGGCCTGGCCAGGCGCGGACATGCTTCCTAAAGTCTCCAAGTGGCTCCCTGAATCTCGCCACCAAGCAACCTTAAAGCTGCAGTTCGGTCCATGGGCCCAATAAACAGTGTAAGGCGTATTCACATCTAATGAGACGCGAACTTAGTTACTCTAAGAAAAAGATCTACAATACCGTACAATGCATTTACATCTTATAATGGGACCGATCTATAGCATTCAAACAGTAACTGTTTCAATATTCAGAGCATGTTGTGCGACGTTCTGCATTTCTTGTCCGTGTGCCAGAGACACTAACATTACTTTTTACAATGATTTTTATTCTTTGAGAGATAATGGAAACAAAAATATTCTTGATCAGAATGATTTTAAGAATGGGGTTATACAACGGAAACTGAAATTTTAGCTTGAAATAGAACACAAACAAATGGTCTTGTCCATTCACAAAGGTGAGCAAAAAGAAAAGCTTTCACTCTCTCCTTTTTACTCAGCAGGATCCCCCTTTGCAAAAACAAGACACTGAAAGCTTTGAATATAGAAATACTGAGTACTATTTGTATAGGCTTCTCTCTTTGTTTGGACTTAATATATATATAACAATCTATCTATCCATCTATCAATATATATATATATATATATATATATATATATATATATATATATATATATATATATATATATATATATATATAAACACACACACACACACACACACACACACTATTCAATCTAAAGCATTAAGTATACAGGATTCCTTTATTCATCAAACATTGTAAAGGAAGGTATTTTACCCCCAGCCCCCACCTATAGATGGCTACCTCAGATGGACTAATGCCGTAAATGTAAATAAGTTTGTTATTCTATATTCTTATTGTTTCAGTCCTTTCACACAAACATGCACGGTGACTTGTGTAAGTCATCTATCAATGATTCATATATATATATATATATATATATATATATATATATATATATATATATATATATATATATATATATATATATATACACACACACACACTTTTTTGGAATACTATTTCTAAATACTATACAAGTTAGAAGTTAGTACTATGTGCAAGGCGTCGAGTTACACGGAACTAGCAAACACAGAAGAAAATTTCCCTTAGAGTGTGGACAGGAAAATGAAACCGAGCTGTCAATGGCTTGATTACCAAGACCACACGCTGCTAGTCTGAGAGACTCGACAGAACTGTCCTTCTCTTTGAAGGATATTTTCAAGTTACCTTGTCATGAAGACAACGATATTTTGGCTGTGTCTAATAAATAACGGTTATTGATTATTAGTTCACCTTCCATGCATTGTGGGTAAGTCCAAAACAGTGAAAGGCTGCGCCACTACCTACTTATATTGCTTTGCACACTTCACCTAAAGAGCACGTCTGCGTATGTAATGTTGTTGTATACACCCAGTTTTCACAAACTCATCTAAAAAATCCGTTGATCATAAGATACGTACATAACTGGAAATCAGTGTGTGTGTGTGTGTGTGTGTGTGTGTGTGTGTGTGTGTGTGTGTGTGTGTGTGTGTGTGTGTGTGTGTGTGCATGTTTGCGTGCGTGTGTGATTCTCACGGTCTTAAGGATCACGTGATGAATTCGTAATCATCACCTGTAACCCTTTCGGTGAGAGCTTAGAGCTCATACGGTCCGATCTATGGGTAAGGGCAAGATCTTCTATGTACCACACACCTAAACCTCCCTTGTTCAAGGAGGACATTAAGTGCTCGCTCATCAGTGACAACCTTTAGCAGCCTGAATGGGACATGAACCTCAGCTTGCCAAGTGACAGGCAAGAAGGGAATTATCACTGAACCAACGAATTGTGTGTGTGTGTGTGTGTGTGTGTGTGTGTGTGTGTGTGTGTGTGTGTGTGTGTGTGTGCGTGAGAGGGCGCGCGTGCGCGCACGCTTTGCCTCACTAGCTCGCCGCTTGAAACTTTACAAGAGGCTGAAAGGAACACCTCAAGGTGCAGTCACTGATTGAGCGACACTTTCTCAGTAGCAAATACAACATAATCCTGAACAAACACCGAATAATTATTGTCTGTTTACTGGAGCAGTCACTACCTAGTGATTCATAAAACTTGTCAATATAAAATCATAAAAATAAAAACTTAGAAATAAGCTTATCCATATCAAAATTTACGATATTATTGACCACATCATAAGTTAATAAGCAAAACGATGACGATGATGATGATGATGATAATGATGATGATGATGAAAATAATAATAATAATAATAATAATAATAATAATAATAAAAATAATAATAATAACAATAATAATAATGATAATGATGATGATGATGATGATGATTATGATGATAATAATAACAACAACAATAATAATAATAATAATAATAATAATAATAATAATAAAATCAATAATAAATGTAAAAATACATAATTGGATAATCAAACACTACTGATCGATAAAAAAAATACATTGTATATTCAAAACAGTCCGTTAAATAACCTATAGTAAGCTGTGACGAAGAGAAATGCCAGTTTGAGCGGTGCACCAAAAATTTCAGAGGCTTGGAAAGGAATAGTGCACTCACTTGGTTCCTCCTGCTGTATTCACGCTGCAAACTGTTTATCTGTATAAATGATAATTGATCGATCGATCTGTGATCGATCTTTTATGCGTTTCCCAGATACGAATTCATATTGTTTTTCAGAGGCTGATTGGAGAATGGTTACTTTTCCTATATCTCGATAAAAAATAATATATCTTAAAGGAAATATAAATGCAATTATTTTCCCCAGAAAGTAAATTAAACAACACATCACGAAACTCTTATAATCGGACACTATCTCCATACTTATTTTCATTCATTACGTACTACAGTATAAATGTCAAATAAAAATGTAAATATTTTTGCGAGAAAAAAACCCCAACTCCATATATGAGAAAATAATTTCTTAAATTTCACCTAGTGATCCAACTCCGTTGCCTACACTAAGTACCATTATTCGACATCTTTGCGCATTTTGCCTTGTACTTGGTCCCCATGTCACAAGTTTTCCTCCTTGCACCATCAGGCCTCACGTGTTAGTGCTATATAATGGTCTTCAAGCGTACCTATAATGTTTTTACTTCTTGCATTAGGGATGAGTAACATCACGATCTATAATGTACGGTATGGTAACCTGTCTGTTCAGGAAAATTATGTCTGTAACACTTACTCGAAAACAGTGATAATGAGTTGCACAAAAACAAAGCGACAATGATACTTATATGTGTAAAAGACAACAAAGAGACTGTGTTCCATTTTACAACAGCAACATGTTTTGCTTATGAGATGAAATTTACTATAGCCATATAACTTCAGTTATGTCTTGCTGTTTTACACAAAAGCCAAGTTGTGTAACGCAAGTAAAATAGTTTATTAGAAAAGGTAATAATTAGATTATTCCTGAATAAACACAGGAAAACTTTGATCAGGAACATGGCACTGTCAGTCTTCCAGACCATAACATAACAGTGATTGTGTCTACTCCACATCAAGATAGTAAAACAAGGACTAAGAAGTTGCTACAAAGCCATATTTGATGCCATGCTTACTCATAAAAGAATTATGATGTGAGAAATAAGTTTTGGCACTAGGAACAATAAATCTGATAAGCCAACTATTGGCATTAATTGTTGACTAGTTATGCTTGAAAATGGAATGGTAAAGAAACTCATGTATTCTCACGTTACCTTGGTCTTCTAGCACTGTGGACTCAAGACCTTGGGAAGGTGAACTTGTTGAAGCTAATGTTCATAAGTACACTATTGATAAAAATCACTCTTAGTTACAAAGTTAATATTCTCTGAAATGAAATAGGTAAAGTGTTAACTTTTCTACAAAGAGTACTGCCAGAAAACACATCACACTCACTTTCACATTTGCCACCTCTTTCTCATCATGGCCTGGTATCACTTCAAGAATGCTATGTTTTCACTAACTCGAAAAGCATTATCTGCTTGAGCCTTGTCAATATTCTATTAATTCTAAGGAAATGAAGAGTATAGGAGAATATTTGTACCAAATAAAAAAATACAAGTACCTGTAATGCCAATGGGTAATGGATCACTAGCAGCAGAAAGCATCAAGCACTCTTCTGTAGGGCCGACGTCCCTCCACCAACACCAAAACTTGAAGAAACTGGATAATTCTTGACAGGGTAATGGTTAAACCACACAATGTCAGGTGGAGTTCACAGGTAAGTTGTTCGATCAAGTGATCATACTATCATGAGCTTTCTGTAACATAATCATGGTGCATGAGAGTATTCCCAACACAAAGTTTTCGCTCACTAAACTATTGAAAAAACTGACACAAATGTACACCACTTTTGCACAATATCCTTCGGAACAAACTCAGTAACTAGAGGAATGTGAGACACTGCGTTAGAGACCCACTAGAGCACAAGTTGTCACTGAGGTTGTCGCGGGAGCGAGAGCGTTGCAGCAAGCATCCCCCTGGACTAGTGGGCAGCGGGGGACTGGCTGACGGCGGTGGGGAGCGCGGCCTCACTGTAGTGCTGGCACAGATACCACTCACACTCTGCTTGGCTGGCAGCCTGCCTGTGTGCTGCCTCCTCCTCACTCTCACACTTCTTGTCACCTCCACTCAGCAATCAATACAAGCACAGCACTGTCTGCTTGCAGGAGGCATAGAGGGCCTCCCAGGAGAGCCACGAGTGCTCGGTGCAGGTGGTGGGAGAGTTGTGGATATTGTGAGCGCGAGTACGTACTGTGAGTGCGAGACACCTGGTAGCGGACGCATGCAGTAGCACCACCACCAGCAGCGAGCTCGGCGCGGCACTACTCACCTTGGCCGCTGCAACACTGCAGCACCAGTGCCGCGTCCACCGCCTCACAGTATCTCTGCACGCAAAATACTACGCTCAACCCGCGCCAACACCGCGTTACCTGCCTTCGCCATCACGGCGCAAGCACGCCGACCATCGCTTCTGCTCCGCCTGATGAATGCAACTTCAACCACCGCCACCCTACCACGATTGGGCTCGTCTAGTCTACCGTAGTAAGAACAGGCTCCTTAAGTTTACTGACCTCTCTACCGGATGTTTTGATGACAATACTACGATATGTACATAATGTCTAAGAGTACTTACGGACATATTGGTACAGCTCAAAGGTTAGGCTAACATTGCATTGTGAGAAACTCTTGAAAAGCATGAGCTCCTTCATGTAACAACATCTCTCTGTTGCCTCCCATATTTTCCCTATAAACGGAAGAATAAAGACAAATGCCGAACGTCTTACACCCTTATAAGATGACTGGAAACTCTTTTCGTATCACCTGAACGCTATAATCTGAATTTTTATGTTCACCGCAAAATGTAAATATAGAATGGGGCCTTTCCCCTATAATGTACCCTAGAGTACATCTTTTCTCAGGTTTTAGTGAGAGAGAACATGTTTTCACATCTCTGACGCAGATGTTTAGTTCACCATGGATACACATTCCAGCGTTCGTTCATAACGTGTAGCTGACATT
>NC_059304.1:7132519-7162519 GCF_017591435.1 Portunus trituberculatus | reverse complement strand
CTTTCTTTCTTCTCCCCTGACTCTCCCCTCCCTTCTCCTCCCCTGTCGCTCCCTGCCAAACACCTCCATCTTCCTTCTCTCTCCCACCTGTCTCCCTTCCGTCTTCCCCTTCCCTGCCCTCCTTCCCCTCCCGGCGCCTGATGTTTTTGAGGGCAGGTGTTGCCTTCGTTTTGCGGCTCCTTCATGGATTTCTGATACAGTCTTCGTCGTGAGTCACAGCTTCTGACACACTGGCGACGAGGCTGACCGCCGCAGCCGCCCGTACAAGCACTCACTCGCCCGCCAAATCTCTGCCTCCTCCTCTCACTTTCCTTCATTTACTTCACGTTCGGCTATTTCCTTGCACGATTATTGAATTTCGCTTGCATATCATTCCAATACTTTCCTCTAACTTTTCCTTCACCACTCTCTCTCTCTCTCTCTCTCTCTCTCTCTCTCTCTCTCTCTCTCTCTCTCTCTCTCTCTCTCTCTCCCCCTATTATTCGCCTTTTTGCTTTCTTTCCCTTGCTTCTATCTGTTCTATATTTCCCCTTGTTTCCTCCGCGGACAAAAAGTTAGAAAAAAAATCTTGTAAGTACACGGCTTCGATGATTTCTCACGCTTAGCAGACAGGTAGGAGGCGCGGGTGCATGGCGAGGTTGAGGCTGGAAACAATAGGAGTGGTGAGTGTTGGAGAGCAGTCGTGTGTGTGTGTGTGTGTGTGTGTGTGTGTGTGTGTGTGTGTGTGTGTGTGTGTGTGTGTGTGTGTGTGTGTGTGTGTGTGTGAAGGGCAGAGGAAGGGGAGGAGTAAGGGTGTAAAGCTGCAGGCGGTGGAGGGTGGAAATGAGCGGTGGTGGCGGTACACTGCGGCGAGAAGATGAAGGCTATGGGTCCGGGGGAGGGAGGGAGCAAGAGGGAGGAGAGACCCTTGATGCGAGGCTAAGGAGTTACGTGAGTGGGAAGGAAAACTAGTGAGTAGAGGAAGGAGTCGCTGACGCAGAATGTGAGTGACGGAGGTAGCGGAGTAGCATGATGGAGGATGTAATGAAGGAGCTTCAAGGTGTAGAGGTGGCGGAGAAACAGGAGGAATACGATGAAGGAGGAAAAGATCAAGCAAGAACTGGAGGAAGACGCGGAGGAAGATGACAATGTAGCTGGGTTTGTGGTGGGGATGTGGAGCTTTGGTGTGGGGAAGAAGGCTGGGATAGGAGGGTGAACAAGTGGTAATGGTGCATAAATACTGTGTAGAGAGAGAGAGAGAGAGAGAGAGAGAGAGAGAGAGAGAGAGAGAGAGAGAGAGAAACATATGGTCGATTATTGTGGCTGCCGGTGGAGGGGTGGAGGCAATACCGTGAATATATGAATTAGCGCACTTTACAAGCTCTCATGGAATAGGCAGGAAGACAGACAGACAGACAGCCAGACAAACAAGACTGATAGACAGACACATACAAATACACACACACACACACACACACACACACACACACACACACACACCCGGTAGCTCAGTGGTTAGAGCGCTGGCTTCACAAGCCATAGGACAGGGATTCGATTCCCCGGCCGGGTGGAGATATTTGGGTGTTTCCTTTCACGTGTTCACCTAGCAGTGAGTAGGTGCGGGATGTAAATCGAGGAGTTGTGATCTTGTTGTCCCGGTGTGTGGTGTGTGCCTGGTTTCAGGCCTATCCGAAGATCGGAAATAATGAGCTCTGAGCTCGTTCCGTAGGGTAACGTCTGGCTGTCTCGTCTGAGACTGCAGCAGATCAAACAGTGAAACACACACACACACAAACAGACAGACAAAAAGTAGACAGACAGACATTTAAACCATACTGATTCATCAAGCGCGCACGCACGCACGCACGCACGCACACACACACACACACACACACACACACACACACACACACACACACACACTGGTATCCAGTTTCCTGTTAAGAAAAACGAGCCAGTGAGCAAACTTTTTGCCATTTCTTTTAAAATGATTACACAGGTAAACTACTCCAATTACTGGCAGGTGCGTGATTGAAGTAAATGATAAGACACACATGGACGCAGACACGCACGCACGTACGCACTCATAAACAAACACACACACACACACACACACACACACACACACACACACACACACACACACACACACACACACACGATCATTCTAAAAAGCTAATTAGAACGTGACTAAGCAGGTAACTTGGGTACAACATACGGTATAATTAATTCATCCTCGTACACTGCCACAAAACACATATTATTCCTGACTTCCACATTTCCCGGCCAGACATGTTTACCGTGATGCTCCGCTGTAATAGCCACCTGACGGCAGAATCTACATTTTTCCCGTCCGGTCTTCACAAAAGCTGCTACAGGCCGGGGCAGCCTTTCACATAAGCGAGTTAGGGAGGAGAGTCGCCAACACCTTCCGCCTACAGTGTGCTAATGAGTTATTCTTTATTCACGCTCCACTCTTCCCGGCCGTACCTTGGCTGTCATCGTGACAGCTTCAGGAACGATGAACGCACAATCTAGAGTACGAGGCTTTAAAAGACTAATCTTAAGGCCTTGCTGCTGCACTTTGTATACGTATATTTCTGATTCCAGCGCAGCACTTACCCAAATCACTATTCAAAAGTTACATTAGTGGACATTCGGCATCAATGCCCGTCCTGGCAAAGCTTCCGGGGAATACATTTTGCCCTTGTTTCTCTGAATTCAGTCAACAATATATGCTTTAATGATGAAGTATATCAACTGAAACACTCTAGTGTAATGAAACGCGGGGTTATTTGTGTACGAGATAACGGTGTTCGTAAATTCAAGCATTTCACTTAATGCTGCTCTAAGCAATTTGCGGAGACTGTTATTTTCTTTTCCACCACACATTCCTTTCCCTGCAAACGCGCACACACGCACGCACGCACGCACGCACACACACACACACACACACACACACACACACACACACACACACACACACACTCTCTCTCTCTCTCTCTCTGCAACAGACACACAAGCAAGAAGGCTTTCAAGTCTGCAGTAAGGTGGTATTGGCCACGGATCCTCATGCCACAGCATCGTTCCGGCAGAGGACGTCACCGCCACCACACTCACCACTTGGAACAATCTAATACAATGCAATAAAGTTTACCTTCCACAGACCTGATATGGAAAACTTAGTTGCCATTAAACTTGTGCCTTTCTAAACATTTTATCTTGTTCATTAATTTAATTTCATCAGGAATGACCTAGAAAAAAATAGCCAAGGATGGTACATTATCTCTCTCTCTCTCTCTCTCTCTCTCTCTCTCTCTCTCTCTCTCTCTCTCTCTCTCTCTCTCTCTCTCTCTCTCTCTCTCTCTCTCTCTCTCTCTCTCTCTCTCATTCCAGGTTTCCGGCGCACGTCTCCCAGCCCCATCTCTTTCTCGTCACCAGAGGCATCAGAACATGTATCCAGCCACTCTCCTCGTTCTGCCTACTTCTTATTCCCCCGCTGTCCTTCTTTCGGTCCTTTTCATTCGCATCCCTTCTATTCCAATTCCTTACCACCCTCTTTTCTCCTTGCTCCCCTCTCTTTTACATCCTTTCTTCCTTTTCTTCCCCCGTCTTCCTTCCCTGTCTCTTCTTTTCTGTCCTCCCTTCGCCCTACCCGGTCCTTGGTTGTTAATTCCTCCTTTATCACCCATGCCTGCAACCCTCCACCCCTTCCACCTTCACCGGAGAGGCTGGCAGGGTGACTCGCAAGGGTGTCCCCCCCCCCAGTCATGTTATAATACCAGTTTTTGTTCTCTCTCTACATGGCCAGTTGCAGGGAGGCAGATTGGAGGAGTATAAGGGGTCCGCGGACATTTTACAGGTCAAAGGACACCTGAATCCACACCACGACCCTGTTGACAGCCTGGCCAACACCTGCATACATGGCTGAACACCACCACGCACACGAGACTACACGAAGAGACACGCACACACCACCTGAGTAAATAAAATAGAGTGACGATGATTTATGAACACCACAAGATGCTACTGGTGACTTATGAACACCACATGACGCACCTGGTGACTTACGAACATCTAAAAACACTACTGGTGACTTACGATCACACCAAAATGCTACTAGTGACTTACGAACACCACAAGACGCACCTGGTCACTTAAAAGGGGACTGAGACGTGTAATGATGAACAAAATGAAAAATAACGGTTTTTTTTTTCCCGGAATTGCATTTTTTTTTTTTTTACCATTGCTTATTTCATTTCATTTATCTACATTTTTTCTTGCTGTAGGATAAGGAATGGAGGACGTTGAGGTGAGAGGGCAAGGTTTGGAGACTACTCGAATTGGTAGGAGCTTCTCTCTCTCTCTATCTCTATCTCTCTCTCTCTCTCTCTGTGTGTGTGTGTGTGTGTGTGTGTGTGTGTGTGTGTGTGTGTGTGTGTGTGTGTGTGTGTGTGTGTGTGTGTGTGTGTGTGTTTTATAAAAATTTTTGACTAAATTTTGGCAGCCAGTAAGTTATTGAAAATTGAGTGTGTGTTTCACTGTTTGATCTGCTGCAGTCTCTGACGAGACAGCCAGACGTTACCCTACGGAACGAGCTCAGAGCTCATTATTTCCGATCTTCGGACAGGCCTGAGACCAGGCACACACCACACACCGGGACAACAAGGTTACAACTCCTCAATTTACATCCCGTACCTACTCACTGCTAGGTGAACAGGGGCTACACGTGAAAGGAGACACACCCAAATATCTTCACCCGGCCGCGGAATCGAACTCCGGTCCTCTGGCTTGTGAAGCCAGCGCTCTAACCACTGAACTACCGGGCGCGCATGTGTGTGTGTGTGTGTGTGTGTGTGTGTGTGTGTGTGTGTGTGTGTGTGTGTGTGTGTGTGTGTGTCAAGAGATGCGGTAGTATGGAGCTTATTGTATGATGTGTTATAAACGATATATAGAAAGAAAAGTAGCTTGATTTAGACAGGAAGCAAAGATCAATTTCTTATCAATACATAGCAATTACAATGAAGCAGAAAAAGTCACGGAAAAGTAAACAATAGAATAGGTGGCGGCAACAGTTCCAGCAACCTCGACGACACTGACCAAATTAAAACATTACGAAAGATGGGGAAAAATTCTTCTTTCACAACTAAAAACAAAGACACCCAAAACAGGAATTTGTACAAAGTGAAAGAAAATGCCACCACTAATTAATAAGCTGGAAATTAAGACATAAATAAACAGGAATCAAAAGAATTATAAAACAAAATTTTCAATAGGCTTCGGCACAATCACTTTTTATTTATTTCTTTACTGTGAACACTCTACACTTACATATCACACTACTGTACAATGCTGTAAATATATCGCAAATGTGTCTATTGAAGGCACATACGTATAGCAAGCACACTTCAGGAACAACACAAATACATTATTTAGGTTTTCTCCTCATATTATTTGCAATACACATTTTTTTTTCTAGTATTGATTCCATGACTGCCTGTGGGGACAACCTCTCCTTCCAGGACATGAGACTTCATTGCACTTCATTGCATTACTTTTTCCATCGTGGATCGAATAAACACAACCAGACTCTTGGCTATAATCTTTCAAAGGAGACGGAATCCAAGAGAGAGAGAGAGAGAGAGAGAGAGAGAGAGAGAGAGAGAGAGAGAGAGAGAGAGAGAGAGAGAGAGAGAGAGAGAGAGAGAGAGAGAGAGAGAGAGAGACCTACTCTAAACACGCACAATAAATAAGGTATAGTAGATTTCTCACGTATCCAACTCGAAAACTCTTATTTATTTTACTGTTCTTTCCCATGAAGAGGCAGGAGGAAAATGAATGAATGAAAGAAAGAAAACACACACACACACACACACACACACACACACACACACACACAGCTCAGTGGTTAGAGCACACACACGTGTAGCCCCTGTTCACCTAGCAGTGAGTAGGTACAGGATGTAAATCACACGAAGATCGGAAATAATGAGCTCTGAAACGTCTGGCTGTCTCGTCAGAGACTGCAGCAGATCAAACAGTGAATTACACACACAAACATCCAAGCCAGCAGCAGAGAGGTGGAGCAAAGCAGGAGGTGTTTGAGTTAATGGACGTCACATCACCACCACAAGCTAAACCAATCCAAAATATTGACGTTTAAACCCCATGTAAAACACACGCTAAGTCTAATCGCACACAGGCGGCTACTGGGTATAGTGGTGCTCCGGGGCCTTCCCTCTCCTGCCCGGACCCGGTTCTCCCCGTCGCGACTCGCCACACCCCATCCCGCACCAGCATGCCTTCCGCCAGGCCCTACCAAACTCAGCCTGCCTGCCAAGTCCTCTCCGCATGTGTGAGAAACGTAATTGATTCCTCTATTACATTAAGATAAAATTACTTCTGTGTGAATGAGGAAGGAATTTGAGGAGAAGGAAGGTCGATAGTGTGCTGGTTATTGAGGGAAGGTTAAGGATGGAGTGAGGAGACGGGTGGAGGGGAGGGAGAGAATGGGGGTGAGATGAAGGGAGAAGGTGAGGGTGGAGAGGAATGACGGAAGGTGGAAGGAGTATTTCATGGCAGTTTCTTAATTACTTTCTTTGATGAAAATAGGATAGGTTAGAACGGGACGGAGAGGCGAAATTAGAATATTAGACAAGATGTGGGGAGCGGAGAGTGGAACAGAAGAACAACGGAACAATAGAATTACAAATGACTAATAATTATGATGATGAAAATCCAAAAATAGAAAAAAAAAATGGAGTTACACTACGACTACGACTGCTACTACTACTACTACTACCACTACTACTACTACTATTACTATTACTACTTCTAGTTCTCACACTTCGTAATAAAACATTATCGTCATACTGCTTTAGCAAAGGAAGACTTGAGTACACACACACACACACACACACACACACACACACACACACACACACACACACACACACACACACACGCGCGCGCCTCCGGAAACCACATGTCCGATGATTAAAAAAAAAAAAAAAAATTGTCAACGATGAAAAAGGAAATAATGAATAAGAAAACTGTGATGATGAGGAAAAAGAACGAAGAGATAAAGCAAGCAAGGAAGAGGAAGAGGAAGAGGAAGAGGAAGAGGAAGAGGAGGCTGATGATGATGCGCCTGCGTGTGAGGGCTTCTTCCATCAAGAGTATGGGGGCATCTTGGTTGTGTCATGTCCTGTCATTAGGGAAAATCGGTGCCGAGGCTCCCTACCCTGTAATTACTATCCCTTCGCAACACTGGCCAGCGCCGCCCGCCTGATTCGCCGCACCTTATTACGTAATCATGGCTCGTACCTGTATAATCTCAGGCCGGACGACACCCTAAATTCCCATCGGTCAATGCATAGCTTCCGCACACCGCCTGAGAGAGAGAGAGAGAGAGAGAGAGAGAGAGAGAGAGAGAGAGAGAGAGAGAGAGAATTAATATATGCAGAAAACAGAGGATATATGACTTTCCACATTTTCACACGTCAATCCAAAGCTTCAGCACAACAGGAAGATAGAGAAGAAAGAAAGAAGAAAAAACATAAATAAACAACAAGACAAAGTGTAGGAGAGAGAGAGAGAGAGAGAGAGAGAGAGAGAGAGAGAGAGAGAGAGAGAGAGAGAGAGAGAGAGAGAGAGAATTCTGTCATCTAAATAAGTCGATTTACTATCAAAAGAAAACGACGATTTTTTGCTTGAGCTTAGACGTGGATTTATTTACTTATTTATTTACTTATTCTTTAAAGTCTTGTGTTACTTTTTTGTCGTTTTGTTATTCCGTTAATTCACTTTCCCCAATTTTCGCGCAGTGACCCGCGCCTGCCGGAAGGTAAAGCTGCTTTCTGGGAGATTAATGAAGCTGAGAGAGAGAGAGAGAGAGAGAGAGAGAGAGAGAGAGAGAGAGAGAGAGAGAGAGAGAGAGAGAGAGAGAGAGAGAGAGAGAGAGAGAGAGAGAGACCCTAATGCAAGTGAAGACAAAATAACTAAACCATAACTTAAAAAGAAAAAAGAAGTTGAAACAATTCTCATTGACATCACCAGCACGATGATTTTCTGAACTTTTTATACTGCACATTTGTCTTCGTCCGGTGCTGTTCTTACTGATACCATACACCACCACCACCACCACCACCACCACCACCACCACCACAGCTCTTTAACCTCCCGGACCTTCCGCCTGGATGGGTGAACGTCTGCAGGTTTGGGTGAAAACTCCTGCAGCAGCCGTTGTAGGAATAATTTATCACTTAATGTTGGCCTTGGTATCAGTTTACGAGAGGAGGGTGTGTATGGCGCAGCAGCAGCAGCAGCGGGAGTAGTGGTTGTGGTGGTGATGGCGGGGGCCGAGGGAGGAAGAAATGGAAGGAGAGTAAGTGAAATTAAATGGAAGGGAAGGAAAAGGAACGATAAAGTAAAGGATACGAAAAGGAATAACCCGAGGGGAAGGAGAGGAAAGAAGGGTGCAAAACAAGGAGAGAAAAGCTACGCGGTATATGTAGTAAAAGGAAGAGGAGGAACAGGAGATGGAAGAAGCGGGCAGAGAGAGAGAGAGAGAGAGAGAGAGAGAGAGAGAGAGAGAGAGAGAGAGAGAGGAAACGAGAGTGGAGAGTTTGACTACGATTGGTGTGAGGGTGAGCGACGGAAAGAGGGAGAGAGAGAGAGAGAGAGAGAGAGAGAGAGAGAGAGAGAGAGAGAGAGAGAGAGAGAGAGAGAGAGAGAGAGAGAGAGAGAGAGAGAGAGAGAGAGAGAGAGAGAGAGAGAGAGAGAGAGAGAGAGAGAGAGAGAGAGAGAGAGAGAGAGAGAGAGAGGAATAGGGGGAGCGGTGCAGGGAATTAAGGGATAGGGAAGGATGGGATCACAGGAGAGGGAGGGATGGAGGGTCAGGATTACGGAAGAAGTCGGTTAAAAGAAATATGCATGAAGGGTGAGGGACAGGATGTGGGAGGGTGAGAGAGAGAGAGAGAGAGAGAGAGAGAGAGAGAGAGAGAGAGAGAGAGAGAGAGAGAGAGAGAGAGAGAGAGAGAGAGAGAGAGAGAGAGAGAGAGAGAGAGAGAGAGAGAGAAACGAGTGAATATGAAAGAAAAAGTGTGAAGAAATGGAGTGAAAGGAGAGTGTAAAGGTAGGAAGGTGATAAGCGAGGCGGGGCTTTCAGGATGGCTTGGGACAGGTCAGGCGGGAGCAGCATAAGTACGTGGTCAGGGCGAGTCTAAGGTGAAGAGTGAGCGTCTCGCGGGCACTGGCAGGCATAAATAACCTGGTAATAATGAGGTCTGTTGTACCATGGCCACTTCCTAGCCAAGTCATCCTGGCCCCTAAACAGTCTCTCTCTCTCTCTCTCTCTCTCTCTCTCTCTCTCTCTCTCTCTCTCTCTCTCTCTCTCTCTCTCTCTCTCTCGTAAATCTAAGCTCTCTCTCATCTTTATTCAGTCTTCAATGTTTCATAAGTACTATTTCAATCTTATAAGTGTGTGTGTGTGTGTGTGTGTGTGTGTGTGTGTGTGTGTGTGTGTGTGTGTGTGTGTGTGTGTGTGTGTGTGTGTGTGTGTGTGTGTGTGTGTGTGACGTAAAACATGTGTAGTAGCGTACGAGAGCATGAGCGAGTGATTTGTATTTGTAAATGGTGTGTTAAGTCTCCCTCATTAATGGATACCAATGTGTAAAAGTCAGCGGTGTGTTTGTCACGCAGCTTTGTCATCAAGCATTACGAGCTCACGCGGTCGGGACAGCGGATGACAAAGCTCAAAATCATTTAGTGTAATGCAACCCTGATACCGGCCACCATCAGCACCCTGCCCCCGATCCAGTCCCGCCCCACCCCGCCCAGTCCCATCCATCACCTCCGCCCTCCAAACCTCTTCCAGCCTTTTATTGTGATTTGTCCTTTAATGAGATGATTCCATTGGCAGTTTTGTACAACCTGCCACTTTCACATGCAAGTCTCGTACATAAATAGTTATTAGGAAACATGAGTACCAGTATGCAAAACGATACAAGAATTTGATAGATGGACGTCTCTCTCTCTCTCTCTCTCTCTCTCTCTCTCTCTCTCTCTCTCTCTCTCTCTGTGCTGCGGATGAGTGGAGAAGACAAGATAGAGTACAATCTTGAGTCCCTCTCCCCCTGTTATTCTTCCCCACCTTACCATTATTCCTCTACCTCCTTCCCCAACAATTGGCTCATCCTGCCTCCCCCTCTCCCCTCCATCACCTCATACACATGCAGGCGGCAACAGAGGGTGCATCGTGGTGCAGGTGAGGAATATGAATGAGGCCGAGGCTTGGCGAGTAACAATGCACGCTGCTTCACGTGCATTCACTTGCCACCCTACCACACCCCTCTTAATTACAGGTCCCGGAAAGGTTAATAAACGACGATAATTACCCCCACGTTAATGACACAGCAGGCAAGTGGCGGTGGCAAGAGGGACGAAGCTAAGATGCAGAGGATCGACCCCCACCACCGCTATCACCGCCACCACACCCTAGCACACACTGACACTGGGACGAAATATACGGGGGGAAAAAAGAAAACGAGGGGTGTGGGAAAGGACGGATGCACCGCGGAGAGGAAAGGAAGGAAGGACAAAGGTCGTAAAAGTCATGCAGTTGAACGTTTGGATTGCGGCGTAGCAGTGACATGACCTGAGGAGAAGAGGAAAAGGTGCGCAGCGCAGGGACGGTCAAGGACACGGCTGACGACATCTACCACATCAACAGTCAACAGTTTAGCAGACAGGTCGCGCCCGGTTGAAGAGGTGGACGAAGGGCACGAGAGAGAGAGAGAGAGAGAGAGAGAGAGAGAGAGAGAGAGAGAGAGAGAGAGAGAGAGAGAGAGAGAGAGAGAGAGAGAGAGAGAGAGAGAGAGAGAGAGAGAGAGAGTTTTATATTCCTCCTATACGAGTTTTTTACATCTGAAGTGAGCGCTATGGCTGAGTGTGTGTCTACTGGTCGGTCTTGCATAGCGTTGGTGTGCAAGTGGTGTTTATCTTATATCATTACCTTTTTTTTTTCGAATGACTAATAATGCGCCGATGGGATTCTGAGGAGCAAGTGCCTATACTCCCTCTCCTCCTTCCCTTCTCCCTAGATTGGTATGCTGGGAGGCGAGTGTCCCTGAGAAGGTTGTGGGCAGGTGAAGTTATGGGCATGGTGGTGGTGGTGGTGGTGGTGGTCAGCTCCTTATAAAAATTAATGTCTATAGCCTTGTCTTACCTACGAATTTTGTTCACGTGGTTCTATTTGTTTGTTGTGTGTGTGTGTGTGTGTGTGTGTGTGTGTGTGTGTGTGTGTGTGTGTGTGTGTGTGTGTGTGTGTGTGTGTGTGTGTGTGTGTGTGTGTTACAGTGTTCCTATCTTTACGATCAGTGTTTACATACACTTATTTTTTTCCTCACCTTTATGCAAATTGAATATTTACATCTTTGAAGCTCCAAGCTTCATTCTTTCATACATTTATTTACATATTCATTTGAAGTTTTCATGATGTTTTTTGATATGACTCTCTCTCTCTCTCTCTCTCTCTCTCTCTCTCTCTCTCTCTCTCTCTCTCTCCTTTGTCTCGCTCTCTGGCCGAGGAGTGGGATACATGCCAGTTTCATTACTGTGTATTCCTTCTAACTGCTTTTTCTGATTTTTTTCCTATTATATTTTTACCCTATGATGATATGGATGAATTTAATGACTACGTGATCGTAGTGTTTAGTTCTCTCTCTCTCTCTCTCTCTCTCTCTCTCTCTCTCTCTCTCTCTCATCTTGGTTCATGGATGGCGCGTCGAGTGTGTGTGCGTGCTACGGTGTGTGAGAAGCGTGAGGAGTCAAGGCTAAAGAGTGAGTGTGAGCGATCATATCCCTCCTCACACCCCACACTCCTGCTCTAGAAAATTGCTTCACTACCTTTCTGCTTGTACTAATGTAACGGTTCTTCTGGGTCTGCACCACCACTACTGCTAGTGCTGTTTGTTGCTGCTGCTGCGCTGCTGCTGCTGCTGCTGCTGCTGCTGCTACTACTACTACTACTACTACTACTACTACTACTACTACTACTACTACTACTACTACTGCTGCTGCTACTACTACTATTACTACTACTGCTGCTACTACTACTACTACTACTACTACTACTACTGCTGCTGCTACTAATGCTACTCTTGCTGCTGCTGTTGCTGTTACCTGACAAGAACCCTCTATCGTATCAATATAGCTCAGATTTACGAGAGAGAGAGAGAGAGAGAGAGAGAGAGAGAGAGAGAGAGAGAGAGAGAGAGAGAGAGAGAGAGAGAGAGAGAGAGAGAGAGAGAGAGAGAGAGAGAGAGAGTTTTACCTATAAGCTCTTAGACAAGCTGGTTGCCTAGATACACACACACACACACACACACACACACACACACACACACACACAGACAGACAGACAGACAGACAGACAGACAGACAGACAGACAGACAGACAGACACACACACACACACACACACACACACACACACACACACACACACACACACACACACACACACACACTCACGCACACACACACACACACACACACACACACACACACACACACACACACACACGTGCGCGCGCACTCACACACGCACGTGCCCACGAACACACACACACACACACACACACACACACACACACACACACACACACACACACACACACACACACAGGTATACGAGTGACGTGCCCCCTGCAGCATAAAATAACAGAGAAATACACGAAGAAACACAATCCTCGAGTTGACTGATGAGACGAAAAAATAAGACTGAAGAAAAGTAAAAAAAAAAATGAAAGTGAAAGGAGGGTTCAATTAGCATGGCGTGGCTGAAGCTGTTCCCTGTAGCGTGACACACACACACACACACACACACACACACACACACACACACACACACACACACACACACACACACACACACACAGTCACAAAAGCAAAATAAACAAAACACGCAGTAAAGCTCTACTAGCACATTTAATAGTTGTTGTGATCTGATTCCCAACTGCTTCATTCTAATACAAGAAAGAGGTGGTGGTGGTGGTTTAGGAAAAGATAAATACAAAACTCGTACTGTTATTCCTGTCAGAGATACTTTACTCTTCCTATTTTTCCCCTGAGAGAAGGACCCGAGACACACGTGTTCACGCCTCACGAAACCACGGCGGGGGAGTCAGGAGGAGAAATACGACAAGGAACACTTCGAAGATGGTTTGCTTACATTGCCGTCCTGCACAATGCATGAACAACACACTGACTGCAACACGCCCCCGTCCTTGTCACACCCGATCCCTTCCTGGACAAACACATCATCCTTCCCCACGCACTCTTTTTTTTTTTTTTTCCCCCTCCTTTCTTCCTCCAGTTCTGCAGTCACACTTCACATCCATCATCCACACACCCTCAGCGATGCAGTCCCAAAACCCACACACCGCCACTCACAACTCTCACGACCGCAGCTAGTGACTCTCTCATCCATGTTTATAACTTCCTGAGTCTTTCATTAGAGCTTCACGAGGAGAGGGTACGTTTTTAATCACATGTCGGTTTCCTGAGCTCCACCTACAGGTCCCGGAGCGTTGAAAGCAGAGCATCTTGTTCCTCCTCCTCCTCCTCCTCCTCCTCCTCCTCCTCCTCCTGGAGGTGCTGCTGCTGCTCTTTACCTACCTAACAAGTCATGCTTCCTCACGCCCTGTGTGTGTGTGTGTGTGTGTGTGTGTGTGTGTGTGTGTGTGTGTGTGTGTGTGTGTGTGTGTGTGTGTGTGTCCTGACGTATTCATCTACAGGTTCAGTGTTCAGTGAACTGTAATGCAGCACTTTCTTCAAAGGCAACGCGGAAAGAAAACAGTATTCCTCCTGACATAGGAATTCTATTTGGCGCGATGCTGAGTACAAGTCCCGCAATTCTTCACTCACATCCACACACACACATACCCTCAGGAGCAAGGAGCAAGTGCTGTCATGGGGTGAGTGGGCCGCCCACTTTGGTGTTTATCTTTCCCGAAGAAAACGTTCTTTGGTCGATGTTGTTTGGAAGCTCTTGAACGTGGAGAAGGGATATCAGTGGCAGGATGTGGATGTGCTTATTTGTGGGTGGAGTGAGGGAGGAGCTGGTCGGTGTTCCATGGAGGAGCGGATCTGGTAGGGCTGCACAGGGCTGGCCAGGCTAACGTTGTGACTGGGCCATGATTTTTTTTACAATATAGTATGATTTAAGATTGCGTGCAATAAATACATCATGAAACCTTCCTTTCGTCTACAAAATAAATGTTCATTTTCCAATGTTTTGTGAAATATTAACTACAAAAGTAACACTCAAGTCGCAGTTTAGTGTTATTTGTAAAGTCAGTTTGTGACATGGAAAAACATTTATCATCAATAATCACGTATATTTCGCCTTGGCCTAAGAGAATGAGTGGTAAATAAAAAAATCGCGAAAGTGAAACTAGTGCGAATAAAAAAAAAAAAAGGGCGTTAATAGAAATTCTGTAGCAAGACACATGACCCGAAGCTGGGAGGTGAACTATGATCTGTCGACTGTTTGTCTTCATCACGAGAATATATGTTCTTAATCCTAAAGAGTGTCTCAAGAGGCTGGCCGTGGGAGGCGGACACAATCACAGGAGGATCACCGAGAGAAGAGACGGAAATTATGACATCAAAAGCGACAAGCGTCATGTCCTCACTCATTCTGTCTTCCAAGAAAGCAGAAGATACTGACAATTCATAAAACAGCACGAGGAAGGAATGAGGGGTTAGGAGGGTGAGGGTCATAACCACCGATTTCCTTTTCACACAGGATAAGTATAAGCGCATTGGTCGATCTACCGTGGGCAAGACAACAGTTACAGCACAAACTTTCCGCGACACATGATTAAAATGACTTTAAAAAAAAAAAAGCCCCCTGTCCATGAGGGCATATGGTCAACATGAGCAGGGAGGCAGCATGCCACCGCGTTCCTGATAGTGTACATTGTCTTGCGTGTCATTGGTGGTAACTCGAGGCGGTGGCTGGAAGGGGACGTGGACGGAGTATGTGAGCGGGAGGCATGCAAGGCGTCACACACACACACCTCGGGAAGCACAACAGACAAGAACACAGGAAGAGAAAGCTGCGTGCTCCTTGTATTAACAAGCACACACATATAAACTTTCACATGCATAACCTACATAAAAGCATTTCATAACAAGTCATGGAATCAAGACACTGCACGGTTGCACCGCCTGCACCACCTCTCACCGGGACTCCAGCTGGTGGTGTGTGTGTCCAGACTGTTGGCCATTCAGAGCGAACCGCGGCCTCGCCGTCCCGACCACAGCACGTCTCGGAAAGTCAACAACTTCCCTTCCATCTGGCGACCACCTTCCATGGCTTTAGAGTTCGATAGCCCGGAGGGAGTGTCCTGCCTGGATTTCTCAGTTTGCTTCTGTCCGTGTCACCGAGTGTCGAGGATATTCCACTGGGTGTTCGGAGTGTATCCTGAGTTCTGGAGCCCTAACTGTGTTGTTACTGCTCATAAGTGTGGACCGAGTCTTCAGTGTCCATTGTTACTGAGAATATCCTCGAGTATGGCTTTTTTTCTATGTTCCTGTGTGTCTAGCCTCACAAACTGCAGCTGTCCTCTCTATTCGGACGCCGAGGCCACCGACCAAGCCCTGCCCAGTCCACACCTATCGCTTTGCTTTGCAGCCATCGCAACACAATGCTATCTATTTTGTCGACGTGTCACATGACTGGCAAAGTGATGGATACTTCCGCTACTTGGTGACTCTTTAGTTCCTGTCTGTCACTAAGATTTCTAAATTCTAACTCTGTTCCACTCGAGGCTTCGGTAAGGAGCAAAAGCGTAAATCTAAATTATCTTGTCCAAACGATTTTTCTCTCTCTCTCTCTCTCTCTCTCTCTCTCTCTCTCTCTCTCATTTCTTAAGAAAAAGAATATATATATATATATATATATATATATATATATATATATATATATATATATATATATATATATATATATATATATATATACATATATAAAGTAAACGTTACTATAAATATATTCAGAATTAGAATACACATATACACTATATGATGCTTTTGATTCAGGGGTCATATTTCACTCAAGAATAATGGTTCCGTAATGGTTATTAGTGGGTTTTACTCTCCATAGCACTGATCAACGCGCACGGGTGCACATAATATTTATTACTTCCACATTTAAATACAAAGAGCAAGATGATTTGCAACAAATACTTTGGAACAAAACTCTGAGCGTAATTAACAATTTATATCGATAAAAGAAAGAAGGAAAAAAAAAGTAGAGGTCCAATATCTTAAGGATGGATGTGTTTGAATTCCATTTGATAAAGAAGGCCTTGTTGTGTCCTCCTAGCGTTCAAGTGCCGTTAAACTGGCACGAGGTGGTCCCTCACAGGCCTGGGGACCACAGGACTTCACTGGCTCCCATCCACCTACGCCTTTGACCGAGTGAAGTACAGCAACACTGCAACAAAACAGGAGGCCGCGCCGAGAGCTCACCACAATGAACTTCTCTGCAAGTGGTGTGTGTGTGTGTGTGTGTGTGTGTGTGTGTGTGTGTGTGTGTGTGTGTGTGTGTGTGTGTGTGTGTGTGTGTGTGTGTGTGTGTGTGTGTGTGTGTGTGTGTGTGTGTGTGTGTGTGTGTGTGTGTGTGTGTGTGTGTGTGTGTGTGTGTGTGTGTGTGTGTGTATTTGGCTGGTCCTTCTCGAGGAACACTCCAGGCCACCTACACACGACACACCACATCTAAACTTCATACTTCCCACTCTCACAAGTAACAATTGGGATACGCCTAAGTAGAATTCCGTATTCATTATCAAATTATCATCATCATTATCATCATTATCATCACTAGTATCTCTTTTTATTCCATTTAATTTCCTATGTAAGAAGACACTGGCCAAAGGGAAAATAACAACAAAATAAATAAACGAAAATGAAAATAAATAGATGAATAAAAGACCCATTTATCGCCTGCTCCATTGAAATATCAGAAAAACAAAAACAAAAAGTATCTTGAAACCTCTCTCTTGAAAGCATTCAAACCATAGGAAGGAGGAAATATAGAAGCAGGCAGTGTGTTTCAGTTTGCCAGAGAAGGGATAAATGATTGGGAATATTGGTTAACTCTTGCATTTGAGAAATGAACAGAGGAAGGGCGAGAGAAAGAAGAATGTCTTTTGCAGAGAGGAGGGGAGGTATGCAGCTAGCAACCTCAGAAGGGAAGGTAGCGTAAAATAGCGGTAAAAGGTAGCAAAAGATGCATGGAAAACATCATTGAGAAGCATCTTAATGATACCATTTGATAAGCTAAATTGGGTGATATTACTTAGAGTAAACCTTCCCTCTGTAACTGTCATGTATCTGAATAATACACGGGATTGTTTTTATGTTTATATGTAAATTTTCTGGTGTTCGTTTATATTTGGATAAAAACAAACAAACAGTGGTTTATTTTGGGTTTGCAGTTTTGAAAACAGAATAGTAGCAATCACGTTACTGCGTCGCACTGTAACACTGAAGCTGTGCGTCCAATACTTCGGATACTCCACTTCTTTTTCATTTGTGCATGAATAAACCAACAATGCTTATATGACAAGATAAAAAAATTTCGACAAAGGAATAAAAATATCTAGAACAGTGAGCAAGAAACTCCTAGAGAAAGAGATTGCTGTAAAGTTTCGAGAAACGTGTGTGGCTCGCCAGGTGTGATGGACAGGGTTAAGGATGATGTAATACGAAGAAGTGTCGGGTGTACTAAAGTCGTGCGACAAGAATACGAAAAAATGTGTTTGGCCAGTGGATGGACAATGGAAATGACAAAAGACAGGTGTGAAAAAGACAAATGTGAGTGATGTTCTTCCTGAGGGGAAAAGAAAAGGACTTGGAGATTCGAAGGAACAGGTGTGGGGAGTCAGTGAAGGCGCGACAAGAGGCGAGGAAAAGACGCGGGAGAGGAAAAAAAAAGAATATTATATATATATATATATATATATATATATATATATATATATATATATATATATATATATATATATATATATATATATAAGACCTAGTTACTTCACAGAGGAAAGGAACACATAAATAACATGAGATGCCAAAACCAATCGTTACGTCACTATTTTTTAGTTCCATAGTAACACTGGCAATGATCCTTTCTCCTCTCACTCCCCTTTCACCCACATGCAGTCTTAAAACATCTCCAGGCCAGCAAATGTAATAGAAAGGCTACACGAGATCTGGGAGTGGGATTACCTGCGAGTTCGCCTCAATAAAGTAAGATTAGTTTACCTGGCGTGATTACTTTGCCTGGAACGTTCGAATGACCTGTCCTTAACTAATGATGATAATGATGACAACCAATGCGATAATGATAGTTATGACGATGATGAGTTTAATAACGAGATTACATTATGACGACTTCCCTCCTCTATTTGTCTCCTCCATACCAATAAAAATGTAATGATAACCAATACGACTATGAAGTTAACCCCCATCTCTCTCTCTCTCTCTCTCTCTCTCTCTCTCTCTCTCTCTCTCTCTCTCTCTCTCTCTCTCATTTCTCTTAATTTGATCCATGTTCAAGGACGTGGTCGAAGTGGAGTGAAGACTGCAATTAGCAAGGAGGAAGGAGGAGTTTCGAGGCAAGATTATTAAGCCGAGGCATCAACAAAAAAAAGAAATCTGTTGTTTAGGGAAAAGAAAGAAACACAAAAGGCGAGAAAGGAAAAAAAAGTTAGGAGAGAACACAAAAGGATATGCCAGGAAGGAAAATAGAGAGAGAGAGAGAGAGAGAGAGAGAGAGAGAGAGAGAGAGAGAGAGAGAGAGAGAGAGAGAGAGAGAGAGAGAGAGAGAGAGAGAGAGAGAGAGAGAGAGAGAGAGAGAGAGAGAGAGAGAGAGAGAGAGAGAGAGAGAGAGAGAGAGAGAGAGTGCAGCTAATATGAAGCCTCAACAAGTATAGGGAAAGATTGATTACCAGAAGAGGGGGAAAAAATCGGAGAAAAAATATTGAAAATCAAGAGATGGAAAAGCGGTTGATGTGGAAAAAAAAAAAATAAATCCACCTATGTTTAACTTACAGACCAAAAGAAGAGACAAAGAAAACAACAACAACAACAATAAAACAATAAAGGACAACAGAAAAAAATACTAGTAAATGAAGATAAAAGAAGAAAAAAAAAGATAGTGATGAGCAAATAAGGATACCAAAGAGCTGAAGAAGGAGAAAGTAAGAATACCACGAAAAATAAACAGCTATAGGAAACCAAACACCGAAGGTAGTGCTATGCTTCCTTTTACGCCTTTTTACATCATAGCATTTTGTGGAACCAACAATAATGGCAATTTTACCCTTATTTTTGTAGCTTCGTTTGTCTTCTTTCGTACGTGTATATGGGAAGAGAGAGAGAGAGAGAGAGAGAGAGAGAGAGAGAGAGAGAGAGAGAGAGAGAGAGAGAGAGAGAGAGAGAGAGAGAGAGAGAGAGAGAGAGAGAGAGAGAGAGAGAGAGAGAGAGAGAGAGAGAGAGAGAGAGAGAGAGAGAGAGAGAGAGAGAGAGAGAGAGAGAGAGAGAGGCTGAATCTTTACATTCCTCATTTGAGAACCATTAACTCTACTCGTATTTTGCATTAATTTCCAACAGCAAGAATTATACTTCTCTTGTGTGTGTGTGTGTGTGTGTGTGTGTGTGTGTGTGTGTGTGTGTGTGTGTGTGTGTGTGTGTGTGTGTGTGTGTGTGTGTTTTATCCTCTTAGCTTGTCTACGAGCAAGGTGAAACAAAACCACATTTATTTAAATTTTGTGGCTTTAGAAAGAATGCGATATTAAAAACAACTGCAACGACAACAATAAAAACAACAACAACAACAACAATAGTAACAATAACAACATTAATAATAATAACAGTAGTAATAATAATAATAATAATAATAATAATAATAATAATAATAATAATAATAATAGCAACAATAATAATAATAATAACAATAATAATAACAATTATAATAACAATAATAACAATAATAATGATAATAATAATAATAATAATAATAATAAAAATAATAATAATAAGAAAAAGAAGAAGAAGAAGAAGAATGGTAACAATGATTTGAAATGACAAGAGAAATGACGAAAATGATGATAATGATGACACTCACCCCACCATGTACGTCTGTCTGTCTCACTGCTTGCCTGCCTGTCCGTATACATTATTCTAGCATAACCTGGAAATCAATCAGTTTCACTGACACTCAAATTTGCTCTTGCGATTTGCCTCGGTGCGATCTTACCTTTCCTCTAATTATACATGAAAGGTCAAAAGTCGGGTTGCGTTTAGGCGAAGATTAGCGGGAGGCAAGTCATCAAATCGGACGGTGTGCGGTGTGCTTTACGTTTGCTTGGACATCGTGAATACTGTGGCGGCTGGGGGGTGAGGGTGTTGGATGAGGGGAGGGGGAGATAAGGCAGGGACAGGTAGGAAAGGTGAGGAGTGGAGGAATGGAGAGGGGAAGGGAGGGATGCAGGTGAAAGTCAAGGGAAAATGAGACATGGCACAGGTAAAGGATGGGTTTGGCAGTAAGGCAGCGGGGGTGGGAGAGACCAGGTGAGATAGAGACAGGAAAATGCGAGGTAAGGCACAGCTTCGCAGTATATGATGGTTCTGACGGTGCGCGACAGGTGCAAACCATATGTCGCGTGGGCAGTGAGCCGCTGGTGGGAAAAGGTAAAAACATGGAAAGGGAAAGGACCTGCAGAAGCCGAGGCTGATGGATACAAATGGAAAGGTGAATACTGAGCTAGACATAAATCACTGCGACACTCCTTAGTACCATATCTTCTCTCTCCTATTTCATCTAATGCAACGAAGGTTAGTCTGCCATTACGACCGCCCAGCAAATGAGGCGATGATTACGCGAATAGGATGGAGAGCAGCGAGGGACGAGACAAAATAACAACAGCCACAATGGAGGAAAACCTTATGTCTCCCCTGTTTTATCGCTCCACCATTAGGCCTCATGTGATGACAAATACCCGAATTTTGCAATCTGATTCGTGGCACAATTCAAATGTTAATAACGTGAGCTGCAAGTAAATCAGAGACATACAAAGGAAACACGAATTGTAACACGCGCTGAAGAGATAGAAGAGAGAGAGAAAAAAAAAGTGTGAAGCTTCCTCATTGCATCTCAATAGAGCTACCACGAGACCAGATTTAGACGGTTATTCCCTCTCCACGCGATGATTAGCGGGGACAGGTAATGCCGCTTGACGCCCATTATCCATTCCTCCTATAAACTCAGTACTCGGGAATTAGCCAGCGCCCGGCACACCTCTCATGTCGCATTCTGCTGCCTGCCGCTGCCACATTATCACCACAGCTCGGCAAGGTTTCAGCGGGGCATCCTGGCGGGGTGAGGGATGAGGGGATGAAGGGTCAGGAGGGAGAGAGGGGAAGGCTGGTGAGGGAGAAACATCCTCCTCCTCGTTCTCATGATGCATTTCGGGAAAGAGTCTCGTTTGCAATCCCTCTCCGTGCGGCGATGCGAGGCCGGCTCAGTGCATGTGTTTATTTCGGGCTGACTTTGCCTGCCTGGCAGAGTGTGTGGACGAGAGAAATAGATACGGAGATAGTGAGCCCGATAGTGGAACCTACACATAAATAGAACGTATTATCTTTGAAAAATATACACACTCATATACCTATGATGAGATACGGAGTGAGGGCGCCAGGGTACACAACGGCGAGAGCATTACTACTGTTACTGCTTGACATTATTTTCATTCTTTTTATTGTCATCATTGTTATTATAGTTATTACTATTATAATTATTATTACTATTATCATTATCATCATCAACATTAAACAATAATAACAATAAAAAAAGAGAAAAGCATCAGAAGCAACAACAGCACCAACATGAATACACAAGAGAGTAGATGCATGCGCGGCACCGTTATGATAAAAAAAAAGGCGGAAAAAAATAAAACTTAAACGAAGGAAGTAAATGAGGACATCGAGGACGTGAAAATGGAAGAAACTTTTAAGAAATTCTCGATGAAACTGCACAATGGCGTGAAGGCAAAAAGAAAAAAAATACGAAATTAATAAAACGTGCATATAGAGCCATCGCCTAAAATGGAGAGAGAAGGAGAGAACCAAATTAATGACATATGAACAGACGAATTTAAAACAAAACTTGCAAAAGAATGAAGTAAAAAAGAAAACCAAGTTTTAATCAGAAAAAAAGTGAACTGAATTACCAGCGAATAAAGTTAATTTCCGTTAATGTCGAGTTGGAAGTACGTGTATGTATGAAGAACAATTATGGCTGTTACTTCTCTCTCTCTCTCTCTCTCTCTCTCTCTCTCTCTCTCTCTCTCTCTCTCTCTCCCTGGACATGCACAATCTTCCTCAGTATTTCGAAAGGGACGCATTTGTTACCTGTGTTTCTGGGGACACCTGGACGCTTACTAAATCATCAGTGGATTAATGAATGTTTCCCGGTGGACCGTCCTTCAGGCGAGACATGACGATACCTGACGCAACTATTTAGCGGCGCTCAAAAAGCCTCCTGACGCAGCACATCCCCGCCTGTCTGCACCTTCGGGAATTATTACTGCAGCGCCGCGCACTTTCCTCTTTCCTAGTGATGCTTGCTTAATTTAAAAAAGTTGTTCGTGAAGGAAATGTGCACAAGTACGAAAGAAAAGGATACAGAACATATAGAATGAGTGGCAGTGCAGTGTTACTTTCTTGACGTAATGTACAGTACCTACTACAGAAGGAACGCCATGAAGTAAAGTCCGTAGCCTTCAACTATACTGGTGGAAGAGATACAGCGTCAAGGTCGATCTTTGTCAGGTTATCACTGTCACGGTGAAGATAGGTGGATCTCCCTCTGATAGGCGCCACAAGCACTCCCTCTCCTCGCCAGGCTCACTCACCTTACCCTCTGCCGGGACCCTCATCACGCCCACACCCCCAATCCTCCTTACCAACTCCTGGAGAGCACCCCGCAAGCCCCACCTTGTAATCAGCGCCATGAGGCCCAGGACGATCACCATAAAATCCCATAAATGACATTTTTATACAACCAAAAAAAGAAGGAGCCCTTTAGGCGTATATATCCGACGACGGGTTTGCAATAATCTCGTCTTGGCCCGTGTTTGAGCAGTGCAAATGAAAGTATGAATTTTTAAATAAAAGCTTCCATGGCGCAGACGGAGTATTAGTCGGGAAACAAAGGGTGGAGCGCCCCCTCGCTGCCTCTGAATCCTTCCCCGGCAACTCGGAGGTGGCTCTCTCCCCTCCCCTCCCCCCTATAACCCAGCACACGAAACCTGTAGATACCAAGTTTTACAGTCGCGTGAGGCGCCCCGACTCGCGCTTGCCTCGCTCACGGGTGGGAAAATTCCGTCCAAGTTGCACTGCAGTGTTCAGGTTTGTTCTCGTAATGTTAGATCTGTCTATTATTTTGAACACTTCTACTTTTATCCTCGCAGCGTATTTCAAGTGTTGCTGTAATACAAAGTAGTGCGAACATACATGACAAGCAAGTTGTGTGAGGTACGACCTCACGAACCCCTGCACAGCGTGGGGCACGTCCTCGTTATTCCAGGTCATACTGCCTGCGAGCCACGGGGATTGCGAAAGATTTTTATTTTACCTTGATGAAGGGGCGTTCTTGATTCTCTTTCCATCCTTCTATCTTCCTTCTGCTCTATATATACCCTCTTCATCCTGCTCCCTCTGACTTCCTCCATGGTCCTTTCCTTCACAAGCAACCAAACAAGACACACTACCATTCACACTCCATCAACTAAACATAAACAGGCTATTCTACGGCGCCTTGACTCACCAAGAGCCTCACAGCAACTCGCACGCCGTGACTTACCTTCTCCTCCGAGGTCTCCCATATCGTTATCATGGGCTGAGAAAAATGGATATCGCGCCATGGGATTACAACGTGTTTTACCAAAGATTTTCTTTATTTGATAAGGAAAATCAGTCACAATACCTACGATGGAAACTGAGTGAAATGGTACAAAGGTACACCTTGACTACATGAATAAAACAGATACATAAAGATACAAGTATCAAAGTCACACACAGGAAGGAAATAAAAATAAATGCACAAAAGGAATTACATCTAACATAGAGCTGACTTTTCGCACTTGAACATGTTTTATTTTCATGGAAATTATTTCCTTGATTAAAGAGAGCTCAAGCTGTCCGTCCACTCACCCGTCCGTGTTTTCTGAGGTCATCACTCATATCTGTGATCAATGTAACCTTCACTACGACAAGCCCAAAGCAGCAACAGAATCACACAGCGTGAAGACGCAATATCAAGCAACATATTCAGGGAGCATCAGGTGGTGTAAAGAAATAATAAAAAAATAATCAAGTAACATCAAGCAACATCAAGAAAAATGAACACCGGAAAGCTAGGAAATTGTCTTGACCCCCCAACACGACGCCCCCTCCACCACATTTCGCATGCCTTCAGACATTTTGACTTCCCCGTCCCTCACAACAGCCGGTCTTTACAACACGCACCATCAAGACGAGCCTGATCATCGGTTGCCACTGTGTGTAGTATGTGGTGGTTATGGTGGCGATGGTCACTGCGCCTCGACATTGATGATGGGAGCGTCGCCCATCTACTTATGATGACTGGACAAAACTTGAAACTCGTTAGAGGAGGAGGTTGGAGTCTTGTTAAGAACGTGTGGGAGGAGTCCCGCCCACTTCAATCCCGTTGTTTCATTAGCCAATAGAAACACAGTGCGGGGCGAGGCGGGGCAGGGAACTCCTGGACCAACGGCATCGTCTCACCACAAAATCCCGACAGCTGGTCTTCATAATATGAAAATACGCATTTTTGCATCGGTTTAATACGAGAAATGCGACTTTATGTTCAAAAGAATAGATACGTGTTTTAAAACGCAGCCCACCTGTTGAGCTTCCCGACAGTCACGTAATGCCGCCCAGGCAGGTGTGGTGAGGTGGGGGTCAACACGGGCTGGCCACGCACTCCCTCCACCAACAATTATTCATCGGGGGTAGACGAGGCGCAGTGCCAAGGTCATGGTGTGTTATGAGGTGAGCTGAGCACCTGAGTGAACAAGTTACATTGGGAATCATAACATTTACGCAACACAATTTGAAAAAAAAGTTAATTTAGAAATGAGTGTATGTGTGTACATATGTTTGTCTTCCTCATGATACAGGTATTCATCTGTGTACCTATTGATCTAAGCCAGTCTTTCCATACGCCCGTCAGTTCATTTATGTAAAGGGGATGGTAATTTCTTCACTTGTGAATATCAGTTAGGAGTCTTGAGGAGGCCAAGCGGGGAAAGCAACGGTGCGGGCAAGGAGAGGCAGGAGGGGAGGAATGGGGGAGCGCCACCTATATGGTGCTTGACTCAAGAGAAAGTGGCTCGTATAGGTCCTGTCTTGGTGAAAGTTGGAGGCATAGCTATCACCTAACGATCTCGTTTGGGTGAAAGTTGGGAGGAATACTACCGTCTAACTGCATTGTAGGTCCTGTGGTGGTGAAAGCAATGAAGGAGTGTTAGTGCCTGGAAGCACTCCACACCCCTTCTCTTCTTCCGCCCTTGTCGTGCAGGTCTGAGGGCAGCACACCACCAGCAAGCAAACCCCTGTCTTACTCTGAGCACGATCCTTTCTCCTGTTAATCGATGACGTTCGGTCTGTATGATATTCCTACTTCTTGCTTCCCAATCTATTTTACGAATGAAGTCTTAAAAACAATGATTCGTAAACTTATTTCTGTGCAAACTGTTACTAAACTCGTTAGCGGTTAAAATTTTATTAAATATTAGCTTGATAAAGCGTTGCCCCTTCGTCTAGCTCCTCACAACCTGTCTCGCCGGAAGCCAAGTGCTTGCGTGCCGCCGTGGCCACTGGTCGACGCCCGTCATGGTACCTGGTGACTCTCGCTCACCAGTCAGTCTCGCTCTGCTGGAAGTGGCTTCTCAACACCTTCATTAAGAAGTACTTGGAATGTCTGGCTGTGCGAGGAGCCGAGTCATGGTACTATTGGACAGTTAGCAGTGACCCGCTTCGGCACGGGAAGCCGGAGAGGGAGGCAGGAGCGGGGAGGGAGGAGGCAAGGAGCGGCTGTGGTTGGCGGAGGGAATGAGGCGGGAGAGGGGGAGGGTGGGGGGAAGTACAGACGCTTATTAGCAGGGAGGCAAATTATTCCAGTTCTCACTTCCTGACGAGGGTGTTTGGTGTGTACTGTGTGTGTGTGTGTGTGTGTGTGTGTGTGTGTGTGTGTGTGTGTGTGTGTGTGTGTGTGTGTGAGAGAGAGAGAGAGAGAGAGAGAGAGAGAGAGAGAGAGAGAGAGAGAGAGAGAGAGAGAGAGAGAGAGAGAGAGAGAGAGAGAGAGAGAGAGAGAGAGAGAGAGAGAGAGAGAGAGAGAGGGGGAAGCTGGGGGCTAAAGGAAGTAAAGCGGTTTGTCGGCAAGGAATAAACATATAATTATTACTTACAAACAACCGAGGACGACAGAACAAGCACGGTGGGATGGTGGAGAAGAACCGCAGCTGCTACAGGAAGGGGAGTGTAAGGACGTATAGTGTGGTGACTATACATTTGCAAGAAAACTAATACAAATACACAAGAGTACATTACCAAATAACTAGCATCACTAAATAAAGATAAAAAGAACTCACTAAAAATAGCTTGACAGTATTACGACTCACATTTAAGGTACAAAACAAAAATTCTTTTCCTTACTTCTCTTCTACTATAAATTTATCAGAAACACTCGGACTAATTTGAAAAGACTCAACAAGCGAGAGTTTTGACGGCGATTCAGAACTTTGACACACGACTGACCAAAGGGAAAAAGAGACACGGCAACAACAGCGCCTTCGTCAGTAGGTCTCTTCCTGGGCCCCACCTGAAAGGAGTAAACAAACTAGTATTCAGCAGAGAGACATTAAAGCAGATCCTGAGTACAAAAACTAGCCATCAAATACGACCTGAGAGAGAGAGAGAGAGAGAGAGAGAGAGAGAGAGAGAGAGAGAGAGAGAGAGAGAGAGAGAGAGAGAGAGAGAGAGAGAGAGGGGGTGGGGGGAGAAGAGGAAAGGGTACTACAGCCAGCCAGCCAACCAGCCAGCCAGTCAGCCAGCCAGGCCAGGCCAGGCACTGTATAATGAGATTACCTGTTGGGACTGACCAGCGCCCAGGTGAAGACAGACCCGAGGAAGAAAGTTGTCCCAGATACCTTTCCAGAATTATAAATCTCTAATAGGAGAAAAAAAAGAAGTTATTTGAACTTTATTATGAAGTTGAGAGAGAGAGAGAGAGAGAGAGAGAGAGAGAGAGGGGGTAGGTGGAATCTAAGAGAATATGCTGACACATACAAACATGCATTCACATAAACACAGGCGCACGATCACACAAACAAACAAACACACACACACACACACACACACACACACACTCTACACAAATGACACATAAAAGACATAATCAGTTGGATACCAAAGCTTTGTTATGTGACAAACAGCCGTCGCCAACCCACACCTTTCTCATCTCTTTCTTCTCCTTTCCTATGTTTTCCTTCCCTTCCTTCACTGATCTCTCGGCTAACGCAAGTCGGGCAGGACACGCAGCGGTGTTGGGTATAAACGGGTTTCGTCGGTTTTGAAGGCAATGAATGTTATCTTTGGGCTAGTTTTTGCCACGACGCGGTTGGTTGGACGACTGGCAGCCTCCACCAATAACATGTCAGCTTGCCAGCTATCGCCCGCCTCCGCCCTTACCATTAAACCCATTTCGGACTTTATTATAAAACAGTCATTATCTAGCCTCGGATGGCCAAGCTGGGAGGTAACAGGAGCACAGTCCAGGGGTGACTTGTGCCCGCTGCGACCCTGCACTCCCCTGGTGACTGGTGGATATTAAAGTTACATGAACACATTCTTTATGGTGCGCACCTATAACTTTCCAAATCCGACAGAGCATGATGCACGACGCACCGAAAATAACAAACACGGAAAAACAAGTTATGGGTTGAGTTTGGAGCGTTGATACTTTTGATCCTTAATTTTCCCTGAGTAAAGAAGTGAGTCATTGGCGGCTTGAGGCGGAGTGAGCGGTGGTGCAATGGTAGTGGTGGATGGGGACTGTGGGGCGAGGGAGGTGAAGAGAGAGAGAGAGAGAGAGAGAGAGAGAGAGAGAGAGAGAGAGAGAGAGAGAGAGAGAGAGAGAGAGAGAGAGAGAGAGAGAGAGAGAGAGAGAGAGAGAGAGAGAGAGAGAGAGAGAGAGAGAGAATGATAGTAAGGGTAGCGCCTCTCACGGAGACTGGGGACTCTACTTGAAAATTTTGGGTGGAAAGTCTGCAATTCTTGCCTGTTTTATGGCCCTGACCGGACGTCTCTCCCGGGGCAACGCGGACGTAAATTTTGAACGATTGTAGGTGGCTGTACGGAGGCGACAGGCGACGCCCCTGGCTGCGCACCACACTCACTTGTTGAACCTCGGCACAACTGAAAGGCGACGCTGCTAATACAGTGCAAAATTCTCTCTCTCTCTCTCTCTCTCAAGCTTCCCTCGGCATTATCCGTTTTGTCATATCCATCACAGTATCTCCTCCCTATTAGTGAAGGGACTTTGGGTTTTATCTCTGATAAAGGAAGGGGAATGGAGGTGAAGGAAAGGACAAGCAAGAAGGATACATGAACGAAAAGATGAATATACCAATGCAAGAATAACCATAAAAAAAGGCAAAGGAGAGAGAGAGAGAGAGAGAGAGAGAGAGAGAGAGAGAGAGAGAGAGAGAGAGAGAGAGAGAGAGAGAGAGAGAGAGAGAGAGAGAGTGTTGAGCATCCAGCGGTATAAAATCAAAATATGGCAGCTTTTTTATTTATTTTCTTTGTTCCATCGCTTGAGTCATGGCTGTAAGAGCTGACTTCCTGCTCTCACTTACCTTTCCCTCTTACACTTTTCTTAAACGTTCAGGAGTGGAGGTGGAGGTGTGGGGACTGTGCGAGGTCTGCCTAGAGTGGGTTGTGGATTTATGTATGATGGGACAGACAGGGTTGTGCTGAGTGGAATTTTTGTGATAAATACGAAAGATGGCGGAAGGAATGAAGGATGAGAGAGCTTGTGAACAGTTAAGAGAGTAATTCAGAGATAAACATACTGATAAGTGATAATTGTAAATGGATTACACCTGACCAGAAATTTTTTTTGAGATCGCTGTGCACAAGGGAAAAAGAAAAAAGAGTAAGCGAGCAGTATGATACATATATAAAAAATAATTGAATACAAAAAAAAACCGCTCTGACCATTGTGTGGTTACCAATTGCACTAAAATTCTCGTCAAAATACATAGCGTTGAGGACCGTCCAGTAATTCTACAGGAAATCACGACGTGTGTATGCGATGCGCGTCTCAGTTCCATGCTCCTCCTGCACTTTGTCCTTATTTTCTATTTCTAATTTTTGCTAATGTTTTCCTCGACAGATATTCGTTCTCTCAAAGCTCTATTATAACATACTTATGCGCCTGGTATGTAATTTCATGTGGTTTTAGTGTGGGAGTTTCTTCATGCGTTTTTATTCTTATTTATTTTTATTTCACCCTCCCTAGTTCTTCTTGTTTGGCGACTGTAGCTGCATCTCTTCCGGTACTGCTTAGCCTATGTAGTCTACCTGTGCTCCAGATCCAGGGGTACAGTGGCTTTATTTCCTCTCATAGGTTATTTCCTCGTACGTACATGATCCTATTACTCTCGCATACAGGTAGAACATAAAAAAGAAAATAATACTAACTGGCCTGGCATTGTTTATTTTCTATCCTAATAGTTTAGGATTCGCTTCAGATGGTCGCCATAAAGCCATAAAACCAGCTACCGGAAACACTCACGCTGGTCTCTGGAGTAAATTATTATCTGCAGTATATGGAGACCAAGAACTGCTGTTTGAAAAGTAA
>NC_059304.1:7120019-7127519 GCF_017591435.1 Portunus trituberculatus | reverse complement strand
ACAACCACCACCACTATTACCATACCCACAGCGATGTCAGGACAACCACCACCACTACTGTCACCACCCCAGTAACACTTTCTTTCCCTTCATCCTCAGCTTACCTCAATCAGCTATGTCTTTGAAACAAAGTTGGTAATTTTCCCTCTTCATTAGTATCCATTTCCGTGGTGTAGAAGACAAAGAGGCCGACGAGCAGGATAGTGTGATGGAACGGAGAGTATTGCGTGCAGCGGGAGACGGGTGGGGTGCACGGTACAGGGAAAGGATGAGAGCGGGAGTGGATGGGTGGCTTTGAAGGGCAGTGGTGTGCCTGTAGGGTTATGTAGCAGCAGCCTGCGGGAGACGCTCGTCAGGAAGTTAATCTGCGTTGTAAGTGATATCAGTTCTGTGTACTCTGTGTGTGTGTGTGTGTGTGTGTGTGTGTGTGTGTGTGTGTGTGTGTGTGTGTGTGTGTGTGTGTGTGTGTGTGTGTGTGTGTGTGTGTGTGTGTGTGTGCGCGCGCTTGCTTGCGGTTGATGGAAACATAGGCGTGACGAACATTCTGAAATGATTCAAGTTTGAGTGAGGAAAAAAACGTAAGAATATTCACCAAGTCTGATTGTGGACGATAAAGGGGAAAAATTGCTGGCGGATGCGGTTTTATCGAGTACATTTCTGCGCTTTACGAGCCTTATCATCGCGTGAACTCGCAGTGGGTGAATGACTCTTTTTACATCTGGCCTCAGTTTTAACTATTGTGACCGTCAGCGGCGCAGTGGTAACTCTCAAACAGAAAACAAGAGGCAGGATCTCTAGTAATACAGCGAGTCCTGTAGAGTTACCGTGACACGCTCGCTAATACTCCCAAAAACATCAATTTTCTGCCTCCCCTTAGCACCAATACCCCGAACACTCACCCATAAGAAAATAAAATGTTTCCTTTCTTCCCAGCTACTCATTCGGCGCAACATTTCTACATCGTTTCAGTCCATTTGTCTCGCTCGTATTTCCCCACTTAATCCCCGGAGAAGCGGAAGTAACCTGTTAGCACTCAAAGGCTGCACGCGATGGCAGAAGCTCCCTTGTGACGCCTTGTTGTCCGTACGTCCGTTTGTTTGCCTGCCCTCCATCCCCTCCCCCCTCCGCTAGGGTGGATCTCGCTACGTGTTCTCGCCCATTATTAAGTTTTATGCATGTTGGCAGATTGTGAGGCGCACCCAACTGACGGGGGTCGGGTGGAGGAGGAGGAGGAGGAGGAGGAGGAGGAGGAGGAGGAGGAGGAGGAGGAGGAGGAGGAGGAGGAGGAGGATGGAAAGTGTACAGAAATAAGGAAAACAAAGATTTCCAAATGGAAATGTATAATGTGGTTTTGTGTTGAGAGAGAGAGAGAGAGAGAGAGAGAGAGAGAGAGAGAGAGAGAGAGAGAGAGAGAGAGAGAGAGAGAGAGAGAGAGAGAGAGAGAGAGAGAGAGAGAGAGAGAGGTAAGGAGATATTGTGGGAAAGATGGTGAGAGGGTGAAAAGAAAGAGGGTTGAAGTTGGGAGGGAAACAAGAATGGAAGGGAAGAGGTGGAAGAGAGAGATGAAGTAAGGAAGGAACGACGTATGAATGAAGAGAGGAAGGGAGAGATGAACTGCGAGTGACCTGAAAAGGGAGGGAGTTCGGGAGGGAGGAATGCAGAGGGGAAGAGGGAAAGGAAGCAAGGAAGGAAGGAAGGAAGGAAGGAAGCGAGGAAGGAAGGAAGGAAGGAAGGAAGAGAGAGAGAGAGAGAGAGAGAGAGAGAGAGAGAGAGAGAGAGAGAGAGAGAGAGAGAGAGAGAGAGAGAGGGGAGAAGAGCTAAAAAAAAGAAAGATAAAAAAGTTTTTGGGTGACTGAGATACAATGCCACACAAGTCCTTTTAGTCATACGTGTTATTTTTTTTTTTTTTTTCAGGACGACACTGCAATTGTTCTAGTATTTCTCCACTAACACTATACGCTATCGCCATCCTCAAAACTGCCTTACGAATATCACTTCAAACATGACACTCGCCTTCACTTTCCTTCCTTGTTTCTCCATCTTCCCCTATCTTTCCCTCCAGTATTTTTTTTGGAGCATTTCTAAATTTTCTGTTCTCTTTCCCTTTCCTGTTTTCCCAGTTTCCTTTTACTGTCTCCCGCTTCCTGCCTGCCATCCTTTATTCCTCCCTGCATCCCCTTGGCCCCTCGTGGAAGCCGAAACAGACGACCTGCACATCTCTACGGATACTGACACAACACACAAGCCCCTTGACTGATTCTCATCCGGGATAATTCAACTACTCTAAGGGTCAGATTACTCACGGTGTGACGGGCGCAGCATCAGGGAGGGTGGACGTCTCGGTGGTGATGAAGTCTTGCTGTGCTGCAGGGAGAAGGGAAAAAGGAAAATTAAGTACACTGTGTTCATCCATCGATGTTGGAACAAAAGGGAAAATGTGTGTGGAAAATTGTCTTTACCTTTAAGTTTTATTAAATCGTGCATTGCGTCACACGAATTGGTACACCAGATTACGTGATGCACTTCAACATGAAGATGAAGAGCACTCATCATATTAATTAATGGGCGACACGGGGGTACGTTGAAGAGAAACACTTGCTACTCTACTCTCCCTGTTTCATAAGTCAATCGGATTAAAGACACGAGTACTGTACTGACGAGAGTACATAAAATTACCATGTACACTACGCTACAATTCCAGAAATCAAATACAAATAAGTCCTCTATAAATGACTTTCCTACGCAGCTAAATCTTACTCTTTTTCACTCACTCAGCAGAGATGCGCCCGTGATTCGATTTCTATGAACGACACAGCTTCAGATACGCATAAGAAAGCCTCGAGGCAATGCAACGGTGCTTCTGAAGCCAAGTGAAGCAGGGCGACTCTCTCTCTCTCTCTCATCAGGACATGCCTCCTTCTCTTGCTCTACAATCACTGGCCCTCCTCGTTACCCTCACTCCTCGTTATCATGCATCACTCTTCTTTCTATTTTCTCCCATGTGTCCTCATCCTTCCCTCTCTTCATCCACCTTTACTCTCTCCCTCTACCGTAAGTTTGGCCATTCTCTTCACCACCAAAACGCTCCCTCTCCTCTCCTGTCGCCAAATTCTTCCACCTAGAACTCTCCTCCTTATCCCCTTCCTTGCTTTCCCCTGCCTCTTCTCCCAAGCCATCCGTGTCCCAGTACCCCGGCCCGCCACCTCGTCCTCTTCCTCTCACAGCCCACAACGCCCTCAAGACAATTCACCGAGAAGTATTCATGCTACAAGTTCTGCGCTGAATAAAGAAAAATTTCCCCTTTTTCCTCAAGCGGCTGAGGTCGTACAAGAGTTGGGACGTGCGGTGTGAAGTTTTCCTTACCTTTGTGGTCAAAATTACCTGGGTTTATATGCAGGTGGAAGACTTGGTGGGGAGGGAAGAATATGGTGAAATACGACTTTGTGAAAAAGAAAACGTACTCCAGAGAGGGAAAAGGAGGGTGTTGAGAGCGGTAGGAAAGAGAGAAAGAGAGAGAGAGAGAGAGGACGCAGCCGGTACGCAAGCATGACATAATTTCCTGACGTATGTTTATCACGACTCATGAAGGAGGGGACGTGACGCGACTCCTCAAAGCAGGTCATGGCAGTGCAAGATGGTCAGTGCTCTAGGTGGGATTCTTTGCAGAGCAGCAGGTGAAAGACAGGCGAAAGATAAAGGTAAATCGCCACTCCTTGTCCAGACCTTATAACCTTGCTGGTCTGTATATGTCATCTGGTGGTGGTGGTGGTGGTGGTGGTGGTGGTGGGTATAGGAAATTAAAAGAAGGTAGTTGTAGCATTAATGTTGGCAAAGGTATTACAGCTGGTGATGTGATAAAGGAAAGAGGAAATTATACTGACGCCAGTGGTGGTGGTGGTGGTGGTGGTGGTGGTGGTGGTTGTGGTGAGTGGTGGTGCAGCTGAAATTTCTTATAGCAAGAGACTCAAGAGAGATAAAATGAAAGAAAAATCCCCTGTATAATGTGGACAGGTAATGTGCGGCGAGTGGGCGGCGAAAAGAACACCAGCTGGTAATATTCATACTTGACGGCGACTCATCTGGTCAGTTAGGTATTCACGCCGCAATGAATTACTCTCCCACAGCATGAATATTCCTAACCAATATTATTTACTCGCATGGCATTCTCCTTCGTAATTCTTTCCGGTCTGAATCTCTCATCTCTCTCTCTCTCTCTCTCTCTCTCTCTCTTAGCACCTGCGACACGTCATCCATGGCTTGCAGAATTGATAAATTAACAATCTATCCCTTTATAACGCTGAACGATAATTGGAGTCTTCCGATCCACCACCATTGTTGGCGGTGGATGGCTCCCATAAAACATCCGCGAGTCAACAATAATTCCCCTACCGCCTCCCTTCCTATACCGCAGCCTTCCTACATTACGACAGCCTCACCCCACCTCTCTCTCTCTCTCTCTCTCTCTCTGTCCTGAGATCGCAAATTACTGCTGCCTCCAGTAACGCGCCTTTCATATCGTCACTCTCGCACGAACAAGGCAGCGAGCGTGTTACCGTATTTTCCATACTCTAACGAACTAAATGAAAGGTGTATTTACGTTCTCCGCCTGCCTGTCACTGTCTGTCTGTCTCATCTACCATCTCTCTCTCTCTCTCTCTCTCTCTGTCTGTCTGTCTGTCTGTCTGTCTGTCTGTCTGTCTGTCTGTCTGTCTGTCTGTCTGTCTGTCTGTCTCTCTCTCTCTCTCTCTCTCTCTCTCTCTCTCTCTCTCTCAAGGCGAGGGCGGGTCTCGGGGCGGAGGGACGCGGGGCCACTGATTACCCTCCACACAGCACCTCGTCACGGCCCGCCGCTCCTCTGCCCGCCGTGGCTGCGACTATTATTGGGTTGTATTTCTCGTGGCCGCGGGAGAGCTTGTGTAAGGGGAGAGCTTTTTCTGAGAGGGAATTTTCCTACCCCATTTATGTGGCGTTGAATGCCTCGGGTGATGGATCTGGCGGCATCGTAAGGTATTCCCGCAAAGACTGTACAGTAGATGGCGTCGATGAATTGTGCCTAAATATTGAATACGTGTGTGTGTGTGTGTGTGTGTGTGTGTGTGTGTGTGTGTGTGTGTGTGTGTGTGTGTGTGTGTGTGTGTGTGCGCGCGCGCGAACGAGCGTGTGGGGGGGTGGGTATATGCACCAGGGTTTCCTTCAATACACGTGCACCATGCAGAATGTAACATGCTATTGCGCTGTTTGTTTGGATGTGCCTGTGATTGTTTAGACGCGCGTGCATCCATGTGCTCGTGTTTATTTGTTTGCATTTGCTACAGGCTTGCCCGAGATGAATGTGGCGCTTGAGTAGCCACCCCAAAGGTTATCAGTGGTCTCACTCTCCAGCCTTACTCTCCTTCCTCCTCACTGCCTCGCTCAAAAAGATGCAAACTGCCAGAAAATCATTGATAAATTTTACCGAGAAACGTCGCCCAGCCTTTCCTCCTGTGGCCTCGTCCCCACACTAGCACTACACAACAATTCCTCTCATGACTTACCACATCTTGCTATAAAAATGTTACTCAGTTAACTATTCTAAGAAAGGACGACTTTGCTTGTTTTTTTTTATTTTTTCAGGACAAATGAATATCACGAGTCCAGCGCCCTGCCAGGAGATACCCTGTTCTCTGAAGGGTGTGCCGGTCGACCCGCCGGATGAGGTCAGCGCCAGACTGCCCTCACCAGCCGGAATGAAGCGTCGCATGCAACCATAATTTTTGCAACAAGATTTTTCTTTAACTTAAACAAAAAAATATACGGCCAATGGAAAATAACATATCGTCACATACACAATGACGCAAAACTTTTCGTACGATATGAATAAATTCAATAGAAATATAAGATTTTGACATATGTTTTATAAATTAACCTCTTCAGTACCACGACATATTTTTATATTCATTTTGCTTACTATTTGGTGATTTTATACAGTTTCAGAAACTTATGTGGGAATTAAAATAGTGAAGATTTTGGCTGTTAATCTTCTGACCTCCATAGACCCATGCTAATGTAAATAAAATCGTCGTCTACTCACATCCAAAACTCATGATAAAAATGCGTCCCAGTACTTAAGGGGTTAAGAAGGCTGATGTTGGCCTGCGCATCTCAGGATGTGCAAGTGGGTTGGTCTGCCGCAGTGCTCGACCCACGCGGCTGATCAGGTAGCGGCTGGTCAGGTAGCAGCAGCAGCCATGCACTACTGTTACAACCACAACTGTCATCAGTGTTTGAAGAAAAAAGTTCAGAGACAGTCGATCTAACGAAGAATCCAATAAAGAATTGGCGGAATGATAACAAGATAAGGAATGGCGAATAATTAATGCCACAAAAGGAAATATCACGGCAAAAACCGTACTATATACTGTACAAAAAAAAAAAAAAAAAAAAAAAAAATCTAACTTATTTCTCGGAAAAAAAAAAAAATATAACGAATTGATGATGAGTCATTCCTGAAAATGGAACTGATAGTTGTTTTGGAAGACAGTTACGTCCTGAGAATAAAAGGCTGGTGAAGCGGTGGTAAAAAGGCGGGGAGGTGGGGTGAGGCGAGGAGGGCAGGATTCTGGGGACAATATGGTCGTCATTGGTTACCGGTGCTTGATAAGACCGATAACGGCATAGCGACACCAACTCTAGATCCACGTAATTGGCGCCCCTTTCCTTGTTTTCTTCTCATTTACATGGTGAGCGACGAGGAACAGCCATCGTGGCGGCGTGCGGGGTCCGAGGGCCACAGCTGGGTTCACCATACCGTCAAAGGGTTCACGCAGCGCCAGTCATGTTACTATTGAAGCCCGACAGTTCCCACAAGTCATTTACCGTCACTGTTACACAAACAACAGATAACAATTTAGGTTCTTTATCGCTGCTGCAATCATCTCACATGGCCTACTTTTCTTTTAATCTCCCGAATGCATCTACTTTCTTTCCACGCAATCCTCTAGAGGCCAATTTCGTTAGTGACTTCCACATGGGAAAAATAAACAAGGTTCCGTATAGGTGGACAGATGGATAAGTGTGTAATTCACCTCGGTTGCCTGCTGGTCACCCAGTCAGTCTTCCCCATTACGGAGCGAGCTTAGAGCTCATAGACCGATCTTCGGGTAGGACTGAGACCACATCACACACAACACACACCGGGAAAGCGAGGCCACAACCCCTCGAGTTCCATCCCGTACCTATTTACTGCTAGGTGAACAGGGGCCACACATTAAGAGGCTTGCCCATTTGCCTCGCCGCTTTCCAGGACTCGAACTCAGACCCTCTCGATTGTGAGTCGAGCGTGCTAACCACTACACTACGCGGGGGGTGTGTGTGTGTGTGTGTGTGTGTGTGTGTGTGTGTGTGTGTGTGTGTGTGTGTGTGTGTGTGTGTGTGTGTGTGTGTATGTGCGAGCGCGCGCGCTCTCGTGAGATAAGCTGAACAGAGTGGTAGGGTTGAGTGCTTGCTTCAGTGTGTGGGAGG
>NC_059304.1:7112519-7117519 GCF_017591435.1 Portunus trituberculatus | reverse complement strand
GGGAGTCATAGTTTTATCGCCGTGTCGAGTATTTTACATGAAAATTAACCGTCTAACCACACAGCGATATGGGCTACAGATACGCCGATACTTTATGCTGTGATAAAACTAACACGATTAAAAGCCGGACCCGGCATACGTGAAGGGTCACAGCGGCGCCTGCCCCTGCCTTTCCCTTCCCTTCCCTTCCCTCTGCTGTAGACGCAAAGAAAAAATGATAAATAAGTATATTTTTCAATTCGTTTGACCGTCGCCCGCAGTGTTGCCCGGGGGAGCCGCGAGCGAGGAGGGAGGATATATATTTATCAAATGTACAGGTAAACAAAATATGGTGTTGTGTTCCAAGGATAAAGATACATGTTGCAGAATCAAGCACAGCAGCGTAACGACTTGTAAAATTGTAAATATATTTTGTAGGCCAAAATCATTTTCGTATAGTGGAGTATAAAATCGAGAAAGGAATAACATTCAATAAATAGAATGGGGTCGGAGAGGTGAAAAGATTGAAAGAGGGATGTAAAAAGAACTGAAAAAAACAACAACAAAAACAGACGGGGAAGGAAAGAAAATGCGATTTAGTAGAAATATAAAAGCAAAACCCAGGGATGCATGAGGGTTGAGGGTGTGTGGCGCTCAGCAGACTACGACAACCTTATCACCATAGCCAGCAGTGGGTGCAGGCAACCGAGCGATAAGATACCACAGTAAAAATACCACAGCCGTTTTGCCCTCAGATACTGAATAGAGTGTTATCCGTCAGGCAGGGCTGTGCCTGTGGTTATCTTATCTGTTGACTTCCCCCTTCTGTATAAACTTCTATTAACAGATGACGCAGATAGGCGAAGCTATGGAAGACCAAAGCTTGTATGAAAAGCAGTGGTCTGTTGCAAGGTAAAAATGAAACGAAACTTCTAAACGTCTAACCCCCTCTCTCTCTCTCTCCGGTATGATACAGCTTCGGTCTTTTAGATGTCAGTGACGAAATCATGAAACTTATTATATATTCAGGTTTTATGTCTCTTAGGTTTCGTCTCTTCGATGTCTTAATGCGCGCTATGAAAACAATTCATCCGCATGCTAAATGAACACGACCAGAACATGAGAAGAGTTGATTTTCTTACCATGACTCACTTCACTCGCACCAACGATTTATAAACACAAGTGAAAATTGTATCAAACTAAACCTCTCTGAATATAAGTTTAGTTATGCAGTGTGAGCGAAAAGTATGCACATTTTGAGGTTCATTGTGAAGGAGAGCTGTGCTGTTCGAAGCAATGGTGAGTAATACTAGACGACGACTGACATGCACCGAAATAGTACGCACAGCTGATTCCTACTCGCTTTTATTCCCGACTTATCAATGCTCAGCCTTGCTCACTACTAGTTGGCAAGGTCGGGTGTCGCTAAGAGTCACTCCTGCAGACCGCAGCCCATTCCTCCTCTTCATGGCTGCTCTGGTCTGGCATCCACGCGTGCTGGCAACAGGGCACGACTGGCACACGAGGACTGGCTCCTTGTGACATAATCATCAGTTCAAACACAAAACAGACGAACCATTGTAACAAAATGATGTAATGATCCACATGAAGTATTGCTCAAAGAGTTAAGCGAGCCAATTTTCGGGGAGTAAAACTTGCCACGTCATCACATCTGCGCGCGTCAAGTGTTTGCAGAAGGACTCACAAATTTCATCTCCTTCACCTCGAGGCGTCTCTCACACCACCCTACCCAGGCACGCGGTGGGGACGTGTGACGTGGTGCCAACGCTAGGGGAGCGGGGGGGGGGGGCTGTAAGAGATGAGGGATGGTCAGAAGAGGACAGTATGAGGGAGGCTCACTGCAGCAAAGCGAAAAGAAGGAGGGAAGATTCATTATGGTACTTCATTTACCTTATTCCTAGCACAGCATTTATGTGCAATATGACAACTAGAGCTGAGAGCTTGTCAGATAAACAAGGAACGAAATGACCTTGATCAAGAGTGGCAGAAGAGCCTAGGTGAGGGGGTGGGGGGTACAGCGTGGTAGTGGGTGTATGACGTCTCCACTTCCTTGCTCTCTCTCTGCCTGCCATGCCAACAACACAGTCCAAGTCACCTCTCGCGGGATGTTACGATCGGTTTATGGACGCGAAGGATAAAAATTCGGTGTGGATGGGAAGCAAAACGCGGGATATGAAAAGAAAAGAATAAATGAAAGGAGAGGAAAATAGCGAAAAAGCATAAGTTGTGCAAATGATCCTCGACTCCAGTGGTGGGAGCTGAGGCGAAAGAGTTGAAAATTGTCCTCTGTTGATGACAGTGACGTGTTATTCGAACTCAGCTTGTTGTCTACTGAGCAATTTTGGGGGGAAGGGAGAAAGGGGGCGGCAAAATGGCCCGGAGGTAGTGAGGCGACGCGGGGGGAAGGAGGTTGAGCTGAGAACGAAGTGCACGGTAGCGGTCCTCAAGTTACCACTGGTGGGATGTCCTTGTGTCGGCGGCAAGCGCCCTACTCAGAGGTTCCCTGTTACAAGGGTGATGCAGAATTGCCTAATTTTTGTCTTAATTAATATAAGGTTGTAATCACGCAATCTGACACTGCAGGAGGGTTTCGCAGGTTACACAGTACGTATACAGACACCATGCATCCTTGTCTGACCTAATATTCAATTTAGCAAGTCATGAGAGCCGAGCGGATGTGTTGGTTTCATGCTGTCATTCCACAGAATTTTATGATGAGACAACGTAAATACCGAAAAGGACTCAAGTAGTGTTTTTAGGTTGACGCCACACTGCTGCACACGGCTGTCGAATGAGCGTTGGTACACTGGAATGTGGCTGTACACGTCTCAATTATCTTATTATTTTGTCATCTTAATTGCACATGTATTGTTTATTCATTTATATATATATATATATATATATATATATATATATATATATATATATATATATATATATATATATATATATAGAGAGAGAGAGAGAGAGAGAGAGAGAGAGAGAGAGAGAGAGAGAGAGAGAGAGAGAGAGAGAGAGAGAGAGAGAGAGAGAGAGAGAGAGACTATTTTATACATCAAGAAAATCCCTTTGGATAGACCTCGGTCTCGTGCACTAAAACAAGAACTGAGTTCCTGTATGGGTTAAGAAGTATAAAAGTGTGGCCGATCCACGGTCAGTCTGCCGCCACACAAGAGTTGCCACGCGGTGCCTCACTAAATTTTCATTTGCTTCAATAAATTATATTCAAAATGACTTCCATCTCGCCACAATTTATGCTTTCGTCATTTTCATACTCAATGTGAGAATACATTCTCATTTTGGTTTCTAAATTTGCTTGGACTAAAATATTTACAGAATGTTTCCACGGTGAGGGTGGACTGAGAGTGTGGAGCTGCAAGGATTCACGTAGAAAGGAGCGGGAGGACCTCCTGCTGTGTCGGGAAAGTAACGTGCTCATTGAGAATGATTCTGACTCTCACGCAGCACCTGAACGAGATCATAATAGCTCATAGTGAGCAGGGGAGGAAAGGAAAACTTCCAGGTAGAATCACGCACAATTCTAATACTCCCGTCCCTACCAGTCACAATGGAATGGCAATAATGACGTAAATACATGAAGTAAGACGGACATTAAGCATGAAAAGCAATAATTTGAACAAGAAGGAGCAACATGAAAGGAAGTCAAAAGAAAGAGAGGAAGAAAGGAAGAAAAGATTAGGTGATAAGGTGAAGAAGGTGGTACGTACGTAGCTACGTACATGAACATGTACATTAAATGTTACGATGTAGTGCAAGACTGCTGAGCAGGAGTGGAACGCCGCGGCGTTTGCTGCTCAATGCGGTCAGAAACCCGTGAGACGAATTAACAGTGAATACATTAATAAATATGAATACAACCAATAAGGACACTAATGATCAACTTTTAGTGAAAAGAGAGAGAGAGAGAGAGAGAGAGAGAGAGAGAGAGAGAGAGAGAGAGAGAGAGAGAGAGAGAGAGAGAGAGAGAGAGAGAGAGAGAACTACCCCATGCGCGACTGAGTAGTGGTGGACGAAGTAAAACCAGTAGTGTGTTGGCCACTTGGTCTTCATTTGTACTAATAGAGGAGGACGAGACGGCCACAGGAGCTTCGAGTGGTGCAGACGACAGCTGGCGCGATGGCACCACTTCGCTGGCTCTCTATACGAGTCTCAGTGTTGCGCATCGCCGTCACGTCCTCCCGCATGCCACAACAGTGATGCGCGTCCACCCTCCTTCTCCTCTTCCTCCTCCCCAATCTTATCTCGGGTTCCTTCAATCACGTGACTTTTTTGCCTCTAACTACTAAGCTGAAACATCACAAGTAATCTGAACTACGAATAGCTAACCACCACAACTATTAACTGCGTAAGATATGATCGTGTTAACAAGCTTAGTGAAAGATGCAGACCTTTCAGGCGTGTTTACAGGACGCATAAAGGGCCATAAATCAAGACGCCACAGCCGCCTCACTTCTCGGTTTCACTTCTCTCGTTTCGCGTCCCTTCCCTCCTGCCTTCTTAAGTGAACCCTACACTTCCTACACGCCCGACGCGGCGCTCAGCCCTGCGCAGCGATGACCCTCATTCATCACCGTGGCTACAAGCGGCGGTGGGCAGTCCAGATACATATCCTGCGCGTGTGTTCCGCGGAGAGGGTTCGCAGGCTGGGAACACCATGACAATGATTAATTATGAACACTCTTTTCACATGATGTGGCTGGCCGCCAGTGTTTGCGGCGGGCAGCTCACGGGCATCCATCATAGCTCCCGCGACGCCGCCACCGCCGCCAAATAAACATTCCAGCGTTGTGGCTCGTTAAATGTGTTGATCTTGAGAGGCTTTTTTATAAGATTTATAATAGTGCAGGTGATATTGTGGGCCGCCTGGGATTAAAGCCAACGTGTTGCTCATAACGGAGTTGGTTTAGCTTGCTTTTTATTATTATTTTTCTATGCCATCGTCCTTTTAAGCATTATGTTTCCTGCCTCAACTCACGCCC
>NC_059304.1:7105019-7107519 GCF_017591435.1 Portunus trituberculatus | reverse complement strand
GTGTGTGTGTGTGTGTGTGTGCTTTCATCCTTTGCGTATCTTTATCTCCTACACATCAGCATGTTGTGTGTCTTCTCGTTATTCTCTTTGCATATATCTGTCCAATAGAATGTCCAGCTGCTCCTCTTGTTTCTTCCTTTGTTTGGATTTTCCGTCCTTTGCTGTCTACCGGTCTGTCGGCAAGTGTGTGTACCTGCCTGTCTGTAAGTCTGTTTCTTCCGGTGAGTTATCTGACAGCCTTCCTCGTACATTTTCTAACTAAGTGTCAAGCAAGTTCGCATTTCACCTTCTTTCTCACTCTTTCTCTTCATTTTCTTTCTTTCGTTTTTTTTCTCTCTGGTTCATTTGCAGAAGTGCTACTCGTCTTTTAATACCGTCATTGTCTGTCCTTACATTTGTCGCTGTTTATCGTGATTTGTGTGTGTGTGTGTGTGTGTGTGTGTGTGTGTGTGTGTGTGTGTGTGTGTGTGTGTGTGTGTGTGTGTGTGTGTGTGTGTGTATCAAACAATTGCATATGAGCTGCGTTCTACAGGTTACATACCACTGTCTTTCAGGTTTACCGTTATAATTCCAAGGGCGTGCTATAAACAATGATAGAAAATAACAAAGCGGAATAATAACAATAATAACGAAAAAAAAGAAAATAACTCGTACCGCGGTGGTTGGTGTAATGTAAGCAAGAAAGCAAGCAACCGGCCACACACTACACAACTCACACTGAGGCATGCGGTCCAGTTTTTTCAGGGAGTGCTAATCGTAGGTGAGAGGAAGTTCTGGTCAGTAAAGCCAACGAACTGACTACACAACAGGTACGCCTGGTCCATGTAACATAGGAGGATATATATGAGGTGGATATGATCAGTTATGCGTAAGTTGTGTTTAGTGAGGTGAGGGGTAAATATTTATAAGCACAAGTAACCTAGTTAAATCTCTTTTATATGTTTAATGGAAGGAATAACACATAAAGAGAAAGTTAAGAAATAAATATCTTTGTCTTCTCCGACAGATAAAAGTGTATATAGTTATATGGAGGAAAAGATATGCAGAAGTGAATAAAAAGACAGCAATATTGTTAATCATAATCTATCATTGATGTAAAGGCAAAGAAACTGAGAGGCAGAGGCATATTAAGACACATCCAGTGTTTAGAACAGAAACTAATCCAATAACTTAGCAGAGCAATGCAGTGGCCGCGGTCAGTCTGAACAACACAGCGTCACATCACATTACTTGCATGCAATCCGTTTTACATCACCAGGTGGGAGCGGGAGAGTGAGGGGAAATATGTACATTAACACTTTCCTCTTTAGCTTGAGGAAAACTTAGTATAATACGTCTCCCAAAAAATAGATGCATAAAAATGTATACATAATGATACATATCTAGATAAGGAAAACGAGGCTAACAAAGGGAGCAATATACAAACAAGGAAGAATAGCGGCAGAATATGGGATGTTAGTGTACACACACACACACACACACACACACACACACACACACACACACACACACACACACACACACCGCGTAGTGTAGTGATTAGCACGCTCGACTCACAATCGAGAGGGCCGGGTTCGAGTCCCGGGGCGGCGAGGCAAATGGGCAAGCCTCTTAATGTGTGGCCCCTGTTCACCTAGCAGTAAAGGGGTACGGGATGTAACTCGAGGGGTTGTGGCCTCGCTTTCCCGGTGTGTGGAGTGTGTTGTGGTCTCAGTCCTACCCGAAAATCGGTCTATGAGCTCTGAGCTCGCTCCGTAATGGGAAAGACTGGGTGGGTGACCAGCAGACGACCGAGGTGAATTACACAATTACACACACACACACACACAATGCAAATCTAACTGGAAACATGTATAAGTCACGTAATTTTATTCAATTTTAAAGAAAAGGGCGACGTTCATGTTACGATTATTCACATTAGAGACGTTAACACCTGCAGGAACTTTGAGGGGCAAACTGTGGACCGTGGACCAGAGAATGTTAAAGTACAGTGGTGTGTGTGTGTGTGTGTGTGTGTGTGTGTGTGTGTGTGTGTGTGTGTGTGTGTGTGTGTGGATGAGTGAGTGGGAATGCATTATCATTTCCTTAATGCGTGAGAGGTGCAATATTCTGCTCAGTGATTGCCGTGCCGATACAAGTATCAGGTTCACGATGGTGGCAGGGATGTGGCTCCAGTCCCCAGCACTGCGCGACACGGCCAGCATAGCACAGCCTCAACACACTACCTTCCTTCCATCAACAGAATAGTGCTGGGTAGCAGAGAGAGAGAGAGAGAGAGAGAGAGAGAGAGAGAGAGAGAGAGAGAGAGAGAGAGAGAGAGAGAGAGAGAGAGAGAGAGAGAGAGAGAGAGAGAGAGAGAGAGAGAGAGAGAGAGAGAGAGAGAGAGAGAGAGAGAGAGAGAGAGAGAGAGGGTTGCACACAAGTTCAAAATCCGTGGGTGGAAAGCACTCACGCTGTCTTGCGCACCGAAACACACACGTAGTACACAGAAACGTACATC
>NC_059304.1:7087519-7100019 GCF_017591435.1 Portunus trituberculatus | reverse complement strand
AACAGCGCCCTGTGATATACACTGATGCAGAGTTACCAACAACACAGCTAGGGTTATTCTTTTCTCTCAAGTATAGACAAGAATTAGGCCCATGATTGAAGTTCAGTGTTTCTTTCCTTGTCCATCTGTCTATCCATCTGCCTGTGTGTGTGTGTGTGTGTGTGTGTGTGTGTGTGTGTGTGTGTGTGTGTGTGTGTGTGTCTCTCTCTCTCTCTCTCTCTCTCTCTCTCTCTCTCTCTCCCATGACCACAGCACATTTTCTTTCTGATCCGTCAATCAGTTCACCGGCTCACAATTCTCCTCTTCCTCCTCTAAGCCCCTGCACTCTCCCTTTCCTCACTTCGGGTCATTTCTCTCCCTCCCTCCTTCTCTCTATCACACATTTCCTTGGACATATGGAGCGGTCTTTGGTTCCTTCCTCCCCCCACTGACACACACACACACACACACACACACACACACACACACACACACACACACATTCCCTGCCAGTCTTTTCTTATTTGGCAACAAGACTGTAGGTGTTTGCTTCCCTGCAGATCCCTAGACACCCAAGTCTCCCTTCTCGTCCCTTCCCTCTCCTCCTGCACCTTCTTCCTCTCCTTCCTCTCTCTTCCTCCCCTCCTCTCCAAGCGACTTCACCAGCATCCTGAGGTTGAGGGAGGAAAAGCCTGATTTAGGAACTTTAGGGAAAAAGGTTTAAGATTAGGAGGAGGAGGAGGAGGAGGAGGAGGAGGAGGAGGAGGAGGAGGAGGAGGAGGAGGAGGAGGAGGAGGAGGAGGAGGAGGATAAAGAGGAGGAAAGGAGGAGGAGGAGGAATTAAGTAAAATGGTGTGTGTGTGTGTGTGTGTGTGTGTGTGTGTGTGTGTGTGTGTGTGTGTGTGTGTGTGTGTGTGTGTGTGTGTGTGTGTGTGTGAGAGAGAGAGAGAGAGAGAGAGAGAGAGAGAGAGAGAGAGAGAGAGAGAGAGAGAGAGAGAGAGAGAGAGAGAGAGAGAGAGAGAGAGAGAGAGAGAGAGAGAGAGAGAGAGAATTCTTCAGTCTTCTGGCATAGTTTTAACTCCTTCACCTCAAATTTTCAGTCAATTGTAGGATACTTGAAGGGAGGAGTTGAAACAAATACTGGTCACAAGTTCTTCTGCCGCAGAGCTCCTATCGTTATGACGTGGCAGGCAGGCACTCATGCTTCCGTTTTCGTTGTTAACTCAATCTCTTTTCGTAGTTACCATTAGTGGTAACAGTGACCACTAACAACTACGAAAAGAGTGGCGTCTCTTTACATTCTGCTTCACCTAGCTGCTGTTTTGTCACAGGAACATACTATTATTCATCGCCATATTCCCTGCTTGTTTTCATAGGCCCTCCAGACCTTTGCGGCGTACAGTAGTACGGCGTCCGGCACTCCTGTAGCAGGCTGCCCCGAAAGGTTAATGTTGAGAGACGTAGTATCCACAACCACATTATGCGAAGGGTTTAATCTTTTCCTCCTCTTAGTCTTTCATGAATCCAAAGTAAAACTTTATTCTTTCTCGACAATAATGTTGAGAGCATCGAATCTACTGACAAATTAAGAACAACTAAGACATGAAATTATTTTTGTTTTATGTCGGAACAAATTTCCGTACCTCTTCATGTAGAAGTGGACATGGATGAGAAAAAGTGATAAAAACCATGTTTTTTTTCCACGATATATACGTACGTGTGCCCGTGATGGTGTTCCTGTTGCGGCGTCAGGAACTAATCAATCCATCAGTCAGTCCATGACGATGATGTACACCAGCCACACCGCCACTCCTCCACACCGCCACACAGCACATGCCGCACCGCTGCCCCCGCCGTCCGGCAGGAAGTGTGTAACATTTCAATATTATATAAAGCACATATTTGCAAACATTCGCTGATGTTTTGTTGCAGTCATCTTTCCGAGCGCTGTTATTATTATTTTTTTTCAAATTGGGAGTTTGTTGTTATTTATTGGCAGTTGAGAACATTGGTTTTTGCTTTTCACCGTGGTTAAGTATACAAAAAGACAAATGCTTCCTATCGTAAGATTTACACGAGCAAGAATGCGAGGAACGACGTAAATGAATAAAGGTATAACAACTAATCATATACTAATGCCTCGCAGTGCGTCATGGCATCAGAAAGTTGTTCATACAAGGGAAGAAAATGCAAATAACTGAGGAAACGAGCTATGTCAGCAGTACAAGGGTCAGTTGTCTAGTGGCTTTCTGAGGCGTCAAGTGCCAACGTAGTGGCAACCTGAGGTGTCCCAGTTCATCCTGCCGGTCACCGGACAGGATGAGCCAAGGCCTACCAGACAGCTGTAGGGGGATAAATCAGCTGAATGACTCCTTCCTCACTTTCTGGGACAGGTTGGGGTGAATCTAAGGCCATGAAACATTGAAACAGACATGTACACTCGTCCCACTTCAGTACAGCGAGGCACCACTAACACAGCACATTCAACACACTGAATAAACAAGCTGTTCTCCATATTACTACATCTACATGGATCTGAAGGCAGTGTCTGATTACACGCCTCTCGATCACTTCGTGACTTCAAATAAACAAACTATGTATATATTTTTTAGATTGTCCAATAATACTTACAGAAAATATCATCACTGACACATAAATCTATCTTTATTTGAATTATTCATGTTCTTCAGTCACTTGACTAGCACCACCAAGCCATAAAAAGTACATGTGCAGGTTTTTCTGCTGCGGACCATTTAAATTAACCAGCGAGAAAACACGACTGTCGGAAAAGAAGAAAAGAAAGAAAATAAGGAAAAAAAACCGATATCTAACAGATCACCAAGAATCCAGTGATACAACATAGTGCAGCAAGTTACATGGGACGAGTCAGAAAAGCAGCCAGGCAGTGAGGGAGGGAGACAACGGGGGCAGGGAGAGTGAGTGAGGGGGATGCAAGGACTGAGTGCCAATCAGACTGTCCAGCCCGAGCTTGCCTTTCCTGCTTGGGTGAATTCGCTACCTTTGGCGGCGATGTTCGGCGTGACCACCATGCCCGGGGAAGTATTCATCATCCGCCACTCACACGTGGCCGGTAACGAGGCGGCAGAGGTATAGCTGTGCACGTTTCTATGCGCGGCCGTCACAGGAACGCTTGAAATATTATTTCTCGCTGATAGAGGTGGAAGAGTTGTGAGGGTGAGTAAGCTACAGAACCTATGCTTTCTACTACTACTACTACTACTACTACTACTACTACTACTACTACTACTACTACTACTACTACTACTACTACTACTACTACTACTGCTACTACTACCACCACTACTACTACTACTATCACTAATATCACTACTACTACTACTATCACTAATATCACTACTACTACTACTACTACTACTACTACTACTATCACTAATATCACTACTACTACTACTACTACTATTAGATCCACAGAAAAAAGAGAAAAAAGCTAAGTGAAGTAAAAGAAGACGAATGTGGGCGGCCAGGTAGGACAAAATAGATACTTCGGAGGCACGGGAATCTTATCTATTGTTGCAGGTTATAAAAGGGAAAGGCACGCAACACACACACACACACACACACACACACACACACACACACACACACACACACACACACACACACACCAGATAAGATACGTATTTCCTATCCAAGTATACAGACAAAGTGTAGAATGCCTTTTTGAGAGAGAGAGAGAGAGAGAGAGAGAGAGAGAGAGAGAGAGAGAGAGAGAGAGAATTAAGACTGATGGACGGGGAAAGCGATAAGAGAGAGGAAATGAAGGTACGGAGCAAAAGAGGCTGAGGAAGGTGAAGGTCAAATTTCCCTCTTGGCATCACTATAAATCAGCCAATGAGCGTTGGGGCGGGAAGGAGGCTGGGCACGCTGGATATGGGTGGCAGTGGGCGTAGAGGGACAGGTTGTGATGCTGGTAATGGCAACAATACTAGAATGAAATCCGAGTAAAAATCAAAGAGAACTGTTCCCTTTACTTGCCTTGGCTACATGAATGGTGAATAATGATGTGGAAGCCTCACAAGCCGGTCTGCTTTAAACCATCCTCGCCACACCTTTCGATTGTTAATTGAACGCGTGTGTATTCTGCCACGGCGCTGACTTATGGAGTAAAACGTTTAGTCCTATGATATTATTTCTTTCTTATCTGCACATCTTAATTAGCTATTTTCTCAGTCCTGAGAGAGGAGATAAGGATTAATTCATGGCAATAACCACATGAAGAGAAACTATTTTACTAACAACACCAGGTCGCACTTTAATGAATATGTACAGCTTTATCAAACAAAACTGGTTGACTTTTACAAATTATTCATCTGTCGTTCAGTTTTGCACGAAGATAAAGCACGGTTGGATTAGGTGGCGATTGCCTCGTCTATATTTCCCTTTGAAGTCCAGTTCATACCAGGAGAGCGGCGGCCAGACGGGAGACAGGCGCAAGGTGACGTCTCTATCCTGTACACCGTGTCGCCCACAGCACAGCAAAACATTGTACGATATAGTAAGCACCACTGCCTCCCTCAACACACACGTGCCGGCTGTATGTTGTGCACAGGCCGGTAAAAAGGCGCCAGATTCGTGGAAATGAGAGAGAGAGAGAGAGAGAGAGAGAGAGAGAGAGAGAGAGAGAGAGAGAGAGAGAGAGAGAGAGAGAGAGAGAGAGAGAGAGAGAGCATACATATTTACCTATTTGTTACAGATGTTTCCAAGATGCGTATGGTAAATGTCAGACAGCCAGTAAAGTATCAGATCCAACCATCACAGTCCATGAAAGGAATACTGATAGGAAAATTTTAAGAAAAATCCCCGCCCACGATGCACGAAGCGGCAAGTTTCATTTATCAGCGTTCACTGATGTCACCCCTTTGGAGGAGTTCTGGGAATGTTCTGCACAGCTACGCACTGCTTGTGACGCCACACCGAGGACAGGCCACGGACCACCGCCAGCTGCTCCACAATGCCAGGAAGCACCACAACCACTTCCCTACATGCAAGGAAAAGACACATACGTCCGCATAAATAAATACAGGCACAAAAAAAATAAATAATGCAAATTCACGTCACGTCCCGAAGCACAACAATAAGTGAGAGGCGGCGTGGCGGCGGCGAGGAGACAGTCGTGCACGTTCCCCAAACCTGCTATTAACTTCTGTAGATAATTGTTGTCTGAGGTGTTGGAGGTGAATGTCGGAACAGCTGAGAGGATGTTGGCTTGAAGGACGGCATGGGCGGCGAGAGACCCTCCGCGGCGTGAGGCGGAGGCGAGTGCGGGGGCGGCGGCAAGCGGGAACCAAGTGGATGGGCGGGTCAAGGGAGGTGGATGATGATGATGGAGTAAGTGGCTGACGCGAAAAGGAGTGAGGTGGGTGCGAGTAGCGATTGCATGGGATCGTTGAGGATGGACGGAAGAGTAGGTGGAGGATGGGGTGGGGTAAGGAGAGAAAGAGAGAGAAAGAGAAAGAGAAAGAGAGAAAGAGAGAGCGAGAGGAGAGGAGCGGGACAATTAGCAGACGAGATGAGGATGGGCGGCGTGGGGAGGGTACGTGGGCGGGAAGGTAGGTAGGTAGGTAGGTGGGTGTGCGGGTGGGTGGGATGGGTGGATGTGCGGCCACACTGGAGGTGGGTCGATACGGGGGAGAAGGCGGGCGGTCCCTCCTACCCGACGTCCTCACCATCCAGATTAATGACTCTCTCACCACCCGCAGCACCTCATCCCTGCGGGGCACTGCTCTGCGACACGCGGGCTCCTCGGCCACCCCCTCTGTTCTCGGGCACCATCATCTCTTCCTGTGCTGTGGTACAGGTGTGACCCGGTGAGTACTGGTGTGAACTGATATGTCGTAACAAGCGTGTATCAATGTGTCCATGTTTGAGTGCAAAATGTAACAAAAACTTTGATAGCTAATGAGGCCTGTTGAGCATCAATGATTTATTGTCGCACTGTCGTAAGATGGTTTAGTGATAAAGTGTTCCCCAGGTGTTCAAAAGATGTCATGGCGTCATCTCATTGAATATCACTTGTTCTCACAGGTTCCAAATAGCATTGCGGTTCACAGCATAACATAATGAATGGTCTGACGTGTTCTTGAGGGGTGAAGTGTGTTCTGGTGAGCTGGTGAGTGCTTTGAGGTGAATACGGTACCCAAAGAGCTCTCGTAGCCATGACGGTGAAGGGATGTTTGTATGCCGATAGACTGGGGTTTCTTTGGTCTTTAATGAGGTCCTGAAGAGCTTATAGAGTCTGAGAGTGGCGGGAGAGGCAGGGGCGGCGATCTGATAGTAATGGTAGTATGGCGATGATGGCATGGTGATGATGGAAGTTGCAACTGAAGATACGGTAATGCATATTGGTATAGTAAAAGGTGATGATGTGTAGTTGGTGCTGCAGCTGGTGGGGAGGGGGCGGCGGCGACGGCGGCAGTGTAGGCTGTGGTAGTGGCGGCGACGGTGGTGCGGCGAGGCTTCAGCACACTTCAGATGCACTTCAGGAGTGGTCGGGAGAGAGGGAAATGTCACGTTCAGGGTACGCCTTTGAGGCAGCCTAAGTCAGCGACTCACAGACTCAAACTCATGCACTGCCTGGCTAACTATTAATAATATTCTTACCATTACTATTATTACTATTTTTATTATTATTACTATTATTATTATTATTATTATTATTATATTACGCACATACACACACACACACACACACACACACACACACACACACACACACACACGAAAGAACAGGTGGGAACCAATCGGCCTGCCGTTACTTCAGTAGAGAAGAAAGAAGTAAATGGATCTTCACGATAAGTCCTTACATTTTTTTTTCAGTTTTCTTCATTCCTTCTTACAGCGTATCACTTTAACTCTTCCAGCAGGTGTGCAAGAAGGAACCAAACACAAAAAAAGAATAACAACAATGCATGCACCTCACGAGTCGCCTAAACTCTCGTGGCCTCTCGTCCTGCAGCGGGCCACAGCCAGGCGGTCACGGTGCCTTGGTTGGACCAGGAAGTGAGTGTTGTCCAGCCGCTCTCAGACCTGTCCAGTGTGTGTATTTTACAGCGACACATTTCTCACCGCCATATCTCCAAGGTGAAAGAGTAAAACAATGACTACCCATCCTAAAACTAAGAGTGACAACCAGACCGAGTGACGGGTGGGTGGCGATGTGTCTGTCTGTCTGTCTGTCTGTCTGCACGCGCGTGTCTATCTGAAAGCCCGTATATGAGTGTGTCTTTTCCCATGTATATTTGCCTTGCACATACATTTGTACGTGAGAAAAGAACGTTGGGCTGCATGTGAACAAATACAAACGCATTGTATTTTTACCCTTCCCAAACGGAGGAGGAAAAGGTACGGGCGACACCACCACCACCACCACCACCACCAGAGCAACAGGACGGTAGGAGCCAGCGGAGCCTCGTCTCACAGATTCCATCTACTGCCGGACGCCAGGAGAATCAGGTGAGTGCAGACAAAGCTAAGAACTACAGGTGAGGTACACGGTCCTGACAACAACATTAAGAACACAACTCCAAACAAGTACAGGTGATGCAGGTGATGCGAAAAGCTAAAGGTATTCAAACATCATCTACAGACAAAATAAGTAAACGGCACAGTTACAGACAGGCAGGTGACAATACAGGTAAAGCAAGCGGACGACCACGGACACAGACAGGTAAAGGATACCGGCTAGGTTGTGATTAAAATGCAATATGGAAATTAGTTGCAACAGGAAATTAAAAATCCCTTGCAGCTTTATGTTATGGTAATAATTTTCTTCTGTACATTTAGCTTTCGTAACAAAGGAAATATAGCGTTCGTTATTTTCCTATCGTTGGTGCTGATGACGACGTCCTTCGCTATTGTGGGAGGGGGGTAAGAGGGAGAGGAGGAAAGGAAAGACGAGAGGAAAAGCAGTGAGCTTGGAAGTAACAAACAGGGGAGAGAGAGAGAGAGAGAGAGAGAGAGAGAGAGAGAGAGAGAGAGAGAGAGAGAGAGAGAGAGAGAGAGAGAGAGAGAGAGAGAGAGAGAGAGAGAGAGAGAACAAAAAAAACTCCAAAAGCGGGGTTCTTTATGGCACATGCTTTGCGTCTTAGCGTGTGTTCCTTTGTTTTCTAGCAAGCCGATTCTTCTGAAGCCACGACCAGCAAGACCTGACGATCCTCCTTCACCGCCTCGCCGCCGCCGCCAATACAACTCACCGCCTCAAGTTATGGTACGGGCGATTGAGAGTTGACGCGCGTCGCACACACCTGGAGTCGATATTCTTGGACACTGTTTAAGGTTTAGCTTGTATGTTGTAATCCACTGCAAAAGGAGGAGGAGGAGGAGGAGGAGGAAAGAGTGAAGAGAGAGAAGAAAGGTGGGATAAAAGGGGGACGAGGAGTGAAGGGGCATGACCGCGAGGCACCTCCTGTTCCCACGTACCCTGAAGGTGGTAAGGTGGTGCAATTACTTCTAGGTCTCGTGAGGATGCAGGTGAGGCAATGAGGCTGTCCACGAGGTGAGGGGAAGGGAGGCAAATAAAGGATTGTGTTTTATTTGGGTAACCAAGTTTTGTGCGTCACTGGCCTGAGAAGGACAGACTCTCCATGGATGACAACATCGACGGGCGCTGACCTGTCCCAACTTCGCTTAGCTTAAGTGACCCAAGGCTGACAGAGGCGCTAGAGAGGTCGGATGCAGGGAGAGGGGAGGAAGGAAGGGAAGAGAAGGGAAGGGAAGGGAGGAGGGAAGAGGACCGAGGGAGGAAGGAAGACGTTTCAGGGTGAAGGCCACGTATCGAGAATTCCGTAAACGATTCTTGGAAAGTGTACACAATGCTTAATGTGAATGCATGCTACGAGTATTAACGTGTCTCTCTCTCTCTCTCTCTCTCTGAGCGTTGTGTGCTGTAGTACGTCAGTCAGAAACTTTACGCTGCCACTAACGTACGTATAATTAACCGCGGCCGTACGTACGTATAATTACACACACACACACACACACACACACACACACACACACAAAAAAAAAAAAAAAAAACATCGAGACACATCTAAATGGCCGTAAAGCATCAAATATGAATACACTCACACACCTTGCCTCCCTCCTTGACCACCACCACCGATAACGCCGAATACAAGATCTACACATAATATGGAAACGACTACCAGATATCTAAACTGAAAATGGTTAACAAATTAATAATACAATATTTCTCTTTATTCAGGAAAACAAACGAAAGTCACATATGATGAGAGAGAGAGAGAGAGAGAGAGAGAGAGAGAGAGAGAGAGAGAGAGAGAGAGAGAGAGAGAGAGAGAGAGAGAGAGAGAGAGAGAGAGAGAGAGAGAGAGAGAGAGAGAGAGAGAGAGAGAGAGAGAGAGAGTTAAGTATGGAAGAGTAAAATAAAAATACACAGCCACAAAAAAAAAAAAAAAAAAAAGCTTTTTCCCCTCAATGTTGCGTGACAAGTAGACAACGGGCGGCTGCATCATAGAAACTTCCCTGTTCTTTTGTTTTATGTCATTTCAGAAGGATGTTGACAAGGTTCTTCCCTGAGACGGAGACCGGAACGTATACAGAGAGAGAGAGAGAGAGAGAGAGAGAGAGAGAGAGAGAGAGAGAGAGAGAGAGAGAGAGAGAGAGAGAGAAAGGGGTGTGGGGCAGGCAGTGTGGGCGTCATAGAAGCTTCTCCATTGATCCCCTCCTCGGGTCGTGCCGTGAGAGAGGAGGAAGAGGAGGAGGAGAGGAGGAATGGGGGAAACGAGTGGAGGATGGGTGGGTGGGATTGAGAGAGAGTCAGTACGGGGCCGGACGGAGGAGGGAGGGGATGCTCGTACTCCCGGGTAAGCAAGCGGGAGGGAGGAAGGGAGGGAGGGAGGGAGGGAAGGAGTCGAGGCTTGGAGGGAGAGTGGGAGGACAGGAGTCAGGGAGGGAGGGAGACAGCCATGAGAAGACGGTAAGAACAAAGGAAGGCCAAGAATGAAGAGAACGCCAGGGGCCGGAGGATCTTGAAATGATGAAATGTGATGAAGAGAGAACACACGAAGGCGGACGAAGGAAGGAGGTGCGATTGGTAGCTGTAAATGAGTAGAAATAACACGAGTGGTTGGACTTAGCCGGCACCGTCAGCCAGCCAGAGGACGAGAGTAAAGGAGATGAAAACAGTAGCAAACAAAGCCGCCGAGAGGAGGTGTCAGGCGCGCAGCTTGTCATATATGGAGGAATTGATTTTGTCGTGCGCTCGTGCTATCCAAGCCACGGGCGAAAACAAAGGAAAACTATTAGCATAAAACTGTTCGAATAAAAATGCACAGCCCCCCTCTAGGAAAAAGGGGGGAAAAATAGAATGAAAAAAACGGGCCTGTGTGTGGTTCGGGGGTGGCAGAAGGATGGGGAGGGAACAGGGCGGGGGAGGAAGGGAGGAAAGGAAGGAGAGAAGCGACAATAAACATGGGGAATATTTATCTTTTCTATAAAAAAAAGACACATGAGGGACTTAACGTTGTCGAGGGCGAGGTGGGGAGGAAAAGCTACTTTACTTTTGCCGTGATATCATCCTCGACTCTGATGAACATTAATATCATGCTCATCGATGTTTTAATTCCTTCAGCCTCGGGCACACAGCGGAAGACTTCAAAAGAGAAGAACCTTTATAGCACTTCGCTCTCCGGCCGTGACGAGAAATTGCAATCTGGTAACGAAAATATCTGTGAAAACATCATAGGGAGGCTCTTACCTGTTTCACCTGTCGAGAGAGAGAGAGAGAGAGAGAGAGAGAGAGAGAGAGAGAGAGAGAGAGAGAGAGAGAGAGAGACACGCACACGCACACGAACACGCACACACACACACACACACACAACGTGAGCGCTAGTGATCACAGGATGGACGGAGAAATGAGTGAATGGATGGATGGAGAGATGGATGGGTGGGTGGATGGAGGGAAGAAGAATAAGACTAAGAAGAGGAAGAAGGGAAAAGGGAAAGGGGATATAAAGGAGGGAAAGGCGAGCGAACTTGGTACCAGCGGTGGTGTAGACATTTCACTCCATCCTTCATGCAGCCATCCGTCAATCATTGCACTCATTCATCCATGCATGCCGCCGTTCCTCGGGTGGCTGCTAGGGAGAGGGGCGGCGGCGAGGGAGCCGAAGAGGGTGCAAAGTGGCAGTTGGAAAGGGGGAGGGGAGAGAGTGAAAAGGTGAGACGTGAGAGAAAGAATGCTTAAGGAACACGGAAAGGGGGAGAACGGCAAAGAAGAAACAGAGGAATCGGGGCGAGAGAACGAGGCGGGTAGTGTGAGACTGAGAGGAGGAGGAGAGAGAGAGAGAGAGAGAGAGAGAGAGAGAGAGAGAGAGAGAGAGAGAGAGAGAGAGAGAGAGAGAGAGAGAGAGAGAGAGAGAGAGAGAGAGAGAGAGAGAGAGAGAGAGAGAGAGAGAGTAACAGACACAGTGCGAAGAGGACAATAGAGATGGAACGATAGAAAGGTGTTGGGGAAAGAGAGTTCGTTGGGGTCCCGGAAGAAAGAGGACGAGGGAGGTAAAATATCGAGGGAGAGGGAGATTTGAGAGAGAGAGAGAGAGAGAGAGAGAGAGAGAGAGAGAGAGAGAGAGAGAGAGAGAGAGAGAGAACGCAAACGAGAAATATAAATGTGCAATACCTGAATAAAAATTACTTCAACTGATGAAAGGTGAAAAATAAAGCTATAAAAAGCACGGAATACAACAATCTTTGACACAATTTCCTAAGTGTCTCACTCGAGGGTAAGGTGCGTGTGGGTTTACCTGGGCGTCCCCAAGGAATGCTGCGTCACACCTCGGGCCTTTGTATGGTTATTACCGATGGGGCCGTCGTTGGTAACGCATCGTCTCGCCTCCTTTACCTGGCGTTCGATTTAATCATCACACGAGGAAACCATGACGTAAGAAAAAAAAAACTGTTTTATAATGATTCTCAGTAAGTTTTTCTATAACTTCTTTACGTTTTTCTCTCTACCTTGATCGAGATGTAGTCAAAAAGAAAAGGGTAGACCAACTACCTTTATTCCAGACTCATTGGTTTAATGGAATTGAGTGTGTATGTAGGTGTATCTGTAAGTGGACAAAACTAATAACAGAGAGAGAGAGAATCATGGCGTGCGTTATTCCTACGATCCCTTCCGGCCCTCGCAACCGGCGGCCTTTGTTATTGAGACTAAATTATCCAAAGAAGTTATTACGGGGTACTAACAGCAGTATTAGTAGCATTTGAAGATGGCCCTATCTTTAAGACAAGTTTTGGTACGGCTGATGCTCCCGAGGGCCCGACTTGTGACTTGGTTCCTGGAGCGAAGAGTTGCCTTGACGCGGCGAGCAGTGCAGCTAGGCGCCTCACTCCTAAGGAACCTGCACCTGTGAGGAGTTTCTGTGGCAAATGTCGTCGGAATGAGTGGTGGCGTCGCCTTGGTAACTGGGGACGGATGGCGTTGGTTTCTCAGGCGACGGAGAGAGAGCCGGCGGCGTCTC
>NC_059304.1:7080019-7085019 GCF_017591435.1 Portunus trituberculatus | reverse complement strand
TGTCACCACTAACAGTCTTTTCTCGTTCACGCTAATATTTTTCACATCTGGCGAGAGAGAGAGAGAGAGAGAGAGAGAGAGAGAGAGAGAGAGAGAGAGAGAGAGAGAGAGAGAGAGAGAGTAAATATGAAAACATGAGTACATCTTCATTTCCGTCGACTGAGTAGATTATACAAAGAGCAGCTGCAAGGAAAGATAAAGAAAGTGTTAGACTAGAGCAAAAAATGACGGTGCTGAAGGGGGGGGGGATTTCAGAAGGAGGTGAAGGATGAGATACGACTGAGCACATAACAAAAGAAACAAGTGAATTAATCACCGACAAACTTGATATGTAGAAGATATTTCTTTTGTGGGGAGGGATACAAATATAAATTGAGATTGTCTATACAGCTCCTATTACTTGGTTAATCTTCACCATTTCCTGTAGCTCTGTACGTCTGTACGGTGGAGTTCTCTAATCTTACAGACACCATTTACAGTTAGTTTATTTCTTCTCTCTTAAGAAACGCAAAGGTTCGATTTGTATTATGTAGCGCTTTCTTTTTCCCTAATTTTTTTCCTTCCTTTTCTTGGAATGCAATAGTTCATGAGTACGTGGATTTAATTGTGAATTGGTACGTATTCATGGAAACCCATTAAAATTTTTCAATACGTGAATGGAGAGAGAAAAGGAAAAAAAAGGGGACCTAAAAGACTCAAACGTGAGAGAAAAACATCGTGAAATAAAACTTTTCCTTGGCTTTCACTGATCTTTGTGCATCATTATGTTGTCTGTACACTGGTGGTGGTGGTGGTGGTGATGGCGGTGTTAGAATACCAATAGTGGTGTTGATATGGTATTAGTAGTGTTAATGTGTTGTCGATGGTGTTGGTGGTAATGGCAGTGCTGTGTGGTGGCGATGATTGTAATGGAGTTGGCGATAGTAATGGTGATGGTGGTGGTGGAGGGCGGCACGTAGAGTGACAAGCATTATCTCGTGTTTTTTTGCCAGCTCCCCTGACTCTATCTGGAGAACATTTCCGCTGAGGAGAAAAAATGTCTTAATTTTCTTTCGAATCTGGAAGTTGCGGTGACCCGTGATCACTTTCTTGCACCTCGATCTCACTTGGACGCAGTGATCCATAGGCAGGCGCAGCAGGCGACCCTCCTGTCTTTTACCGGTCTGTCTAATTCTGTTTGCATAGTAATAAAATACAACGCTTATAACTCTTCTTATTATTATTATCATTAGAGGAAAGCGAAGATGTTTTTGGAAAGCGTCGAATCCTTTATATATATTGCTGTCCGTTCCCGATTAGCGAATGTGACAAGGCTTATATCCTCTGACAGCATAACTTTGGAGTGAACCATATTAACTATAACATCAAAAAGCACCGTTGGTTGAGGAAGCGCTGCAGCCGAGCAGACCGTTGCTTTATTACCTGCGACAAGACAACACCTGATCCTTGGTCGGAGTGAGCGGAAGAGAATGAGTCGGTAAAATAGAAAAACATAAAGCTGATTAGGGAGGGAGAGAATGAAAACAAAAAAAATACCCACAACTCCTTGTGCAACACCTTTGTTAAAATAAACAAGTAAATGAATAAAATCAAGAAATCTGCTCTCTCTCTCTCTCTCTCTCTCTCTCTCTCTCTCTCCAGCAGGTGATATTGGCATCAGACAGAGGGCCACTTGGCAGCGCGGCGCAACACACAACGAGCGAGGGGCGTCGAGTGGCGATGAATATAAACAAGCCGCCACAACACACGAAAAATAAAGCTCGGGCCTCGTGGTTAACCTGAACACCGAATAGACAGGTGGTGCCTGCAGGTGTACTGTGCATTTGAGATCAACTAGGTGCAAGAATCAACAGTGTATCGTGTGCTGGCTGGCTGGGAACATTTGGTTGGTTCACAGGTAGAGTTACGAGGTTGTTGGCTTGGGTGTCCCTTGCGCACTATACAAAAGTGTGCCGTGTGCCGCTCGGTAACGTAACCTAGATATAAGTCACAGTAGTATTTAGAGGAATAGCTTGTTTAGAGACGAAAATAACGTAGAAACATGTCATTCGTAGGAAGTCTGATACCGCAGGTGACCCTTCTAACCCATATCATGAGCGGGATTTCCAGGAGGACGAGTGTTTCCCCAACGCTGTGCCTCCACTTCCCCGATCCCGATACACAACGGGACAGTTGTGTGTTGAATTCAACATAAAAAAGAGGAAAAAAACAACTTAAGCTTATGGCAAAAGAACAATGCCAAAACAATGAAAATAAGTAGAAATCTGATTATATAGAAGTGAGTAACTAAGAGGAAAATAAGGACAATACACAAATAATTCCTCTCGGAGTATAAATGGTCTAAGAGAGGAGCTTGAGGCCGGATGTTTTGGGCATCCCGTGTAGCCCCACTATCGCTCCTCGCCTCACGTACGCCCCTACAACACCTGCAGTGTCACTTCCATTCTCGGTCACATCACGAGGTGTTTTTATTTAAGGCCGCGAGTGAGATGAATACGGGAATACCTCTGATTACCCTTCACAGTACACGTACCTTTATTACCATATGCACGTAGCCACTAGGCAAGGACAAACCGTGTTAATTCATGCACACACCTGTCTTCCCTGCACAACTGCCAGACCAGAAGTTGCTTGCGTCAGGAGTTAATTTCTACAGCCCTTCTAATTATCTTCCTACAAATCCAAAGTCTATTTTTTTTCTGCCTCGGCCTCTTCTTAATTACATCGCTCCATTCACCTGTGCCCTTGTCTTAATGCACGCTCCAGTCCATCCATTCTCGCCTCTAATGGTTCACTGCACCTGTACCTGTTGCCCGAGGAGCGTCCAACCAACCGCTGATACTCCATGCAACATCCTCCCCCTCCACTTTCCCTCTCTCTCTCTCTCTCTCTCTCTCTCTCTCTCTCTCTCTCTCTCTCTCTCTCTCTCTCTCTCTTCAGAAAGAAAGAAAGAAAGAGGCGATTACCTAACACGCTTAACATAGGGGAGCAAATGGTGGAGGGAGAAGATACAATGTGTGTGTGTGTGTGTGTGTGTGTGTGTGTGTGTGTGTGTGTGTGTGTGTGTGTGTGTGTGTGTGTGTGTGTGTGTGTGTGTGTGTGTGTGTGTGTGATTGTGTGTGTGTGTGTGTTTCACTGTTTGATCTGCAGCAGTCTCTGACGAGACAGCCAGACGTTACCCTACGGAACGAGCTCAGAGCACATTATTTTCGATCTTCGGATAGGCCTGAGACCAGACACACACCACACACCGGGACAACAAGGTCACAACTCCTCGATTTACATCCCGTACCTACTCACTGCTAGGTGAACAGGGGCTACACGTGAAAGGAGACACACCCGAATATCTCCACCCGGCCGGGAAATCGAACCCCGGTCCTCTGGCTTGTGAAGCCAGCGCTCTAACCACTGAGCTACCGGGCGTGTGTGTGTGTGTGTGTGTGTGTGTGTGTGTGTGTGTGTGTGTGTGTGTGTGTGTGTGTGTGTGTGTGTGTACTTCTCCTTATTGACCCTAGTCAAATTCTTCTGATACAACTTCGAGCACGGTGTTTGCATGTGTGCTTGTATAAACAATAATGCTGCTGCTGCTGCTGCTGCTGCTGCTGCTGCTGCTGCTGATGATGATGATGATGATGATGATGATGATGATGATGATGATAATGATAATAATAATAATAATAATAATAATAATAATAATAATAATTATTATAATAATAATAATAATAATAGTGACAATAATAATAATAATAATAATAATAATAATAATAATAATAATAATAATAATAATAATAATAATAATAATGATAATGACATGTTTGTTGACTCACCTGGCAGCATTTAGTGTGAAAAGGCAAAATCTTTCATGATAATCCACAATGTATTTCACTTTAACCCCTTCAATACTGGGTCACATTTTTATCTTGAGATTTCTGTACGATTAGACCCTTTTATTGACATTACGAAGGGTCTATGACGGTCAAAAGATCAATGGCCAGTCTTCACTATTCTAATCCCTACATAAGTTTCTGAAGCTGTATAAAATCACCAAATAGTAAGTACATTAAATATGAAAAGGAGTTAAATGCATAGAACAAAACTATTAGAAAAATAAAAGACAAATGTAAAGGTATCATATAGATAGAATACATACTAGAGAGAAGAGAGTAAGAGAGAGAGAGAGAGAGAGAGAGAGAGAGAGAGAGAGAGAGAGAGAGAGAGAGAGAGAGAGAGAGGAAAACATGAGACTGATACTGATTAAAGTGAACGAGGGAGATTGCAATAGCTAACGGTTGGTTTTGAAATGTGGTTGTCTTGTAAAAAAATAAATAAATAAACGCGCGCACGCAAGCAAGTCATCCCCCAAACACATACAATCTTTATCTCTCTCTCTCTCTCTCTCTCTCTCTCTCTCTCTCTATTTAATCAGTGAACTTTTCCTTCACATACACTCGAGCGTGACGCCCTACATTAAACAAAAAATAGATAAAATAAAGTAAAATAGATAAGAAAAAAACCTTTGAGGAGAGTCAAAAGATCCCTTCACTACGCTGTGCAAAACAAATCTTTTGTCGAGACCCGAGCAGTGAAAATAGTGAGAAAATACAATGAATATCACCAAACCGTAACCTAGAGAGAGAGAGAGAGAGAGAGAGAGAGAGAGAGAGAGAGAGAGAGAGAGATGATATATCGTTTTGATGTTATATTAGAGACGACTGGCATTAGAAAACTTCACACACATGCACTTCCGCTCACACACACACACACACACACACACACACACACACACACACACACACACACACACACACACACACACACTTACTGTCGTATAAAAGCTTTCATTGTATATAATTATTTATTTTCAGCTACAATACTCTCTCTCTCTCTCTCTCTCTCTCTCTCTCTCTCTCTCTCTCTCTCTCTCTCTCTCTCTCTCTCATGACAACAACATATGGGCTTCTCCCATCTGTTCATTTCCTGTAGATAAGATATCCCTCATT
>NC_059304.1:7072519-7075019 GCF_017591435.1 Portunus trituberculatus | reverse complement strand
ATTCCATGACTCTTAACAGCTTCAAGTGCAAAATAAAAAACACCTGTACTATTTACAGTCCCTTTAAAAATGCAGTAGCTTAATTTTGATATTTTTGTAATTTTACATGTATGTATCTATAAGGTTCTACACAATTATGTATTTTTCATACATGAATGACTAATTTCTAGTATCTATATTATGTTCCGTATTCTGTACCGCAAGTAGTTAGGATATTCTACATATTCTCTGTTTTACAGGTTTGCTAATGAAATTTATCTTTGCAAGTCTTTTTTCATGCTGTGTCTGTTATGATGTACTGCATATGCTATTGTTATTATGGAATAAAACTGCTGAACTTAACATGAACTTGAACGTAAACACACACACACACACACACACACACACACACACACACACACATAATTCAACAAAAAAAATAAACAGATATACAAACAAATAAATAAGGAAATACAAGAGACAAAAAATACTGAATAACAGTGAAGTAAAAGAACAAACATAAACAAAGGTGTGTGTGTGTGTGTGTGTGTAATTCACCTCGGTCGCCTGCTGGTCACCCAGCCAGTCTTCCCCATTACGGAGCGAGCTCAGAGCTCATAGACCGATCTTCGGATAGGACTGAGACCACAACACACTCCACACACCGGGAAAGCGAGGCCACAACCCCTCGAGTTACATCCCGTACCTATTTACTGCTAGGTGAACAGGGGCCACACATTAAGAGGCTTGCCCATTTTCCTCGCCGCCCCGGGACTCGAACCGGGCCCTCTCGATTGTGAGTCGAGCGTGCTAACCACTACACTACGCGGTGTGTGTGTGTTTCACTGTTTGATCTGCTGCAGTCTCTGACGAGACAGCCAGACGTTACCCTATGGAACGAGCTCAGAGCTCATTATTTCCGATCTTCGGATAGGTCTGAGACCAGGCACACACCATACACCGGGACAACAAGGTCACAACTCCTCGATTTACATCCCGTACCTACTCACTGCTAGGTGAACAGGGGCTACACGTGAAAGGAGACACCCAAATATCTCCACCCGGCCGGGGAATCGAACCCCGGTCCTCTGGCTTGTGAAGCCAGCGCTCTAACCACTGAGCTACCGGGTGTGTGTGTGTGTGTGTGTGTGTGTGTGTGTGTGTGTGTGTGTGTGTGTGTGTGTGTGTGTGTGTGTGTGTGTGTGTGTGTGTGTGTGTGTGTGCTAAGTATACTAGGCCGGTCACCTAAAATACATAATCCAAAGAAAAGTAATCTATCTGAGAGAAAGAGGGAAAATTCTTAACAGTAAAAAGTGAGATACGGTAAAGAAAAAAAATAGAGTAATTCTTTTCATTTCTACAGGAGGTGGTTATCAGATACTACGGAGGGAAAATACGGGCAATACTCAATAGCGACACTATCTTTTTTTTTCTTACCTTTTCGTTTCCCAAGAGCAGGTCATATCGAAAGAAGAAAGAGAGAGAAAAAAAAAAGGTCAACTCACATATGCATATTTTTCTCTTGCCAAGCTCATGAAAGAAAGGAAATGCGAGCGAAGTTTTACGCTAGAAACTTGAGTACATAAAAAATAAAAAAATATATAAAAAGGAAATGAAGAACGATAAAAAGCAGTAATGATGCTCGGTGAGTCCTCTTACAACCTGCGATGCAAAGGTGAAGGATGATGACACGAAGCAGAAGAATGAAAGTGGAAGGGAAACCTGGTATTTTTAAAGAGCAGCTCACAATGATCGCTCCAAGTCAAGAACGGTCAGATCTGAGTCACTGTCTTAATTAACGAGAATTAACACGAGGCCAGAGGAGCGAGTGATAACCTGTACACCACTCTTATACCAATAACTCTGAGGTGAGGCTGAGGTGGCCGGGTGATGATGTCAGGTATGTGGTCAAGGTCACACACCTGCCCTCCCACGCTCACCATAACACGCGCTTATTTGCTAACCATTTCCTGGCGCCACAGCAAGACCCCTGAAGACACCACGTCCGTCTAAGGGTCCTGGTGCAGTATATAGAGCAGGATAACGAGACCAAAATACATTAATACTCGTAATTCACATTGGCGCAAGAGTCTTGAAAGGAGGAAGGGGATAAGGGTGCGACGTAAGGGAGATTGTACAAGCAGGAAACGTGGGTTGAAATGCTGCCTGAGGATTATTTAGGTCATCAGCTGGGGTGGGTGAGTGGGAGAGAGGGTGGTAGGAGAAAGGCACATGCAATAGGTGACGTGTCATGAGCTAAGCGGCGAGTGAGTGACGTGTGTAGCGAAGACTCCCACCCACCACAGCGGACACTGACCCACACCCACACGTGGGGGCGACTCTTAGGACCATCACCACATCAGGGACGATTGTAAGCACACGCAGAGCACCAGAAAACGAGTGATCTACGACTCCCCATGGTAAATCTGCCAACACCTTCAGCAGCTTCCTTTGCCTCTCCTGACGAGATCACAAGTTATTCGTGTTGTCACTGCGAGTCAAATTACTGTACCACAAAGTT
>NC_059304.1:7060019-7062519 GCF_017591435.1 Portunus trituberculatus | reverse complement strand
CTAGCGTTTGGTGTCTCTTCCCAGTACTGTGCCTTCCTTTCCCTAGTACCGTGGAATCCTTTCACTATTACTGAACCTTCCTTCCCCCCAGTACTGTGCCCCCTTTTCCCCAATACGCCCTCCTCCCAGGTACTGTGCCTTCCCTCCCCAGTACTGTGTCCTCCCTTTCCCAGTATAGTGCCCTTCCTTCCTCAGTATTGTGTCCTCCCTTCCCAGTACAGTGCCTTCCCTTTCCCAGTAGTTCCTAACTTCCCAATACCGTGCCCTCCCTTTTCCAGTACTGTGCCCTTCCTCCCCACTACTGCTCTTTCCTTTCCTCAGTACACCGGCGTTCATCAAACAGCATAATATCGTGGCATCCCAGTCTCCCTCTCCGAGTTCCATGCCGTCCCCTCCCCCTTCGACTCTCTGTGCCATGGCGTCCCCCCAACATCCACTCCCCGTGCCGTCACGCTGTGTCCGAGGCTCGGCACTACCGTCACGGGCCACATACATTCATCAAGTGCTATTTGTCATCAGAGGACAATGAAAGTCGTTCCCTTTTTTCATCCTTCACTTCCGGCAGTTGTAACAGTCTGAGCTCTGCCATGACAGGTCACTGCGCACCTGTGGCTCCTTACCTGCCTCACGGGGGACCACGAGTCAAGGGGAGCGTTCTCCCTTGTCACGTGACCTAAACTAACGCACAACAGCATCACGAGTTTCTGCTCTCCTCCACAATGTCTCCTTACATGTGTCTGTTTCGCTGGCGGCCACTGCAGCTCCTCCCTTGCCCTCTCATCACCCAGGCGCGGAGGTGAGCTCGCCGCCATACTCACACTGATAATGACTTATCTATGAGGTTGTTAAAAACCTATATTTAAAATATGGAAAAAAGCCTAAACCTCGATGTAAATTCAGTGACAGTTGCCATGCCGGAATTAAATTTTTCCAGAGTTCAAAACTCAAGAACTTGTTTTTCCCGCCTTTTTTAAGCAGCAAAATGCAGCATTTGTGAGGGCACTCAGAGACCTTTACGCTTTCAACAGACTCTAGAAAGTCCACTTTCATATAAGATGTTTCAGGCCAAACCAGAAATCTTGGAGCATTTGGCTTGGCTTAAATTCAGATAAAAATATATTCACAAATAAATAAACACGTGGTGCTTATCCCAAAGGGATTGTTAAGCTATAGGCACAAGGCTGGCGGCCTGGAGGGGACGTCTGGTTGCGTCGCATCCAGGAATACCATGAAGGAAAACGATGGCAGGCCGAGTTGTTACCTCGCCGAACCCTGCGACGAGGCTGCCGCTCCCCGCCCTCGCTGCTCACTTTAAAGGCCGTCGCTCGAGAATGAACTGAACCCAACATTTTTTTTTTTATACTATCCTTTTTTTCTCATCGTCGTCCTTTTGAGGGAACTTTATGGACCTGGCTTTATACTGCAGTTCATATTTCAATTCTACACACACACACACACACACACACACACACACACACACACACACACACACACACACACGTATCTCCGATAGTACTCAGAGCTTGTACAATCGTATTCGTATATCCTGAAACATAGATGAGATGAAAGAGGAGTGGGGGGAGGGAGAGTGAGAGGGAAAGAGGGAAGGGAAAGGGGGGGTAGGAGGAGGAGGAGGAGGAGGAGGAGGAGGAGGAGGAGGAGGAGGAGGAGGAGGAGGAGGGAGGAGGAGGAGGAGGAGGAGGAGGAGGAGGAGGAGGAGGAGGAGGAGGAGGAGGAGGAGGAGGAGGAAAGGCAGGAGAAACAGTGGCATGAGATGGTGAAGGAGAGCGTTACTGTTAAAAGGGTTTCATAAAATTATTACCTGCAGTTCCGTGCGCCATTAATTTGACTTCGTACCTGTGCAACTTTGTCTACCTCCGATCGTGCTGGAAGAGAAGGGAGAGAGGGGAGGGAAGGGTACGGAGGGGAGTGGAGGACGAGGGGGCAAGGAAAGACAATGTGGGGTCGAGCAGGGGTGAAGAGATAGAGTGAAGGGAAGTTAATGGGGGTGGAAGAGAGGAAAAGTGTGAAGAGAGGAAGAGAGAAGGAAGGAAGAAAGGAGTTCTGGAGGGAAAGGGAACGAGGGGAAGGTATGGAAGAGAGAAAGAGGTAAGTCAAAACAGACGACAGTGAACAGTGAAAGTAAAGGAAAAAGAAAGTTTATGAAAATAATGCGAAATGGTGGAGAGAGAGAGAGAGAGAGAGAGAGAGAGAGAGAGAGAGAGAGAGAGAGAGAGAGAGAGAGAGAGAGAGAGAGAGAGAGAGAGAGAGAGAGAGAGAGAGAGAGAGAGAGAGAATTTTTTTTTTCTAGAAAGAAAGAGGAGGCAGGTATGGAGCAATGCAGCAGAGGAGGAGGAGGAGGAGGAGGAGGAGGATGCCACCACCACACCTGGCCTCCTGAAGCAAAGCAGTGCGGCGGTTCTCGTCATCGTCTGTACCTCTGAGTGAGTCAAGCGTTCTCGTTGTCCCTTCCTCGCCCTTCCCGTCCCTGTGTGGCTTC
>NC_059304.1:7042519-7055019 GCF_017591435.1 Portunus trituberculatus | reverse complement strand
TATAAGAACTAATTCAACTACTTAACACCAGGCCCCCCCCCATCTCTCTCTCTCTCTCTCTCTCTCTCTCTCTCTCTCTCTCTCTCTCTCTCTCTCTCCATGCTTAATCAATATCGTTGCCATCATAACACCGACAGAGTTTCTTTTGAGGGTGTGTGTGTGGGGTTGGTATCGACTGTGTCTGAGAATTCCATCAGGCTCTTCTCGGACTTTTCGTTTCCGCCATAACAATAAATTCTTGACAAAACTAAATAAACTAAGCCGCCTGTGCTTGGCCGAGAGAACGACTCAGCAACGGAAGAATTCGTCTTGATGTTGGCAAACGTGTGGAAGAAGAGAGAGAGAGAGAGAGAGAGAGAGAGAGAGAGAGAGAGAGAGAGAGAGAGAGAGAGCTATGGGGGGAAGGAAGGAGCAAAGGGTGCGGGAGGGAGGAGAGGGAGGGGTTAATGTCCGGGCGAGGCACTACTGAGAGAATATATTTTTGGGGGATAGACGGGAAGCAGCAGTGGACGCGAGTGTGTGTGTGTGTGTGTGTGTGTGTGTGTGTGTGTGTGTGTGTGTGTGTGTGTGTGTGTGTGTGTGTGTGCATTATTTATATTCAGTGTTTTGAGCTTATTTACATAACAACACCAACACCAACAACAGACACAGTAATATGGCTGATGATGAGGACCATTATCAAAGTAATATTAAGTAGCATTAGTAGAGAACACTTATGGTAACGAATATGTCACAGTGGGAACAAGGGGCGTCATACAGCCATCCATCATGAGTTCCTTCCTTTTAACACAAATACGGATTTCCTGAGCGAGGGGAGAGGAAGCCGTACATGGAGTGCTTGTGCATGCCTGCTTGTGCTGTCATCTTGTCAACGCGTCCCTTCCCCTCTCCTTACGGCACGGACGCCTGCCCCCCTGACTCACCTGCACCACAGCACAGGTGACCGCACGACAAAGATGGCGATATACGACGTATGCTCCGTACCCTGCGTGTGACTCACAGTTGACCTTCTCTAGGGAGGGAGAGGCACTCATATAGTCACGTAGGGTGGCGGGAGGGGGCACCAGTGGGGAGTCAAGTGCTTCCCTCACGCCTTCCCTTCCTTGCCTCGGCCTTCTAGGTGAGGTAAGCTAAGGAAGGTAGTTGGTACATGATTCGGACAAGGCCTCAGCAGCCCCGTGGCCAGCTGTGTGAGGGTGAGAGGCGCAGGGCAGGCGGGTGGTTGAGCTACTATGCAGAGGGAGGGGCCACAACAAGGCCTTATGCACCATTATGGGAAGAAACCAGAGAACAGCACCCGCCCTGCTCCGTCCCGCCTCATCCTCTTCTTCCCTCCTCTCTCGCTACCGCTGCTTTTACTTATTTTTTTTCTTTCCTGTGCTGTTCCTTGCCATTACTGATGTCGCTGCTCCTTTAACTTCTCACTTCGGCTCAAAATAACATCTTGCTGTTTCTTTCTTTCTCTCTGAATAACACACACACACACACACACACACACACACACACACACACACACACACACACACACGTGCTTTTCCTATTTTTTTCCACTGTAAAGTTAACAATCAATGTTGTGCAAATGTCAAATAATTGCTCGGTTCTGGCAACACAGCGCCAGCAAGAATGGGATAGGTATATTGGTAAATGTAAATATATACCAGTGTTTTTATTAGAATCAGTGTGTGTGTGTGTGTGTGTGTGTGTGTGTGTGTGTGTGTGTGTGTGTGTGAGAGAGAGAGAGAGAGAGAGAGAGAGAGAGAGAGAGAGAGAGAGAGAGAGAGAGAGAGAGAGAGAGAGAGAGAGAGAGAGAGAGAGAGAGAGATGTGGAAGACAATGAGGCAGTGTCCCCCTAGCTCCCCTACTACTTGGCACCACTACCACTACTGCCACCACCACCACCACCACCACCATAATAAGCAAGCAAGGAGGGAGGCGCGGAGGGAAGGAGAGTGAATGTGAGGGGGGAAGAGGAGAGGGGGTGATGGACTGCTTATAAACCAACTCACAGGACTCCGCCTGTCTCCAAACAGAATAGGATGAAGGGACGGGAGGGACGGGAAGGGGAGAAATGGGAAAGAAGCGAAATGAAGAGGAAAAGGGAAGGAAGGGATAGGATAGAAGGGAAGGGAAGGGATTGCAGAAGGTAAGGAAGAGAGAAGGGGAGACGTGGAGTTGATATTCAAAAGGGCAAGGTTAGAGAGAGAGAGAGAGAGAGAGAGAGAGAGAGAGAGAGAGAGAGAGAGAGAGAGAGAGAGAGAGAGAGAGAGAGAGAGAGAGAGAGAGCAAACAACAAATCCTTTCCTATTATGCTACAACCTGTCTTCGTACAAAGTTATTCTCCTCCCACGCCAACTATCCCTCAACAAAGCACTTGCCATTAATTTGACATGACGTCGCGGAGGCACCACAAGACGCCCTTTTGACACCTGATACCTGGACGCGGGCCGAAACGGAACCTAATTGACCCCATTCACTGCGGCACCGAATTGGAGCAGTGCCGAGTTTGCTGCGTGCGTCAAGTTGCCACACCGTCTTTTTTGTTGCCACTGCCACACGAGTAGAGAGAGAGAGAGAGAGAGAGAGAGAGAGAGAGAGAGGGTCGTCTGCTCCCATGACTCTAGAGGAATTCTTGCTTGGCTATACGTTGCGTGGTTTCTCTCCCTCCCTCCCTTCTCCTCCTCTTCCTCCTCCTCCCCCCCTCCATGCCTTCTTTACTTTCTTCCCTTCCTTCCTTCCATCCTCCTTCTTCTATTCAGTCTTTTCCCTCATTCCTTCTTCCCTCCCTCCTGTTAGTGTGTGTATTACGGCAATCACGCTCGTATTTTGCTGATTATTAAGGCCATTTCCTGAAAATTTCCCAACACTACTCCCGCTCCACCCTCTTTCCCGTACACAGACGCACGCACGCACGGACGAAGGAACGGACGCACACACACGCACATGCACCATAACCACAACCCCAAACATTAACTACACACACACACACACACACACACACACTATAAACGTCTCTCTCTCTCTCTCTCTCTCTCTCTCTCTCTCTCAGTACTGTTCACACACACGACTGCTGCTTCTCACGTCTCGGTCTACCTCGTCACCTTGACAAATATCATTAATTTATCCGAGTGTTGTTAGGCGTCTTAGTGTCATCAGAAGATATCTCTCTCTCTCTCTCTCTCTCTCTCTCTTTTAGTTTTTTTAGTGTGTGTGTGTGTGTGTGTGTGTGTGTGTGTGTGTGTGTGTGTGTGTAAATAAAAACAAAATACAGTTAATCATGCTGTCTCTTTCTGTTGTGGCTCTTTATTTCAAAACAGCCCTTTCACCTTGGCTGACGAGTCTGGGAAGAACTTAGATATGGAAAATTACTCAGAAACTTGAGCCGTGGTACTGAAACTTCAGCCCGTGGTGGAGTAATGTACCCGGGTTCGTTTTGAGTGCGAGAAACCACCATAAAAAGCCTTGAAAAAATATTGGGTTAGCCTCAAGAGTTCCCTTCAGGTACACTGTGTGCCGGTTTAAGGCTCCGTAAGTTATCTTAGGTTAGGGGCCACAGTGACTCCACACAAAATCGATCTCTCAAATAAAGATAAAGTAAGCTGCTAGTGAACCCAAACAGCGGGAGCGATAAGGCGGGGAGGCGACATCGGGGTTGAGGGGATGGGGGCGATAAGGAGAGGGAGGCTCTGCTTTGAGGACGTTATGCAACTGAACAAGGAGAGAGTTGTCGCTCCAGCTGACGCGCGTCAACTTAGGCTCATTTTCCTTCCATAGTGAGAGAGAGAGAGAGAGAGAGAGAGAGAGAGAGAGAGAGAGAGAGAGAGAGAGAGATTTCACATCAATACTAATGTTCATATTATGCATTTGCAGTCTTCGATTACTTATACATCTCACACACACACACACACACACACACACACACACACACACGCGCGCGCTATCCTTTCCCTTTCCTAGTACAGAAGGCGTGCGAGTCGTGTATGTTGGTGGGTCTTGCCTGTGCATCCTGACATGGAGGCGGTAAAGAGTAGTGAGGGTGATGTTGTGGGTTATCTCGGCGATGGGGAAGGGGAGGGCACTAGCACCGTGAGTGTGAGAGGCAGTCACAATTCGCCCACACCAAGAGTAATGGCCGTGACCTGCTATCACGTGTCTGCCGATTATAACCTTTCGTGAATTTCAGGACTTTTATTTTATTACGGTGGTAGCCGTTTCAGTTGGTTCAGTAGTTACAGGTGCGACACCACCTTCACGCCTCGCCTGTCAATCCTCATCAGAAACTTTACATTTCCCCCACCAATTCTGCCATGGAGCCATCCTGTCACCCAGGAAGCAAGCGAGGCCAGTCAGCTGTATTCTACGGCTTATCCATTAACAGGCAGGCAGGAGGGCCGTCCACCAGTAACCTAATGCCTTTATTGGATGACTGACGTGACGCAGGCAGGTCGGGACGCTGCCATACGTCACCACTGCTAACAACAAACGCTGCGCTAAGCTGTACCCCACCTCTATGCTTGAGGTGTGCAGAAATGTGGCTTGCTTGACCTAGCTTAAATGCGATTTACTCCCACCCTCTAGAGCAGCTTACTCGTGTGGGGCGAGGTCGAGACAGAAGCCAACATGGGTTAGGTTAGGTAGGTAAAGGCATGAACACAGACCCAACCCAGATAGTTTGAGACACTTGCAGTTATTATCGTCGTCAGTGGTTATATTTGCTCCATCGTGTTATTTACTGCCGTCAGGAAGTAAATAATGGTAACAATAAAGTGAGTTATTGTATTTTAAGATGTGATATGCCAAGCTGTGTTGGCTAAGTCTCTGGTCACCTTTAGGAGCACATCACGCCCGAGGAACAAGTCACCTCAAGTGTTTATTTCGCCAGGATTTAGTGAATCCTTTACACGTTGCACTATTTTCCTAATTCATCTAGATTCCCTTCCAAGAGACAGAAATAAAATGGATACATTAATTTCGTAAATATATGTAAAACTTCCATTAATTAAAAACGGAAGTTCACATTTTCTTTTACCTTGAGCTTAACTTTCTTGAAAACCTTAAAAATGTCAAGACTTTTTTTCCTCGTCACTTTTATAATTTTTTTCCCCAACCCCGACCAGAGGTCAATCCTCCGGACCCGACCAAATTCTCGTCGCTTTGGACACGTGGCCTGAGCTGCTTCTAAAGGGACGATGACTGTACGTAGCACAGACTCTTTTACAGACTTCATTTCTCTTCCTTTTCTTTAAGCGAGATGGTAATTGGACCCACGACGCCCTGAGTTAAGGTGCCGGGGCTGACCTTGGAGCCCGACCTTTCGGACCGAAAACGCACCTCATTCCGGAGAAAGTAAAGGTCAGACTGGCTTTAAAGACCTAATCATGTCATCACCTGAACCACTGTACGCTTCTATGTCGCTCGCTGGAGTACGCGGACACACGCATGTATTCACACGGAAGACCCGAGCACGCTAGCCGTGTGAGCGAGGATATTGATGGCAACGAAAAAAAAAGTAAGGGTTTAACCAAGCTTAAACACGGAAATACCAGTAGGGAATAGAGGTAAAAGAAAGAAGGTCACGAAAAAAGCTTACCAATTACAGAGAGAGAGAGAGAGAGAGAGAGAGAGAGAGAGAGAGAGAGAGAGAGAGAGAGAGAGAGAGAGAGAGAATTTTCATGGGACAGAAGGGCACAGATGGAATCATTTTTAACATCTGAAGTCGCTCCTTGCTTCACCTTCCTCCCTCCTCCTAGAGCTCCGGCCTCCCCTATCGGTTCCCTGTAGAACAATGGCTGCGGCGACCTCGGATGGCGAGCTGTGAGGCAGACGGACAGGGAGGCAGCAAGTGGAAAGGTCGCCCAAGGCTTAACTGACGCCAGAATCGAATATTAGAGTGACGTCAGGCAGCCAGCCAGTCTCCACCGCTACTTTCAGACATCACAGACACAGAAAAATTATTTACAGCCGTCAGTAGCGACAAGTACACAATGATGAACCGAATGTTAATAATTTACGAGGTAAACAATAAAAAAGCAACTGATAACCAGACTATGGAAAAAATAACTGTTTAGATTAAACATACACACGTGAAATAAGTAGACATTTATGGTGAAGGTCGGGAATCATATGAAGCCAATGTGCAGCAAAGTTACAGAATAAAGATCAAAAGTAAAATGTCAGCACGGGGTGAGGATTAGAGAAGCTTGTTAAGCTTGTGGTCACTTCACTTACCTGGGCCAAATACTTGTCTTCAAATTTGTCTTCAGAATTTTCTGATGTGTGCGAGATTCGAGTGAAAACATCAGTAATTGAGAGAAAGTCATCATCTGCGTGTGCGACGCGAGAGGAATAAGCTAGCAAGGTTAGTGTCGGTGGTGAGGAAGTAAAGCTCCTCTTACGGGAGTGTTTGTGTCAGCGTGGGTTGGAATTTTAGAGGCTGGGAAGGAGGCTTGTTGAAAAGAAGATGCTGTCTAGTTTGGATTTTGCCAGATGTGTAGAGAGCAGGAGTACAGGCAGACGCTACGTAGTGCGTCGCCCCCGGGTGAGGGCCCGGTGAGAGTTGCCCTGCCGCCGGGGATGGTGGTGGTGGGTTGAATGCAAGAGATCTTGGCCTGCGGGGAAATCGATATCTTGCACATGTCTTCCGTACAGTTTCTTATGCTGACGTTTACCTCGAGTTTAGAATGTTGATGCAAGGCAATATGACTATACAGGAAAGTGTCAGTATGTCTTGATAACAGTACGGCAATGGAGAGAACCAGATACTCGCGGTGGATTCCACGTGAAGCCAACGTCTCCTGATAGCGGTGATGGTGTCGTCAGCTGCCGCGGCCCCTCCTCCCGTCCGCGTCGCCTGCATCATGTTACCCGCTGACCGAACACACGTACCCTCCTCGCTCTGCGCAGTCATGTACCTCGACGCTCCACCTTCGCGCAGTCTCTCTACGTCTCTCTGTACCTAATGTACCCTGGCACTCATCATACAGGCGAGGTGCAGAGTACGGCTTTTAGGAGTTGCGGGTGCCATGACGCCGGCCTGCGACCCGCCTGTGGTTGCCGTATACTATCATGCTATCACGCTATGGCCGCTCGATAAGATAACTGATGAATCGACATTTAAGTTCGTGTTTTTTTGTTGATATACCTAGGGTGTAGGGTGCGTTGTCCTTGCCAAGTGCATTTTTCTTCTTTTATCTCAATATGGATGTCAGTTTAACCCTGGCCATTTGTAATTCATAATACAAACACGCACACATACGCAAGCGCACCTACACACACACACACACACACACACACACACACACACACACACACACACACACACACACACACACACACACACACACACACACACACACTCTCTCTCTCTCTCTCTCAAGAGCCTGACCTACTTACGCCTCCTACAGCCGCCCTCCCTCTTACAACCACTTCCCTACAGCTCGTCTCCGCTGCGCCGGCCGCCTTACCGCCTGGCTGTTCCCCGGCGTTTACCCAGCATTGTATCCCGACCCTCATTAGGGCTGCCTGCGTGGGGTAGTGACTCTTCCCGTCCACGTGACTGACGGTGGTAAACAAGACGGACTTAGTGTAATGACTCGTCCAGATTGGAGTAATTTTTCTTCATGCAAATAGAATTCTGGTAACGTACTACCACGTAGGAGGCGAGAAGGAGACGTCCTTGGGTGTGGGGAAGGAAAGGAGAAGTAGGAGAGGGAATGAAGAGAATGAAATATTAACAGGTGCAGAATTCATAGAAGCAAACAGAAAGGTCACGAATAACTACGGATAGGGAAGAGAAAGACCACATGACGTGTCAAGAGAGAGAGAGAGAGAGAGAGAGAGAGAGAGAGAGAGAGAGAGAGAGAGAGAGAGAGAGAGAGTGGAATAAATAGAGGAGAAGGGATAGTAAAGAAGAGAAGCACTTGGGGTAGGAAGAGAGCAAGGGACGGGTGGGAAGTCGGGAAGGGAGAGAGTGAGTGGGGGGAGGCGGGGTCCACTCGTATGAAACTGGACCCTGACGTAGCGACAACACCCAAGCTATTCCCTCTGACTGTCTGCTTGTCTGCGTTTGCTTCATTCCTCCTCTCTTTCTACTCCTACCTTCATTCTTCCTTCATCCTGACCTTCCTTTACTGTCTTTTTGTTGTGTTTCTTCTTGCCATTAGTGGTTTCGCCTCATCATTGCATCATTGTTGTCTACTTTTACTTCCCTCTCTCTCTCTCTCTCTCTCTCTCTCTCTCTCTCTCTCTCTCTTTCTCTGACATTTTCCGTCACTACACTCGTGTCACGCATCTTTTCTGCCAAGGCCGGTATTCAGTTTGCACCTTTATCTGTCTCTTTTTCCTCTTTTTTTTTTTTCAATTATTAAATATTTATACTTCCTCCTGACTATAAAGCTCTCTCTCTCTCTCTCTCTCTCTCTCTCTCTCTCTCTCTCTCTCTCTCCATCATCGCTTCTTGCATCTTTTGTTTCGAAGAGTCTCGATTCGTTCCTTCAGAGATCTAAAGCAATTACCTTCCATTAGGACTGTCGCCTCCAAGTCACGTGTCACCCACACTCCTTCCTTTTCAACCCTCCTTCTCCTCCAACTCCCCCTTCTCTCCCCTTCCCTCACTCTCCCCCTTCAGGAAAAAATAAAAACTTTCCGTACTCACGTTACTTCTATTCCTCTTTTTTCTTTCCCTATTCTTGGCAAAACCATCCTCTCCTTTCCTCTCCTCTCCTCTCTCTTCTCTCACCTCCCCTTTTCACTCACTCTTTCTTGCTTTATTTTTTTCTCTCTCTCTGCAATTCAGTTCTCCCTTCTTACCTCGACGGGCCGCCCTCTTCCCCTCTCTACTTCATCTTTCATCGGTGTGTGTGTGGTTTGGGTGCGCTCCTTTTCGACAGCCACCTCTCTCTCTCTCTCTCTCTCTCTTGCCTTATCTCGCCACTTCCTTCTCTCGTATTTTCCTTCAATTTCCTCCTTTCTCATTTCCCCCCCTTCATGCCCTTCTCTTCTCTTTCATTTTGCTGTCTTTTCTTTCCTTTCCTTGACCTTTCCATTCCCTCCTCCCAGCTCTCTCTCTCTCTCTCTCTCTCTCTCTCTCTCTCTCTCTCTCTCTCTCTCTCCTTCCCACCGCCTTCTCCAGTCATCTTATCCCACACATTCCCTGGTGTTTCCTCCATTCTGATTGCTTCCATCTTCCTCCTTCCTGTTTCTATCTTCCTCTTCCTTTGGCTGTCTATTTCTCTATTCCTCTTACTTCCCCTCCCTTCCTCTATTCCTCCGCCCCTCGCCTCCCCTCCCGTCAGGTCGCCACAAGCTCTGCTACGGATTCTCAAGTTCATGCAAGTCTAGGTGTTGGATGTCATGCAGGTTATTACGAGAAGGGCAGCAGGAAGACGAGGGGCTGCACGTCTTGAGGGAGCGGAGAGAGGGACTGGCTTGTCTTAAGGGGACTAGGTGGGGGAGTCGCTATGAGGAGTGGGAAGAGAGAGAGAGAGAGAGAGAGAGAGAGAGAGAGAGAGAGAGAGAGAGAGAGAGAGAGAGAGAGAGAGAGAGAGAGAGAGAGAGAGAGAGAGAGAGAGAGAGAGAGAGAGAGAGAGAGAGAGAGAGAGAGAGAGAGAGAGAGAGAGAGAGAGATTGTCTTGCAGGAGGAGGATTAGGAAGAGGAAGGAGTTAAGAGAGGGTGTAATTGTGACGAGGGGGAGCAAGAGGGAGGGATTAACTGTGCTGATTGGGACAGTGAGGAGAAATGGTTATGTTGATGGGAGGGAAAGTGGATGCCTTGACATGGCCTAGGTGGCATCTTCCAGCCAGATGTGTGGCCTTACTGATGCATGAGGAGGATTGGTGCGTGTTGCATTAAACACCCGGTAGTCCTTACGTTCTGAGTGTGAGTAGAATACTCTCACTGTTTTGAAGTAATACTGAACTACCTTTGTTATCTTCGGTACGGGAAGAGTATCGCGGAAGCTATCTTGATAACAGAACCAAGGTATCTTTTCTCTCATTTCAAAGGGAGAGAACTGACTATCTCTTCAGTTACATTGCAGGAACAATGGCTGTCATCTGTGGTAGCGGCAGGAAATGTGACTCTCCTATCGGCTATCTTGATCGGAGCACGGCCGATACTGTCACCTGCCTGTGGGGGACTGACTCACTGCTGTTTGCCGAGAAGGCCTCTCGTTACCGAAATCATTGAAGGGGCTATCCGCTGCTGCCTTATCAAACCAACACGGGACTCTTAAGTTCCGTCCGATGCGGTGCACGAGAAGGCGGCTGGCTGCATCAGCCGCCTTGCTGTTATATCTGTCGTTGTTTCCTGATTACCTGTTCCCGTGACGGGCACCTCGCGAAGACTTGATACACATGTTTCTGCCCGTGACCTAAGCAGAGAGCCCACATCAAAGGCTGATGGTACTGCCGTGCAGTGCTGCCCTGTTCGCTGCTCGCTGGTGCTGGTGCTGCTGGTGCTGGTGCTGGTGATGGTGCTGGTGCTGGTGCTGGTGTGCTGCTGCTGCCGCCGCCGCCGTCGCCGCCACTGGCTGCCCGATACGTTTATATATCAGAAACAAATGATGGTCGTCAAATCCTTCAGGCCACGGCCAAACACGGGGCCCTTTTAAGCGCTACGGCCGTTGGAATAAAATATTCAGTAGCGAATAATTCCATGTCCGCTGTGAAATAGCACAGTCCTAGCCCCATTTACAGTAAAGGTAAACAATGCAAAAGGATTATTGATAGAAATACAAATAAAAAACATGGGGGAGACAAATGGATACTGTCTATTTCGCAATGAAAGAAACAGCGAAACCTGAGAGCTGCGGCGCAACGCAAGCGTGATTCTTGAGTGTGTTCCGCCTGACAAGAGGACCACCGACGACGACACAGACACTATAACGACATCTTAGGGGGTGAGGTGGATACGGTCCCTACGGGTCACACTAGCATCAAACTATGCCCGAGAAGCGTGCAAGTCCCTCCCCTTACCTTCCTTTCTTGCAGTTCCCTCCCTTTCCCCTTCCATGCAGCGCTCACCCCTCTCCCTCCCTCAACCCCGCACCCGCACCTCTTCTTCCCTTCACGTTCCGCTCCCTCCGCCAGGCCAAGGAAGGTCATTAACCGAAAGGGTACGAAAGGTGACTGAAAGCAGAGTTATTGATCCTCCCAGTCTACTTTGTGTTGGGTGACGTCGGTGGCTATATAGGTCAGGGAGAGGGGGGAAGGGCGTGGGGGGCGGGATGAGGGAAGGCAGAAAGGTTGAATTGGGGAGGGTCTGGTGGGAGGGAGGAAGTAAGAGGAGAGAAGAGGATTGAGTGGAGGGAAAAGTGTGTGTGTGTGTGTGTGTGTGTGTGTGTGTGTGTGTGTGTGTGTGTGTGCGCGCAATAAATGAAATATGAACTGCGGCATAAAACCTATCTATCAATCTATCTATTGACACACACACACACACACACACACACACACACACACACACACTTGCTTCGCGTAACGTGGGTGGAGCTCAAGCTTTCTCTCTTTCGCAGCCGACCACACATAGTACCCTTTCCTCACAGGTGCCGGCTCCTTCTATACCTCACACCTGACGGACCTAATTAACAAGCACCTTAAATTATCATCATCATCGTCATCCTTATTATTATTCATTGAAGGTGTACTGCTGGAAAATGGCCTTCCAACAATATCCTTGGACAAACACGGTGCCTATGCTTCTTCATCTTCCCTCCATATTCATCTTCGTATCCATCTGGTCACAGTGAATTCCATCCACTATGTTACTGGGACGAGTCATTCAGCCTATGCTGCACGTAGTCTACTCTTGTGGGCTGTTAGGTGCACACTTGGACACACACACACACACACACACACACACACACACACAGAGAGAGTACATACGTATCCGGAGCACAGTTACCTACCATATGTAGTTGGGTACGGAATGCTGGTGAATTATGGATGCATCAGAAGGTCTTTAGATTTTCACACCTGAAGAGACACAGCTGTGCCGTACACCTGGCTGGTGGCCCTGTAGAGACTCCTATAGAAGTAGTCCCCATGAAAGGCACTGATCTCAAGTCCACATGCAGGTGAGACTCGAGCGGATTCTGTGACCCTCCTACATTTAAGGCCACACTTAATTGGTTCATGACATATCGAGTTCAGGTGAGCTCAAAGACGAGAAAAGGCGACGAGAGGAAGTTAATTAGGATCGTGAGGTGTCAAGTGCATGCGAATCGTGCTTCTTCTCGACTCCTGTTGTTCAGGATGCAGCGAACGGTCGAGAGGGATAATAACCCCCTTTGGCAACCCTTGTTATCATTGGAGCCTGAGGACTCCGTAATTTGTCCACAACGGCTTGACAAAACCTTCACTTTCCTACTTAAATTGGAGACTAATGAACGATATGATAACCTAGGTAAAGATGTCTCTTTCCCTCTTAGTTACGAGAACCACTTCTGTTTACCAATATATTTGTCTCATCCATCCGTACGAGAAATAAGTATTCATTCTATAGCCGA
>NC_059304.1:7030019-7037519 GCF_017591435.1 Portunus trituberculatus | reverse complement strand
TGGCAAAACAGCCACGAACCATATGGAGAGTAAAGGCCTGTAAATAAGCCTGTGTGGGGATGGGTCAAGTCAGCTGCCAGCATGTCATTGTGTTAAAAAACGGCAGTGTCTTTTTGTGGTGGAGCTGATTCACAAAGACTGGTGGTGGTGGTAGTGATGATGATGGAGTCCCTCAAAGCTGCCTCTAACTTGCTGCCGCCTCGCTCAGGCTTCCCTAAAGTGAGCCTCGGGCGAGTGTCAAGACTCAGCTCGTGTTCAAGTTTAATATGGCTTCACAACAACCCAATGGAATGGCCACCAGAGCTCAGTGTGTACCTCGCTGTGTGTTGATAAGAGTATTTCCCGTTCCTTTCCCTCACACAGCTCTTCCTCCTTCTCTGCCTTTGCCGCCGCCAAGGAGTCAGAGGTCTTTTGTTCCTTCTGTGACTTCTTCCTCAGAAGACACGTAAGGTTCAGTGAATAAGTTAGTTGGGAAGGTTTAAAAATACAGAAGGGAGTGAATTAAAGATAACAAAGACAGGCAACACAAGATTAAAGAAAAACACAAGACTTGAAGTTCTCTTGAGGCTACAGATGTGGAGCGTGGGCAAAGGAGAGAGAGAGAGAGAGAGAGAGAGAGAGAGAGAGAGAGAGAGAGAGAGAGAGAGAGAGAGAGAGAGAGAGAGAGAGAGAGAGAGAGAGAGAGAGAGAGAGAACAAAAAATAGGAACAACAAGGAAAAAGGCCCTCAGAGATAAGAATAAAAAATCGATAAGAAAAAAAGGCAAAAAAAAAAAAAAAAAATGAAAAAAAAAAAAAATTGGCATCGATAAAAATGAAGACAAATGAAGTTCAAGGAAAAAACGAGGATTAATAACACCAAAAATACAACTCGAAGGAAAAAAAAAAAAAGGAAAAAGAAACGACAAACGAAGACTAGCAGGAGCGGAAACACTGGAGCGAAAAGATCACTTAGAAAATTGCGATACCTAAAAAAGAGAAAATAAAAAAAGACGAGGGAAAACAAGATATGGATGAAAAACTACAAGAGGAAAAATGGACTCAGACTAAGAAAGAAGACAATAGGCAATTATGAGTGAGCAAACCGATGACAGGAAGTGACAAAAGTGTGTGTGTGTGTGTGTGTGTGTGTGTGTGTGTGTGTGTGTGTGTGTGAGAGAGAGAGAGAGAGAGAGAGAGAGAGAGAGAGAGAGAGAGAGAGAGAGAGAGAGAGAGAGAGAGAGAGAGAGAGAGAGAGAGAGAGAGAGAGAGAGAGAGAGAGAGAGAGAGAGATAGGAAAAAGGAGAGAAGGAGAGAGTGGTGTGGGTAAAAATGGAGGTGATAGCAAGTTTGGGGGAAAGTCCATGGAAGTGTTAAGAGGATGATAAGAAAAGTTTCCTAAGCCAAGATTAAGAAGTTAAAGAGTGGGAGATGAAGGAAAGATAAAACTGGAGAGGAGAAGCATTACGATAAGATAGAGGGGGACACTGAAGACGTGCTGAGCTCAGAATGAGTGAGCAAGCAAGCAAGCAAGCGAGTAAGCTGAGGAAGAGAAGAAATGAACGGACTCTAAGGTGTGGGCGTGGCATTGTTCGGGCTTAAGGAAAGGGACGCCTGCAACTGTTTCCCTAAGGAGCAATTCAAAGCCCCAGATGCTGGCTTGTGTACCGGGCAGAGGAAAAAACGGCGGGAAGAAGTTAAAAACACTGACGACTTTTTGGACTAATGTAACACACGGGACAATGTTGAATGCTCTCGGTCAGTGCACCTAATGTGAGAGAGAGAGAGAGAGAGAGAGAGAGAGAGAGAGAGAGAGAGAGAGAGAGAGAGAGAGAGAGAGAGAGAGAGAGAGAGAGAGAGAGAGAGAGAGAGAGAGAGAGAGGAAATACATGATTCTTGAACTAACTTTCCGTCGGGTCCTGCCTTACCTTCGTCCACGCGCGCGCACGCACGCACGCGAACACACACACACACACACACACACACACACACACACACACACACACACACACACACACACACACACACACACACACACACACACACACACACACACACACAGCCCTTATAATACAATATTTAGTTGCAGACAGATTAACTTTATCCAATTTTTTACTTTTTCGAGGGGAGGTTTTACAAGGCACAGAAAGGTTGCATGGTGACCGTGTTTCGCGTGTCCTTGGTGGGCTGTGCGATGAAGACTCTCGCCACGCTAGACAAGAGACTGGAAGCCAGCAAATCTTGACTTCTGTTCGAGAACAGTAGTTAATTACGCCTAATGGTAAGTAAAATGGAACAAGTCTGTCATGACGAACTCTTTCCTTCTTTCATTATTCACCACTATTTGTAATCGTTATTTTCTTCACTTTAATGATAATCCTTTTGTGACAAGACTTGAAAAGGTAAAAAAATGTTTACTGCTGTAAAATGAAGCCTACTCATCTAATGGCAGGATTGTTAAAGTCACAGCGACATGTGGTGCTGCAGGCCGGTGTGTACTATACTCGTGGCAGTAAATTATACACATACATACACTCACTGAAAAACAAGATTGTCATTTTTCAGCAGACGTGGAAAAAAAAATCTTATTCTAATTAAAAATACATCTTGCATAGACATATAGTGACGGGACGATACGTTGGACAGAAAAAAGGGGCGGGAGGCAGGGAGGGGGCAGGTGACGGAGACGGAGTATAAGAGACCGGGAAAGTTAAACTTTTAAGATGTGTGTTTTCAAAAATAATAAATTAAATAATATATATATATATATATATATATATATATATATATATATATATATATATATATATATATATATATATATATATATATATAAACAGTGCATTTCTCCACTAGGATTTATACTAGTAAATGGGGCCCGTTCGTTCCTAATAAGAGAAGGCATTTAATAAATGAGGCCGGTTTGGCATGTGACCTCCAGGGTTACATTTATTCTCTCGCCAACTCTAGTCACCTAATAACAAAATTATCTATCTCTAGCTACAACAAATACATCAAATATAGCTCTCCAAATGTGGCAGCAGTCCTCTATATGTGGCAGGACAACACTCTTTCATAGAGAAAAGGGGAAGTATTTTATGACGGAGGTCCCACAGACACACTCAACTTTATAGAAAATGTTTTAGCTAAAGAAGAGATGCGAAATTTCGAATTGGAATATTAAGTGAAGGACAGTCCAAGGATAATCAGTGTAGAGGATAAGGATGGGCAAGGGTTGAGCGGTTAACTGAACAGAAAATGTACGTACAGTGGAACTATTCGCGTTTTGGAGGGGTCTCCAAACACACGGGTTCGAGTCCTGTCCACGGTTCGAGTGGAGGTTGAGCTTTCTCACTCGGGGCAACGGTTTCCTAGCGGGTGGGCTTTGAGATAGGAGGTACCCCAAAAAGTATCCCCTTTAGCCCATAAATTCCCGTGAAAAGTCCACATGGTATAAAAAAAAAAAACTTATTTCTTATGCACCGGTGTTAAAATGTAATTGTAAGAATTAAAAGAATCAGAAAGAAAAAAAAAAAAAAACTGATGAAAGAAACTTCAGTGATTAGAATAGATCATTTTGCAGGTACATAGGTACAGTACATAAAGTAAGGCTAGTCAGAAGCAGCGTGTCCATGCATGCAAGGTGTACGGAGAGACAAAGAGCAGGGGGGAGAAGCTTCAGTATCTTGGTTCAATCATCTAAAAGTAAATGTTGTAGACAAACACTAATTTCTCGTTGTCTCGCACTGCACCAAAGTAAAACCACCGTATGTGCGTGCCCTTTAACAGCGCGACGAAGGCGCATCCTGGCCCCGTGCACGCTGCAGAGCAGGCGGCTCCAGCAGGTATTATATCGCAACAGCAGGCAGGGGCAGGAACAGGTGCAGGGTAGGGGAAAAGGCAAGGAAAGCAACAGGGGTAGGATGGTGATTGCGCTGCTGTGCTTGCGGCTCCCCATACGTCAGCAGGACGAGCTCCACCCCTCATTCCCCCCACACTATCCCGCCAACGGTGCACGGAATGATCTGAACCTTGAAATATTTATTAGGTTGAGTATAAAGCCTTTGCTCTCACTGCTTTCCTCGGCCAGCAGCGTATGTCTGTTGCGCCAACAGCCTGCATCATAATGAATGCTTTACGTGAACATAGGTAATATATATATATATATATATATATATATATATATATATATATATATATATATATATATATATATATATATATATATATATATATATATATATATATATATATATATATATATATATATATATATATATATATATATATATATATATATATATATATATATATATATATATATATATATATATATATATATATATATATATATATATATATATATATATATATATATATATATATATATATATATATATATATATATATATATATATATATATATATATATATATATATATATATATATATATATATATATATATATATATATATACATATATATATATATATATACATATATATATATATACATACAGAGAGAGAGATACATAGAGAGAGAGAGAGAGAGAGAGAGAGAGAGAGAGAGAGAGAGAGAGAGAGAGAGAGAGAGAGAGAGAGAGAGAGAGAGAGAGAGAGAGAGAGAGAGAGAGAGAGAGAGAGAGAGAGAGAGAGAGAGAGAGAGAGAGAGAGAATATGTAGGATCTCGGCAAAAAGACCGATAAAAGAAATACATTTTTTTCTTGATAATTGGATGTGCATTCATTGTATAACATGAGTCCTTGATTTTTATCCATTTTATCCATAACATTCCCTTATCCACCAGTTCATGCTCTTCTTCCTCTTCTTGCTCTTCCACCACTTACAAATTCATGTGCACACACTGCACAAACATTTGTATGTGTATGTGTATCAGTTTCTGGGAAGGGACTTTAGGGTTCACTTAAATTTAAGATGAGATTGATAACGAAAAGGAAAAATCGTCGTGTCATTAACTCGCCTCGCTATGTATTTTGAACGAATTATATATTACGCAACACATTCTTTTTACATGAAAAAAAAAAAAAAAAAAAACAGCCTAAAATTTGGTTCAGTCAGCCAGTCACTCGTTTAGTTAGCAGGCCAGTCAGTAGCATCGTTTCGCAAGCAACAAGCCAATCTGTGCCTTAGGCGGTTGAAGACCTTGTAAGTTTCCTAGCAACGTCTTCTTAACAACTACATTGATAATCATCATCCTTGTAGTTTACATGACAAATCGCCAGTCTTCGCCAGTCCTCGCCAGTCCCTTAGTGGTTCAACCGGTGCACGCAACAGCCAGCCAGTTAACTGGGTAGCCATTCAGCCAACTAAACATTACGCAAACAAAAGACACACAGAGAAAAGCACGGAGCCTAGACAGCATCAAACAAGTATAAACCGATATCAACCAGTGTACTCAATTGGTATGTATTCCACTGATGGTACATAAGCGCACGTTCGCACGCATCCACACACCCACCCACCCACCTACCAACCCACATACACTATGCATACGTAGCTTCTCTATATTAAGACACAAGAAGAGATGCAACGAAAGGAGTTCATTTACGTGTCGCCATTAACAAGTTGTAAAGTAAGACTTCTTAAGAAGCACAACAAATGTGCGTACGTTAGTTTTGGCTTCCTGTTTAGATAAAATTATTAAGGGCCTTTCTTATCCCACGAAGGCCAACGAAACATACGCAGCTGTCACTGCTTACACAACAATCGTCTGTTGATAATATTGGTTACACATGACAAACAAATCAAGACATCCGGACTCTTGATAATCTTGCATCTCCGTCATATGACTTACAGTGGATGCTTGTAGCCTGGGGAGTCGAATCTTTCTCCACGCTGGACTGCTAGTTGTGGCTGGCATGAACACTGCCAACGAGGGATGATCGTTTTTGACTTGCACGACAAAGTAAAAATTAGGGACACCAGTTTGGTAAAAATCCTCTTTTCCTTCACTTTTCTCTTTGGATTAAAGACATCCACACGGATAGACGACTTGTGGATGAAAGACATGTGATGGTAGATTGGCAAACAACATAGCCTGTACCCAGTAACTAGCCTTTCCTGCCGAACACTATACACTGGTCCGTGTATGTTCACCTTGACTACGATTACTCGGGGAACAAAACGCTTACCATGACTAAGACTATAACCATGACTATGTTGCTCAAGGTATGCGTAGAAAAGCGGCTTTTAGATGGAGGTAAGGTTTGCCTGGAGGGGGGCGAGAGAGAGGAAGGGAGGTTAGGTGAAGGGCGGAGGAGCCATGACCTCCAGGCTGTGAGACTAGGGAGAGGCAGGCGCGGCGGAGTTGGGAAAGGTGAGAGGAAAGGTGGCGATGAAGAGGAGGGGAGGAGAGACATGAAAAAAAAAATGGTAGGAGGGGAAATGAAGTCAGAAGTAAGAGTCAGAGGCGAGAGCAACGGAGGGAGTGAGTAAGGAGGGCAGACACGAAAGGGGAAAAAGGGAAAGCCAGGGAGAGAGAAGAGGTAGCGGGACTAGTTGGGTGGAAGCAAGATGAGAGAAAAGGGTCGGACGATGGCATGAGTAACCACAAGGTGAGCTTAGAGCGGAGGTGACCGGTCAAGTATGTTTCCTCCCTGTGTAAAAGACCTCGAGTACAGCTGAGCAAGTTCGAGTGGTGTCCTTCACACACACACACACACACACACACACACACACACACATTTCCAGCGGAGGAAGCGGGTCGTTCATCTTAGCGGGCCGTCGGGACTCACGCCACAGCACTCATAAATCTTGGAGCTGTGCTGGAGAGTCTGTGGAGGTGTGAAGGGTGACCGTCGGGTGCAACAGCCACCCGTCTCCCTTCCTCCACCCTAAACTGGTCCTTAATCTCCCTCCTCCTCTTCTTCCTCCCTTCTCCTCCTGCCCACATTTCCACGCGCCGTTGTTGTTATGATTTTGAGTTTGTCTGTCTGTCTGTCTGTCTGTCTGTCTGTCTGTCTGTCTCTCTCTCTCTCTCTCTCTTATTTGCTGTTCTATTCTTTCTACCCCTCTCCCTTACTTTCCCCATCTACCCACACCAGCCTCATCGACCGGGGGAAGGAAATATCTTGGCATTATCTTAAGTCCGCTCACTCGAGGATTCAGTTTCATCTAAATTTAGGTTCTGATACCTGACGAAGCTAAACCCGAAGCGTGAAGATTACCAGCTTTATTACAGTTCACGTCGGCTTCAGCTGGGCCTGCAGGGTGGAGGAGGAGGGAAGGAGAGTTCGGGGGAAGGAAGGTGGGAGGGAGGGAGAGTTGAGGAAGTGGACTGTGAACATTGTCCATGAGTGATGCATCTTTCGTCTTTTGAATAGCAAAGTGTCTTGGTGTGTGTGTGTGTGTGTGTGTGTGTGTGTGTGTGTGTGTGTGTGTGTGTGTGTGTGTGTGTGTGTGTGTGTGTGTGTGTGTGTGTGTGTGTGTGTGTGTGTGTGTGTGTGTGTGGTTGAATTTCCTACAAGAGTGTTGCCTTTTGCTCATGGTTCCGGTACTGCAG
>NC_059304.1:6992519-7025019 GCF_017591435.1 Portunus trituberculatus | reverse complement strand
GGCCTCCTGCTGCTTCTCCTCTCCTGGGTGTGGTCACATACTGGAAATCAGGTCACTGGGGACGATTATATAACTACTTGCCTTCTTACCGAATAAAGCCAGACAGTTTTTTCTTACATTCCCAAAGGAGTAGCGCGGCAAGGGAGGTGCACGGGCGAGCGTACGGTGTGATAAGACCAAAGATTAGTAAGCGTTAGAGTGCGTCTTCACTTGACCATCTTACTATCAACGAAACGCACCAAAAGAACCTGGCGAGCAGAACAGAACATAAGGAGCCGGGGAAAACTGTTGATTATTTTCAAATGTTTAGAGTTTGTCTGTCTCGTTCCTTTAAGTCCTTGGATACGTTCTGTGAGTTCCGTTTAGGATGGTGATAAGTTTTCACCACACTTATCTCGGAGTACTGCTAGATTCGTTGGTTAACGGTTAAATGATCAGATGAAGACAACCCCTAAGAATGGAATGCTGGCGGTGACGGCGTGAGTTCATAGCGAATATTTTAGTTCATTCTCTTCCTGTGGCCCACGTCCTTATTGTTTCATGTTTCCTTGTAACTTTTCTTTAGGGTGAGTGGCGTGGGAAGAAGAGACCTTTCTTGTTCAAGTGTTCCGCGCTCTCATCATTACCATCACCATTAACACTACATCTGCCCAGACCCATTACACATTGCAATTACCATTCGGTACTCCGGATGCTGAAAAGCCTCTCCCCCACACACACACACACACACACACACACACACACACACACACACACACACACACACACACACGTACACACTATATGAAGCGCGAATTCCTTGTTGTTTTTCCTGAATTAATAATGTCCACCTGTTACCTTTCTTTCTTTCCCGGCAGTGTAATAATCCTATCCGAGTTGACAAAATTATGAACCTCACCAACCTGCAAAACATTTCCACCGGAACCACTAAACTGATCAACAAGGAAAAAAAATACACGGAAATTGCAACTTTTAAAACACATAAAAAATACATGAGTCAACATTCTAAACGTTTCAGGATAATCTCTCAGCTCCCCTCCGAGTCCTGACAAGCTAGCACAGCCACACCTCTCCAACTCCTCGCTGCTCCCCTCCACGCCACCTCATAATCAGTCCCGCTTCCTTCCCTTCCCCCTCCAGCCTCGCTCAACCCTCGTGTCACCTTCACCCAACTCACAGGAAATTCGACTTGAAACCTTGCCTGTTTTTCCTCTGCTTGAGCATAATTGCCACGAGCATACCTTCACACAACCCTCCACGGCTGCTCCTGGGTGGTGGCAGTGTGTGTGTGTGTGTGTGTGTGTGTGTGTGTGTGTGTGTGTGAGAGAGAGAGAGAGAGAGAGAGAGAGAGAGAGAGAGAGAGAGAGAGAGAGAGAGAGAGAGAGAGAGAGAGAGAGAGAGAGAGAGAGAGAGAGAGAGAGAGAGAGAGAGAGAGAGAGAGAGAGAGAGCCACACGTGAACACAAATAATTACTCGGTTTATCATCGGAAATGACGCACGAAGATTGGTAAGCGACCACCTGTATAACAGTACCTGATATTTCGCTCCGCCCATATTGAGGGTGCAGGTGTGCCTAGATTCAAACCGCTTCCACGAACGCCAAGGAAATTATCTGACATTATTCGTGGTTTTACATGGGCCGTGTAATGAGTCGGTACTAGAGTTGTACTAGAGTAGAGATATGCACCGTAAATATTAAAGAAATGAAGAAAAAAATTGCCCGAAAGATTTTGAATTAGGGGATAAAAGGGTTGGGGGGAACGTCAAGCTGCTGTGATGGCCTTCTTGTCCTCGCCTTGTGGATCTTTGAGGCCTTCTGGTGCATTAATGTTTACTCTGAGAACTGATGTCTTCTTGCAATCGTTAAAATGCCTGCAATTCATGAGCAATCTTTACCATCCCATTCATTAATATCTGAAGCCAACGCACTTCTTTATCTTAGCCTACTTCAACGCCCAACAATCGCTCATCCAAGGTCTGACTCGCTCCAATCACTTCACCCAAAGCTCTAGAGTTACATGTCGTATTGCGCACCCTAGCTAGGAGGGCGTGGTAGGGAGGAGTACTGCACCAGCCTGAACCTACAAGCGTCACGTGTCAACACAGACCTGAATAGAATTTAGACACTGACTTCACCCGCCAATCAGCGAAACATAACAAGACTCTCCCCTCTCACCTTCCCCACACCTGTGCAATACCCCCAAAAAACACAGGTGCTCGTCAGGTGTCCGTGTTGGCCGCCCCCTCACTTTCCTAACACCTGCTCGACATCGCTCCTTCCTCCCGTCGCCCCTGCACCCCCGCTGGCCCCACAGCACCGCACCTACACCACCATCACAACTACCACACACACAACTATTCACGCAAACACATAACCCTCCCATCCACCAGTCAACCATCTGTATGTATGTCTCTGTCTGTCTGTCAGTCCCTATCACCTTGTCTGTCTGGGCTGTTTTGACTGGCGAGTTAAGCGTCTCATTGAGGTGCATGACTGTCGCTTTTCAAATAGTGCCGAGTTAAATGACCACACTTACTTAATAACCCGACTCTTATATCATGAATGTCTCACTCGTCTTTATTTGTCCTCCTAGTTTTTGTCCTTAAATTACACACACACACACACACACACACACACACACACACACACTGCTAGCAGCTTTTCTTCCTGTATTTGTCGTGGCAAAATGATCTTGTTAAACCATGTGACAGGTGACAGCATAGGGTGAACGAGATAGCACGGCTGTGTGGGGCTTCCTTGGGAAGGCCAAGGCGTCATTTTCTTTTTTTTTGCTTTTAACCTCTCTCTCTCTCTCTCTCTGTCTGTCTGTCTGTGTGTGTGTGTGTGTGTGTGTGTGTGTGTGTGTGTGTGTGTGTGTGTGTGTGTGTGTGTGTGTGTGTGTGTGTGTGTGTGTGTGTGTGTGTGTGTGTGTGTGTGTGTGTGTGTAATTCATCTCGGTCGCCTGCTGGTCACCCAGCCAGTTTTCCCCATTACGGAGCGAGCTCAGAGCTCATAGACCGATCTTCGGGTAGGACTGAGATCACAACACACTCCACACACCGGGAAAGCGAGGCCACAACCCCTCGAGTTACATCCCGTACCTATTTACTGTTAGGTGAACAGGTGCCACACATTAAGAGGCTTGCCCATTTGCCTCACCGCACCGGGACTCGAACCCGGCCCTCTCGAGTGTGTGTGTGTGTGTGTGTGTGTGTGTGTGTGTGTGTGTGTGTGTGTGTGTGTGTGTGTGTGTGTCTGTCTGTCTGTCTGTCTGTCTGTCTGTCTGTCTGTCTGTCTGTCTGTCTGTCTCTCTCTCTCTCTCTCTCTCGCGCGCGCGTGTGTGTGTGTGTGTGTGTGTCTATCAGTCTGTCTGTCTGTCTGTCATGTCTGTCTGTCTGTCTGTCCGTCTGTCTCTCTCTCTCTCTCTCTCTCTCTCTCTCTCTCTCTCTCTCTCTCTCTCTACACTAGCAGCTAACACTATACCTTTACACTCCAAAAAACTAGCAATTCTCTTGTCTCCCTTTTCTTTCGCTCCTGTAATCCTGTCCACTCCCAGCTCTTTCCCTTCCTCTTCCTTCTCGTTGCGATGTCCTCCTCTTTCTTTCCTTCATCTCTCCAACACCCCCTTCTTTTCTCCATCCCTCAGACGCCATGTTCGTACCAGTCTCCCCTTCCTGCTCTCAATCTGCTAATTTTCTTTCCTGCATTTTGCTTTTGTTGCCTTCACATGCTTGTCACGTCCATCAGCTCTACATGGTGGTGACATAAAGAAGACGAAGGAGACTAACTAATATCCTGTGAGTGTGTGTGTCGGGGGGGAGGTAGAGCGCTGATGCTACGGCCACATTAAACATACCGTAGTTTTACCTTCACTATATTAATTACTACTTGATCTATCCCATTCCCAGATTTCTTTTCTTAACGTGTTCAGCATTTATATGGAAAATTATTTGTTTACTTACTGTGTGTTGCATTTACCTGTACGTCGCTCACGTTCGCTGACCGTGATATCTCTCTCTCCAATAACGACACAATATAGAGCCGAGAAGTAACACTTAAGCCCTAGCGGTGCCCTTTATTGCATGCGAAGGAAGGGTTATAGAGATAGAGGAAATCAACAGATCACGCGGGGACGCCACGGAACGCCTGACTTCCGATCTTTCTAAGATTTCCGATTGGGGCAGAGAAAATCTAGTACAAGTAGTTTTCAATGCCTCAAAAACTCAATTCCTCCATCTATCAACTCGACACAACCTTCCAGACAACTATCCCCTCTTCTTCAATGACACTCAACTGTCTCCCTCTTCCACAATGAATATCCTCGGTCTGTCCTTTGCTCATAAACTTAACTGGAAACTTCACATCTCATCTCTTGCTAAAACAGCTTCTATGAAGTTAGGTGTTCTGAGGCGTCTCCGACAGTTTTTCTCGCCCCTCCAACTGCTTACTCTGTATAAGGGCCTTATCCGTCCCTGTATGGAGTACTCTTCGCATGTTTGGGGGTTCCAGTCACACAGCTTTGCTTGATAGGGTGGAATCGAAAGCTCTTCGTCTCATCAACTCCCTCCTCTGACTAACTGTCTTCAGTCTCTTTCTCACCGCCGAAATGTTGCATCCCTTTCTATATTTTATCGCTATTTTCATGGTAACTGTTCTACTGATCTTGCTAACTGCATGCCTCCCCTCCTCCTGCGGCCACGCTGCACAAGGCTTTCTTCTTCCTCTCATCCCTATTCTGTCCAACTCTCTAATGCAAGAGTTAACCAGTACGCTCAATCATTCATCCCTTTCACTGGTAAACTCTGGAACTCCCTCCCTGCATCTGTATTTCCGAATTCCTACAACTTGTCTTCTTTTAAGAGGGAGGTATCGAGGCATTTGCTTCCCTAATTCTGGCTGACGGTTTTGACACTTTTTGAAGTCTTTGGAGAGCCAGCGCTCAAATGGGCCTTTTTCTAACTTTCTTTTTTTTTGCCCTTGGCTGGCCCTCTTCCCTACGTAAAAAAAAAAAAAAAAAAAAAAAAAATGTTGAAACGAATCTTGTTCCTCTCATCACATCATTCCTTCCCCCACACCAGGGCATATGGGTGGGGCCGCACGCTAAGTAGTGAGTTAGTAGGGACGTGCTGGTGTTAGGGGAAGTGAAGGGGAAGAGCGAGAGCTAAACCCGGTAGCCAGTTTAGTATCTTTATTTTAGATATTACCGACTTCCGTTGCATTACTACCAAAGGGTATCATTTAGGAAACACTGATCAGGGTGAAAGCGGCAAATTACTAACAAACGAGAGAGAAAAATAATGGAATAATATAGGTTTCCTCAGATCTCTTTATCTTGGGGTTTAGGGTATACTTGAAAAGATAGCATGCAAAAATTCTTTACGAGCAGAACAATGGGAGGTTCCTTCCCATGAGGGTCAGCCTGTGGTGTGACAGAGGCAAACACGTCTACAATGCTAAATAAAATAAAAAAAATTAAGAAAACATCAATTCTTGAGCCATCTGATTTACACTTGAAATGACTGCCAGGCCAGTCGAGCTGGCCACCGCTTCGCGCTCACGGCACCGCCCTGGGCACCTGCCCGCCAAGGCCTTGCCGCCATAAACTTCTTATTACAGAAAACACGATCTTATAAGCTCGTCAAAAGCTGAGTTTTAAATGATAAAAATGTTTTCGCTTCCTTGGTAGAGGCAGCTTGGAGGCGGGCATGAGGCGAACACTGAGGAGGCCGAAGGGGGACCGAGGATCAAAGGGTCACGGAAGGCAACTCAGGACAGGACAACGGGTGGGGGGATCGCAGAGAGGCAGGGCTACAAAGACGAGGAGGGCAAAAAAATAAATAAAAGCAAAAATAGGAGGAGGACAAAAGAGGCAATAAAGAGGAGACAAAATAAAAAGTAAGACTGAAGGTGGAAGGACTCAGGCCAAGTGACGACGGCTCCCTCTCACCAGCCAGAATCTGTGTAGCCGTGTGGTGGTTCATTATAGGCTCCTGTAAGTCCGTCACTCTTCCTTCGTCACAAACACAGATGAGAGAGGTGGCAACACTGCCACCCTAAGTCAAGCGTAATTAAGTCACCGAGAACTTTACTCATACTGAGCACCATAGCAGCCACTCAGCTGGTGTTGGGTATCGGAGAAACAAACGGACAGTAAAGGGATCGATGGATCAAAGCAGCAGCTGGGATATATTATAAAAATCCTGCAAAACAATTTATAAATAAAAAAAATAAGACAAATTAAGTTTGTTGCACGAAGACTGGCGAATTTATGAGAGAATGCATGAATGGGGAATTGCAGATGCCGATAAATATCCACGAACATAAAAAGAAAATTGATTGTGTTGCGAAAGTAAAATTTCAACATGTGTTTAATTCTAGCTGGCCACGAAGTAATGAGAATGCCACAATTCCTGAACCCACTGAGACACAGGCAGCAGTCGTGTGTAGTGGGTCGTCACTGACGTGGTGCTAGTGGTGGTGCTGATGCTGCTAGCTGTGTTTCTGTTGCCAATGGCTGTAGCTGCACTAATGGTGTTCGTGATGGTTCCATGCCGCTTATAGATACAATCTTACGGCAGTTAAAAGGAGGCTATGGCGAGCTGGTCACACTCTACCCACAATCACGTGATCAGGGTTCGAATCCTCCCTGCATACATTATAAACCTAACACTTGCCTTAGCGATGAAGCTTACGAATCTTATCGTAACAACGAGGTAACAGGAGCTGCTTTTGAACTGAATCTGATGGAACACAGAAAGGGAGAACAGCGACATAACTTGACCAGCAGCGCCTGAGCATTCAACGCGATTAGCACAGCACGTGACACTCGATACCAACCGAAGAAAGCGGACAGATGAGCTCCCGTCACTCATGGTCACTTGGTCACTTGGTTTGGTTGTTTCCGCACCATGCTAAAGACAATATTTTACATCAGTTATGGAGCATCACATCAGCTCCTGCTAGGAGGAATCTTTAAGAGACAGGGATGAGAGGAGATCGAGTCTTGTTTAGAAGAGCCATGGAAATAGAAATAGCGGTAGAAGATGAAACGGGAAGCAGCACTTCTGCGGTGAGTGATATAATCAAGATAGATAAGAGTAATCAATTTGGACTTAATTCGGTTTAGAAGTAATAAGCGAGTTGAAGTTTCTCTCTGAGGGAGCAGTTCTCCATACGTGGAAAAAAATGGCTCTGTATAGAGCAAGCAACTGGCAACTGGGAGGAGAAAAGTATGGGCAGAGGGGGCACCCATTACCTAAGATCATGGAAACTGTTTAGTAAGAAACGAGGATTCTAGTTTTAATGAAGAACATTCCAAACATGTTCGGTAGAGGCAAGGGGATAGCTGTCAGGATTGTTGTACGGAATGAAATGGATAGATGAAGAAATGGAAATTTTGAGGCATTGGGCATCATAAAAGGAAAAAAAAAAAATAAGAGAGGAGTGAGGTGAAAATGATCGACTAAAGAATAAACATAAAACATGAGGGATATATTACCGAAAATCATACAATAGCAAAATGTATGAAATGTGTGTATGTGTGTGTGTGTGTGTGTTTCACTGTTTTATCTGCTGCAGTCTCTGACGAGACAGCCAGACGTTACCCTACGGAACGAGCTCAGAGCTCATTATTTCCGATCTTCGGATAGGCCTGAGACCAGACACCACACACCGGGACAACAAGATCACAACTCCTCGATTTACATCTCGTACTTACTCACTGCTAGGTGAACAGGGGCTACACGTGAAAGGAGACACACCCAAATATCTCCACCCGGAATCGAACCCCGGCCCTCTGGCTTGTGAAGCCAGCGCTCTAACCACTGAGCTACCGGGTGTGTGTGTGTGTGTGTGTGTGTGTGTGTGTGTGTGTGTGTGTGTGTGTGTGTGTGTGTGTGTGTGTGTGTGTGTGTGTGTGTGTGTGTGTGTGTGTGTGTGTGTGAATAATATTGATATCAGTAAATTTGCGGACGACACAAAGATAGCTAGATTAATCAGGTCCAATTCGGATGCCAAGGCTTTGCAGGCTGACTTGGATAGGATGAAAGAATGGACAGATAGATGGCTAATGCAGTTCAATATTAACAAGTGCAGGGTGCTGAGCGTGGGTAGAGATAATCCAAACAATAGGTACACAATAGATAACGTGGCACTAGGAAGTTCCAAGTATGAGAAAGATCTAGGAGTCATAGTTAGCTCTGATCTCGGTACAAGGAAGCAATGTATCGAGGCCAGAAATAAGGCGAATAGAGTATTAGGTTTCATCTTTAGAAGTGTTAAAAGCAGGAGTCCTGAAGTAATACTAAAATTATACTTGGCGCTGGTCAGGCCACATCTTGACTATGCGGTACAATTCTGGTCCCCACATTACAGGAAGGACATAGCTCTATTGGAGTCAGTGCAAAGGAGGATGACTAAAAGGATACAGGGAATGAGAGATATACCCTATGAAGAGAGACTGAAAAAACTTAGTCTGCATTCCTTAGAGAGACGTAGGTTAAGAGGAGACTTGATAGAAGTATTTAAGTGGTATAAGGGTTTTAACAAAGGGGACATGAATGTAGTTCTTAGGATCAGTAGCGGGGACAGAACCAGAAATAATGGGTTTAAACTTGAAAAATTCAGGTTTAGGAAAGAAATGGGGAGGAACTGGTTTTCAGAGTGGTTGATGAGTGGAACAGTCTCAGTGGGCATGTAGTCAAGGCTAAGTCAATAGGGAGCTTTAAAAGAAGGTTAGATAAATTCATGGATGGGGAAGATAGATGGAATTAGGTAGATTAAGCACACTGGGACTGACTCGTATAGGCCTGGCGGTTTCTTGCAGCTTCCCTCCTTTCTTATGTTCTTGTGTGTGTGTGTGTGTGTGTGTGTGTGTGTGTGTGTGTGTGTGTGTGTGTGTGTGTGTGTGTGTGTGTGTGTGTGTGTGTGTGTGTGTGTAGGAATTCAACAAATTTATAACATTTCTAAAGGAAAAATTTCAACATGATATTTCATCAATAAGTCAACACAACATATACTTCAAGTAGACTTCAGGAAAGCCATCGCCGTCGGATTAGCTTCCATCACAAGCGTTCGTAGCAAGGTGTGGCGGCTGGGGAAGTCCCTTTTCTAAACGTCGACAGCCATGTAATTACTAATAGATTTATACTTCCTCTTGCATGCAAGGAGCCGTCACTGCAGTGTGATGACGACATCACAGCGTAAAGACACGCGGAGGGCCACTGCAACCAAGGTAACCACGGAATCAAAAAAGGACAAAACGAAACACGTGGACGAAGGAAGCAGGAAGAGATCTAAGACCAAGGCGACGAAAGACGTGGCGGACCGCCAGGAACCCGTTTTCAACGAGACGCCATTCAAGTATCAGTTCTTCTCCTCCGTTAAAATTAGCAAAAAAATTGAGTACTTGGTTATAGGATGCGTCATTTGCTGCTCTTGTTGCATCATCCTTGTTCTGACTGTTCGCCTCATCAATGACTACATGGACCGTAACAGTTGAGTGGCCAGACTCTGTACGTACTCATACCTCCACCTCGGGGTCCATCTCACTCTCCCCACCACGCCGCTCTCACCATACATTCAACATTTCTAAACCGAACACACTTTTATATATTCAGTGAAAATCACCGTGTAACAAAGGTTTTGTCCTTGAGATGAAACTGTTATTTCTTATTTGCTTATGTCTAGAGAACATGAAAAAATACTTATATTCATTTCTTATTTTGCTTTTGTGTCCAGGATAATGACATTTTTGAAATTTACCCATTCTCATAGGGACAAAGTGGCAAATTTGAAGTTTGACTTGAACAAAGTAGATACAAAACGACTTATAATGCAATAATAGCATTTATTTATTCTAGAATTACACCAGTGAGACAATAGACACATTAGAAAGCAAAAACAAAGCTCATCTTGACGTGTGAAAAACCTTGAAAAATGCTGGTGACGGTTTCTCTGACCTGATATGTGCACACTCTCATCTAGCAAATTCCACTGCTTGAGTCTCGACGTTAAAAGCTCGCCATTTGACTTCGTGAGGCCAAGATCTCTGATCAGGTCATTGATATCTTCTTGGCTGGGGTAGTATGGATTTCTCTCATCAGTTGCGTCTCTGAACTCTGGATCAGTGTCTTCATGTTCTTGTGAACTACTTTCCTTTTGTAAACACTGCTGCTCTCTCTTAGGAGGAGTGGGTACGGGAGCTCAGAGCAGTGTGGCACTGGCGCAATGGATGACAGAAGGTCAGGATATATGATAGCAGGCGCATTTTGCCTGCTCGACGTTTGGAAGGGTCTACCATACAGAAAAAGCAATTGCTTGAGTGATCAGTTGGTTCCTCCAAATTCGGGGGATTGCAAATCTCATAGCTCTGTTTTCCCCTCTGTACCAACCTGTAAAAAGCACAATGAAAACATAAGTATAAAAATACAGATACATTCAACTCACTGTAATAGGATAGGTATATATATATATATATATATATATATATATATATATATATATATATATATATATATATATATATATATATATATATATATATATATATATATATTAGTGTTTTTCTTACCTTCCAGAGTTCTTTTGCAGAGTTCGCAGGTGAAATGAGGTGCCCAAGGTTTGTCCTGATCCCCGACAGGCATGCCGAAATATGCATTGTAGGCCTCGCGCATTTTCAGTGATCTTTCCAGAGAGTACTTTTTAGCTCTAGTTTTGATAAACTCGCCACAGACGTAGCAAAATGCGTCTGCCGGATGCTTACAACCTCTGGATGCCATGCTTGATGAATGCAGATAGTAATGACTGATGACGATTGACTTGTTTACACATTAACGGCTAGAAGTGAACTGACCTGTTGAGTATACGTTCCCTGGATTTATACTGCCATATACGTTGCAAGAATGTTCTAGAAGTTCGTGAAACGTTTGGAAAAAATAGTTTTGAAGGTTCTGGAGTCATCTAGAAAGTTCTTTAATTTTTTTTTCACCAAATTAGTGTAGAATCTGTCTGAATTTCAAAACATCGCTGGTCAGTTTATAAAAATCAAAGTTTAAAGAGAATAAGCATTATATTCTTCGTTTTTTAGATGAAAAGAAATAGAAAATAACATTAATTGACCAAAGACTAAAAAAAGTAAAAATTTTGTTACACCGCGAAATCAATCAACGTTTCCAGACAGTTAGATTTACAAATAATCTTAAGTGTGTGTGTGTGTGTGTGTGTGTGTGTGTGTGTGTGTGTGTGTGTGTGTGTGTGTTATCCACCACGGTCGCCTGCTGGTCATCCAGCCAGCCTTTCCCCTACGGAAAGAGTTCAGAGCTCATACTGACCGATCTTCGGGTAGGACTGAGACCACACCACACACCACACGCACCTGGAAAGCGAGGCCACAACCCCTCGAGTTACATCCCGTACCTACTTACTGCTAGGTGAACAGAGGCTACACACTAAGAGGCTAGCCCATTTGCCTCTTAATGTGCCATTAGTCCAGGACTCGAAACCGGGCCCTCTCGATTGTGAGCCGAACGTGCTAACCACTACAATAATCAGTGTGTCACCAACTACGTGGTGTGTGTGTGTGTGTGTGTGTAATTCACCACGGTCGTCTGGTGGCAACCCAGCCAGTCTTCCCCATTACGGAGCGAGCTCAGAGCTCATAGACCGATCTTCGGGTAGGACTGAGACCACAATACACTCCACACACCGGGAAAGCGTGACCACAACCCCACGAGTTACATCCCGTACCTATTTGCTGTTAGGTGAACAGGGGATACACATTAAGAGGCTTGCCCATTTGCCTCGCCGCTTACCGGGACTCGAACTCGGGCCCTCTCGATTGTGAGTCGAGCGTGCTAACCACTACAGTACACTACACTACACTACACGCGCGCGCGCGCGTGTGTGTGTGTGTGTGTGTGTTTGTTTGTTTGTTTGTTTGTTTGTTCGTTTGTTTGTTTGTTTGCTTGTTTGTGTGTGTGTTTTATGGCTGGGATATGTATACATTAAAAGTGTTTGCTAGGACGGACGGACGGACGGACACACACACACACACACACACACACACACACACACACACACACACACACACACACACACACACCGCGTAGTGACACACACCAATTAATGTAGTGGTTAACACGCTTTGCTCACAATAGAGAGGGCCCGGTTTCGAGTCCTGGGAGCGGCGAGGACAAATGGGCTAGCCTCTTAATGCGTAGCCTCTATTCACCTAGCAGCAAATAGGTACGGGATGTAGCTCGAGAGTTTGTGGCCTCGCTTTCCCGGTGTGTGTGGTGTGTGGTGTGGTCTCAGTCCTGTAGTGGAAAGGCTGGCTGGGTAACCAGTAGGCGACCGTAGTGGATAACACACACACACACACACACACACACACACACACACTTAAAATCATTTGTAAATCTGTCTGGAAATGTTGATTGATTTTCACATACACACGTCCTGGTGGTGTAAAGGTTAGTGCTCCTGGGAGGTCGTAGGCCAGATCAGGAGTCTGTTGTTTGGCCCCTATTCACCTAGCAGTGATTAGGTACTTGGCGAAAGTCGGGAGTTGTGATACGCTGTTTAAGGGCGAAGAATCAAACTCCTGAAAAATACATAGGGCCTTGATCATTCCAGGCAGTCTAAGTATCCTAGTGTTCATGCTTCCATAAGATTTTCAGCCAGTAAGGCTGCAATGTACCGTACTTGCAATAATCCGTAAATTTTATTACAAACACAGACCCACCCACCAACCTACACACACATATACAGACGATACGTTCAAATAATTTCAATCGCTGCACTGATAATATTCATCATAACACCAGGAAACAAGTGTTCAAAATACACAAATGAAGTATTTACACAACATAATAATCATACTTGTCTTTACTCTTCATAGTTATAATCTTCATAATCAAAATATTTTTCTCGCTGTCACGAGGGGATGGAACACCGCTCGGCACTGACTAATAACTTGAGAACAAAAACAAAGAAATAAAACGGAATTATCATGACGGCACCAGAAATCACCTGACTGTTGCTCATTCCATCTTTATATAATGTGAAGTATTGCGTAATAATTACATTGCAACAACTTAATATCGCAAAGTAAGTGCCAATTATACTCACACCACCCGTCGCCCCAAACAAAGAATGCCATCACTCACGTCTTACCGAGAGCTGCGCCAGACTCACTCATTACAAGAGCGCCATCAGCCATGGATGTATACCTGATAGGGAAGTCCATATTAAAGTACGATTCGGCCCCGAAATCCTCGCTCAAAGCCACGTTAAGGTACAGCTGGTTCAGGGATCCTAGGGGTTTACTTATTCATTCATCTCAAAACACTTTCATGTTCTCGCCAAGTGCTTGGCGTAACTTATAGTCTGTCATCCACTCTAGCATTGGTTATACACGAAGAAACTAGAGTTTGCATCCACTAACAATCATCTCTTTCTTATTCTTAAATTATCATACGTAACTAGACATGACTATAACACAAGATATTCTAATTATGTTCAATTTGGGCTAGAAATGATTATATATATATATATATATATATATATATATATATATATATATATATATATATATATATATATATATATAATTGTGGTGAACATCAAATCCAGATGACGGATGTTGTAGTGATGGTAATGGTGCTAGTTTTGTTTCGAATGCCAATGGTTGTAGCTGCACTAATAGTGCTCGTGATGGCCTCATAATGCTTGTCAAGACAAGTATGCGGCAGGTGAAGGGAGAATATGGCGAGCTAGCCAGACTGTACACTCACTCATGTGGCCAGGGTTCGAATACTGCCCGTGCAGCGTGAATCTGAACAAATGCGATGTGTGTTGCTTCACCGCAGCAACTTTCATGGTGATCGAGGTTGAGGATATCAAACAAAGTACCAAAGCCCGCAACACTTGGGAGAGAGAGAGAAGCTGTACGGAACCGGTCGCAGCAACATCGCAAGATAAAGGAATGGTGTCTCATAGGAGGTACAGATCTAATAGGCGCTTGGGATTCAGGTGACAGCGACCACTTGTCTCTGGAATCCTAAATGACGGATTCTCATGGACCCACGCCCATCAAACATCAAAATGATGAGCGCGACTAGGACCGATACCTCACCGCCATTCCCACCAGACAATGTTATGGTGACAGGTCACGATCTTCCTGCAAACTTTGATACTTTATCTGCCTACAAGGAAGTAAAAGAAGACTGAGGAAAAGAGGCATTGGATCTGGTAGTGAAGTGAGTAGGGAGGGACCAGAAGGGGGCCACTCGGTTGCCGTCTGGTCATCATTTACTACAGGCTGGTTAGTAAGAATTGACCTACCATCATCATGCAGCTCAGCTCACCTCACTACCTGGCCGGTGTGCTTGTTGCCACGTATAGAATCCTCCTGATATCATGAAACTTGTCATTACTTGCTCAGTATAAACAATGTTTACCATTATTGATGCCACATGATTCACGTGTGTGGAAATACTGGGACCAGGAGAGATTTCAAGCCTAGGGAGCCAAGGAATAGGACCAAAACACTGGTGTAAGACAGGTGAACCACAGAAATAGTCACACGCCACGCCCAGTGTTCGGGGTCATAGCGGTGCCTGGTAGAGGCGGTATGACCTGACAGCCACCACCGCGGCGAGGAGAAAGGGAATCGGGCAAAGATTAATTACGTGCAAGAACAAAGAATTTGGTAAACCTAACAGAAAAACCTAAGAGCGATGTATAATTACAGCAAAAAGGGTAAAGCGGTGAAAGAAAGCGAAACAAGAGAATATGTAAGGAGGAGTTGATTAACATGAGGAACAGAGCCGCAGCTATAGAGTGAAGCAAAGAAGTGCACTGCAAACGAAACCCAAGTTAATGAAATAAGTAAATAAAGGAGGAAAGAATGAGACACAGAATAGAAAAAAAGTAAGAGAAAGAGAGCATAGTACCAACACTGCTAAAAATGAAGAAAAGGGCGTTACGAGAATGCGTGAGGGGAATGATTCACGTGGACTGGAGGGTGTAAAGAGAAGGTAGGGTGAAACAAGAAGAGGATGCCAGAGGAGAGAGGAGGAGGAGGAGGAGGAGGAGGAGGAGGAGGAGGAGGAGGAGGAGGAATGTAGCCGTAGATATGTAAAGGGTGTGTATATGGAAGGGTTGCGGGTGGTGTGGAATGCGACTGAGCGAGCATGAGGGTATAACTGGATTAGAGGGACGCTGAATGGGGCGGACGGGTGGAAAGGTGTGCGTGGGCGGCGTACCAGAGGAGAGGTGGAATGCGGTGCTGGAGTTTGGGACACCTAGGGATTAGACGATGGTGAGGTGGCGGGAGGGAGGGAGGGAGGGTGGTAACAAGAAACGTGACAGAGTTCTGCTTGTGGCTTCCGGAGACAAGTTTTAGGCAGCGTGGCAACGTGGGTGTGAACGGGTGGTGTGAGCGAGGAGGCGGATCCAGAGCTGTGACAAGAACGTGACACTTTGGCCTGACCGTGACGAGCTCTGAAATCTTGTCCCTTGGAGGTCCTGTCACTGTGATCGCCGCACGTGTGTGTGTGTGTGTGTGTGTGTGTGTGTGTGTGTGTGTGTGTGTGTGTGTGTGTGTGTGTGTGTGTGTGTTCAGCGGCTCCACAGCATCAACTAAACTGCGAAAGGGGGGATAAAGATGCAGGCCGACCCTCCACCTCATCATGGTTGTCAAGGAGCACACAAGCCAGCCGCTGCAACACTCCGGTCATACAAATCAAGCGTCCTCATCCCCCCACCCCTCCACCCGCACCAACCTATCTTTCTCCGTTTCCTTAGTGCTTTCTACTTTCACGCCATCACACAACAAGTTACAGTACTAATTTGTTTTTTTGCCTTTCTTTTATCGAATAAGAAAGTTACATTAAGCAGATTGAAGAAAGCTCTAAGGTAATTTCTTTTACTGATAAAATCTTTCTTTTACTCTCTGTTCGTCAGTATTCATGTTTGTTTGTTTTTCTCTCTCTCTCTCTCTCTCTCTCTCACTGTGTGTGTGTGTGTGTGTGTGTGTGTGTGTGTGTGTGTGTGTGTGTGTGTGTGTGTGTGGGTGGGTGGGTGGGTGGCTGGGTGGGTGCGTGCGCGCAAGCGGATGTAAGGATGATTGGAGAAACAAAGTTATTTTCAATCCCATCCCGCAAAAACAGGAGATGCTGAGATTAAAGAACGCAAACATATAGTTGCACATAATGCCACAAAGTATTTTTTCCCCCCAGCGATGTGGTCAGACTGGAATAATCCGCTGCCTCTGAACGTAGTACAAAACAGTAAAGTAAAATATTTAAGCATAATCTTACCCGACACGTTTGCAAGATAAGTATTATATTATGAAGAAAGAAAACAACTAACCTAATCATCATTATCATTAACATTATTATCATCATTGTTATTATCATTATTATTATTATTATCATTGCCCTCATTATCACCATACTGACGATACTTCGGTAAAATAACATCATAAACACTAATTACAACCTTAAGTTGGTTGTTTTAGGTTATTAGGTAGACCGGTATGGGAGGCAGACCACCTTGCGGGTCTGCCGGTCTGTGTATCCTTTGTAATTCTATGTAAGCCTCTCCACCTTTATGTGTGCAGGCATAGATTACTCTTTCCTAGCAAGCCATGAAGCCTCCACCAGGCATTCCTACACAACAACAAAACCATAAAACCACGTTCTCATTAACCGCAACATCCCGGGGAAAGCCACCTAGAGTGCCTCAATATCTGGAACACAACTACAGGACACGACATAACCCGTAACACACAGTATGAAGTTATGCGAGCGGCTCATGTTATATTGCTCTAATTGTATCCATCGCCTGTTGTTGCCGCTTGCTCGGGGGCGTGTGCGAGGAGAGGCGATACAAACACACAGATAGACAGAAAGACGATTAGGTGGCCGGATGGATGGACAGATAAACGAATGTACAGATGGACACGCACACATACATGACGCATATACAGGAAACGAACAAATAAACGGACACACACACACACACACACACACACACACACACACATGTGTGTGTGTGTGTGTGTGTGTGTGTGTGTGTGTGTGTGTGTGTGTGTGTGTGTGTGTGTGTGTGTGTGTGTGTGTGTGTGTGTGTGTGTGTGGGAGGCACTGTAGGCGGGGAGTGGAAGGCTCCTTACAAGGGGACCACCACCTTTCACACCCATAAGGCCACACTCTGTACCCATCAAACCGACACACCTCGTTGCTTTCAAAACTGCCTGCCGGTATATCCTCCTCTACACATCACACACACACACACACACACACACACACACACACACACACACACACACGAGTCCTGCACCGCACCATCTGGCCTTCACTGCCATCATTCAGGTTAGTTAGGATTCAAGAACCATCTGGCAGGGGATCAGCAGGTCCCCGCAAAGCAATGTCTTCGAGGAAAGTTAGACGCGAGTTACCTTCCACAAAGCAAACAGGCTCCAGGAACCATCTCCCGCTAATCCAGGTGGTCCCCCCTTAAGCACGTTCCAAGAATCCATACGGCTCAGAATCCCATCTTTCAGGATTCTGGAGGCGTCCAAAACATCCATAAAGAACCCAGGTGGCTCCACGCACAGCCACGATGGTGTCCGGACATCTTTAAGCTCTACTCTGGCAGCTACTTCAGGATCAGCGTGTTTTTGTCGCCCCGCCACTTGAGGAACATCGCGGGACCTCAGTGACGCGCCTCCCAACCACTGACGAGGCGATCACTGCACCCTCGACCCGTAAGAAACAAGAAAGTGGATTAATGTTTTATTCTTACGCCTCAACCCAAAATCTCTCTCTCTCTCTCTCTCTCTCTCTCTCTCTCTCTCTCTCAGTAAGGATTGCATTCCAAGTTTCCAGGTATTTTTGTTAATCGTCCTTAACCTCACATTTCGCGGCAAGGGTAACGATTAGGTGTTCTCTAAGAGGGATAAAAACTAAGCTTTGGCTTATATCTTGTTCTCTGCATCCTACCAACGTTATTTTCTTTTATCTCAATGGCAAGAGTGAAGCATGTGCAGAAAATTTCTTGGCTTCTGAGATATGTAAAAAGAATATCATAAACAACGTATTGTAATGGATCTCTCTCTCTCTCTCTCTCTCTCTCTCTCTCTCTCTCTCTCTCTCTCTCGGATATACATTATCTAGTCAGTGATAAAAAGAATATTTTCCTTCCTCTCCTTACCAAAACTTAACAAGCCTTCTCTGAAAGACTTAAAGTTGACAATTAAAGTCTGAAAATAGCAAAACACCCGTAAGCACGACAAAATTCACCAAAATACCACTTTCACCTTAGTCTAAAAAAATAGGATTCCAACAAAAACTGGACTTTCAACTCTCTAGTGTATCTAATAATATATATAAAAAAAAGAAAGAAAAGAATACAAGTACACAAATATGATCGGCATGTCGGGAGTAAATGAGGATGAAAGTAAAATACAGTTAGACACTTAGCTATACTTTGTGTTTTAGAGAGAGAGAGAGAGAGAGAGAGAGAGAGAGAGAGAGAGAGAGAGAGAGAGAGAGAGAGAGAGAGAGAGAGAGAGAGAGAGAGAGAGAGAGAGAGAGAGAGAGAGAGATATATATATAGATATATATATATATATATATATATATATATATATATATATATATATATATATATATATATATATATATATATATATATATATATATATATATATATATATATATATATATATATATATATATGTATATCTACCATATGAAGAGAAGAAGAAGCTTACACAGGAAGCAGACCGGAAGGCAAGGCGTTACATTCACCACCAAGCCTGAAGGCGTGGCGGCGGCGATCACACCCGGAGCCGTTTGCACACAGTAGCGGCGGAGAGGCTGGAGTGCAAGCTGACTGGGGCTGGAGTGGTGTAAATTAACTCATTTTTCCCCACTCATTACTACCGAGCTTTCTCATTTGTTTTTCCATCGCCCGAGTGTGTAATTAGCTCAAGGAGTGTGCGTGTGCGTGTGCGTGTGCGTGTGTGTGTGTGTGTGTGTGTGTGTGTGTGTGTGTGTGTGTGTGTGTGTGTGTGTGTGTGTGTGTGTGTGTGTGTGTGTGTGTGTGTGTGTTGCTCTACCAATGAACTCAGTCTCTGCGTTTATTATTTTTTTCTGATGTGTCTCCGCTCTTGTTAACACGACTGATTATGTGGCTACACGTTGTTATTCCAGGTGCCCCGCGCGGCTGAAAGGGCGGCCCAAGGCAAATAAAAACGAAAGCACAGATAGAGAACGCAAACTTGAAAAAAGGGGGAAAAAAGAAAGAAACTGGGAGTGAAAAATAAACAGTTAGATGAGGAGTCGTTACCGGAAAAGAAGCGCAAAAAACAGCCACAAACTCAGCGCAGTCAAATAAAATCATAAAAGGAAAAAGAAGAACATGCTGGAAACGAGAATTGTGAACGAGGAAATGGGGGGAAAAATGCAACATAGCGGAGTGATGATGTGTTGCGAGAAAGGAAAATATAAGGAAAAAACCGAGGAAATGGCAAAATGACTGCTAAATGAACATACAAACACACACTTACGCAATGAAAAGTAAAAAGGAAAAGGAAAGAGAATTAGGAATGATTAACTGGAGAAACGTTAACAAAAAAAAAAAAAAAAGACGGAAATGTAAGAATAAAATGTAGAATAAGCAGTTGTATATTATAAAACAATGGAAACGAAAACAAGTGGCAGGCCAGTGAACAGAGGAAGGGAAGGTGGTGGGGGAGGTAGGGAGAGGAGGGAAAAAAATAACAAACTCGGGATTCATAGATAAACCAAGAGCAGAACGAAAGAAAACGGCACATAAACAGAAAAACGACACAAAACAAATGAGCAGGAGACGCAGAAAAACAAAGAGGTGGCGAGGGATAAGAATAAAGCAAGCCAATTAGACACTAACAATAATAAAGGAAAACAAACAAAGCCTCGTATGATAACATTATGAAAAGAACAAAAATACAGAACAACACATGCACAGACTGATTGACAGAGAGAGAGAGAGAGAGAGAGAGAGAGAGAGAGAGAGAGAGAGAGAGAGAGAGAGAGAGAGAAACAAGGCGAGACAGGGAGTAAGGAGAGACACAACATAAAAGGCAAGAGATACATGGGCTGATCACGTCCATACCTTCACATCCAGAGGCAGACACACGCAACACAACCTTATCCTCTTCTCCTCTGGCACGCCAAACACAACGCTTTGCCAACAACCTGCACGAACTAGATTACAACACCACTGTCCCTTCACGTGTAAGCCCCTTCACTCGGCCGTACCTCCAAGTTCGTACGGCTGCTGTCGCATCACATTTCGTACCATAAGCGAGATGTACTAAAACATTTCCAACCAAACGATAAGAGCTTTAGTCCTCTCTCTCTCTCTCTCTCTCTCTCTCTCTCTCTCTCTCTCTCTCTCTCTCTCTCTCTCTCTTTTTCTTCCTTGTTTTAGTTGTTTTTGCAAGGACACGGTTTTATGTTGGTGGGATTTTCTGTCTCTGTTGCGAGGGGAAGGATGAAAAAGGAAGGAAGTGGCTGTGGACTAAGAGGAAGTGGAGGAGGAAAGAAGTGAGTATGAGGGAGTGACGAGTTTATTAATGAAAATGTGATGTGAATACTTTAAGCGGCGCATCAACAAAATATACAAGTGGAGGAACGGAAAGTGTTGACGAATGAATGAGTGATAAGCAAAAGGGGAGAAAAATGAACTGTGGAGAAAGAGAGAAAACCTGGTGTGGATCATGGGAAAAAAAAACCTAAAAGATGAAAAGAAAAAACAGGCGAATTTAATGAAAATAATATATCTTGATGGTGAAGAGAATTAAGGTTTGACGACTGTAACGAAAAAGCACACACACACACACACACACACACAGAGAAAAGCGCGCGCGCATACACACAATTTCCACTGCATCTACGTATCATGACCAAGTAGGGTAGGTCCACTTCGATTTGCGGGGGAGGACACGTGTGGGGGCGGCGGTGCAGGACGCGGTGTGTGAGGTCGTTTTCGTCTCCGCTGGCCACGTCATCTCAGCTTTTACCTCCGTCGAAAAATTTGGCCAGGGCACGGAGCGACAGACACGCACGGCTGACCAAGGAAAGGTGGGGTTGGGGGTGAGATGCTTTGGAATTTTTACTTAATCTACAGCCAGCGATTGAGAGCCGAGGTGTGGAGGTGGCGCTGGCAGGGAAGATAAATGGAGCACGATTATGAGGACACGAGTTGGAAGTTAGAAATGCCACGAAGGAGAACGAAGACAAAAGGTGCATAAGCCATCCCGTCTCGGTGTCATCCTGCAGGTTTGGAATTGCTGAGGGGCCGGACTGTCTGGTGTTACGGGTCTGTTTGCCAACTCACGTCTCCTGACGACTGCTCTTCGACTTGCAGTTCATGTTCGTCATGCGTTCGTTCCTCGTGCCAGACGGGCGACCGCAGAGAAGAATCTGATTTCACTGCCACCAAGCACCACTTCCCCTCCTCCACCATCCCCACTGCGGTTGTGTAAGGACCCGCCCCTCTTCTCTCCGTCACCACCACCTCCTGAACAGTGCATGAGGCTGCCTGGCTGGTCCTCGCTTCCAGTAGAATGAAAAATGTAATCAAACTACATGCCATTATAGGATTAACACAGGACTGCAGACAGCCACGAAGAAAGAGCATTCTTGATTTAGAGAGCACGACGAGAATCAAACAGGTACGTTCTTTGCCACAGGAATGTCCTCTAAGTACAGTACACCATTAAAAGAAAACTGAATCGACGATAGCAGCGCTTCAGTGCTCAGACATGGAAGCCAGCACGTGAGCGAATGGTTGTAAGTATGTGCAGTGTCAAATGTGTTGATTCGGGTGTGAACTGTGGTCTCTTCCACCGGTACGACTCACCCATGAAATGCTGTCAGGGGAGCTGCTAACTCAAGCGGATTACTAACCAGTCACGACCACTTCATGAACTAAAAGAAAACAAACCACAGAAGCTACATGATTCACTACACAAGTATTTCGGATACATTTGTCCAAAAACGAGTTTTCCCACAGAGCCAACATCGCTCCTCCTAATAAAGAATATATGCTCGGTTACACAAATTAACATATTTAGAGAAAATCTAATTATCTCGCGATAGAATAATTTACCTTTTATTATTCCCCACTAGTCTCTCATCCCGTGTGTCGCCAGGCTGTAATGACGTAGTGCTAATGTATTGGTTTGGTTTTCCTTGCCGCTGTTATTCTCCTTTATACTGCCGAGTGCTATCACTACATAAATGCATATATTATTCTGACAGTATACTCAAGTAATGGATACTCCTGTGTTCGTGTGTGTGTGTGTGTGTGTGTGTGTGTGTGTGTGTGTGTGTGTGTGTGTGTGTGTGTGTTCACCACGGTCGTCTGCTGGTCACCCAGCCAGTCTTCCCCATTACGGAGCGAGCTCAGAGCTCATACACCGATCTTCGGGTAAGACTGAGACCACAACACACTCCACACACCGGGAAAGCGAGGCCACAACCCCTCGAGTTACATACCGTACCTGTTTACTGCTAGATGAACAGGTGCCACACATTAAGAGGCTTGCCCATTTGCCTCGCCGCTTTCCGGGACTTGAACCCGAACCCTCTCGATTGTGAGACGAGCGTGCTAACCACTACACTACGCAGTGTAGTGTGTGTGTGTGTGTGTGTGTGTGTGTGTGTGTGTGTGTGTGTGTGTGTGTGTGTGTGTGTGTGTGTGTGTGTGTGTGTGTAGAAGTTACTTATTTGCCACTGGTAATTGCACATGACGTACGCCACGAGCAACTTGTGCTTTACTTTGAGTCCTTACATTCAACTGACATAAGTTCAGTATGTCTGTCTGTTTGTTACTCTGTCTGTCTGTCTGTCTGTCTGTCTGACTGTCTCTCTCTCTCTCTCTCTCTCTCTCTCTCTCTCTCTCTCATGCTATTCCGTACTACAGCAGGTGGCATTCGGGGTCCGCACGTCCATTTGTTTACTCGTCTGCTGGCGACTGTATGCGAGGGTTGCAAGGCGGTGTGGCCGCGGGGGGTCGACGCCAGCCCAGGAGCGACTGCTGGGACAAGTCCGTCGCTGACCTGGACTTGTAGCCCGTCATTACTGCTGCTTAACATGGTAATTACTCCTCAGATCGCTGACGGCGAGCTATTTATTTAAGTGACTGCCTCACCTGAGTAACATCGTGGTCAGTGGGGGGGCCCCCTTGCCACCTGGCAGGCCGGGCAACACTGGCCACTGCCTGTCTCATGCGGGAATCTCTGTTGCCTTAATCAAATCAGAGGTAGTGTGTTGGTATCTAAGCCAGTATTAGATTACTGGAGTCAAAACGGCACTTAATGACTTCTCAATGAGCGAGAAACGCTCTCCGGTTGAGAAATAGTAATTTTTTTTTATTGACTTTGACATATGGATACAAGAACACCGATCCTGTCAGTGTGGAGGCTGTTACTCGAATCCCTCGGCGATGCCCCAAAACCAGCCCAGGCCAGGCCCCCACACACCTGAGGAAGACATGTTAATGATTCTTTCCTTGGGTGCTACTCCTATGTCGTGACGTACGCTTCCTGTTTGTTCCCTGCGCTGCTTATATAATGCCCAAACATCCTTACAGACAGACAGAGAGATAGACAGACTAACAGATACACTGACAGATAGATAGACTGATAGATACACTGACAGATGGACAGACTGACAAATATACTGACAGATAGACAGACTGACAAGCAGACATAATTCAAACACACACAAACATACACACACACACACACACACACACACACACACACACACACACACTCTCTCTCTCTCTCTCTCTCTCTCTCTCTCTCTACCATTGTCTAACATACGAGGTAATATATCAAATGACATAGCTATCTCCACATTTACATATGTACCTGTGTTTTAAGCATTTTTTTTTTCCGCAGAACGCCTTGCACATCACCACAGAATAATGAGGCTGGCAATGCCGTTTTCTTTCCTTGTTTGACAATGACATTTTTCTCTCATCCCTCTCTTCCATACCCTTGATACCAGCTCGCACCCACACCTGTCAGCCAACACCTGCGCCGCCGCGTCCCCCACAGCGAGCGACAGCTGCAGCGAGAGCAATACATCCATCCAGGAATTCTTAATATCAGATTTCAGCACCGGCCATAGCTGCATTAATATTTTTCATACAGTGATATTAAAAATAACAACTGGATTAAATACGAGCAATATCCGAAATGACATACAGTCGGGTCCGCTTCATATGAGTGTTCAAGCGCAATATAAGAGTTAGTGTATTAGGGCATTCCCGATATTAAATCTGCCATTCTGCATTACACGCACAAAAGTATATTCAAAATGGAAATACGTGTGGCTGTTTAACCTCTCCGGAAACAAGGAAAGGCGAGAGAGAGAGAGAGAGAGAGAGAGAGAGAGAGAGAGAGAGAGAGAGAGAGAGAGAGAGAGAGAGAGAGAGAGAGAGAGAGAGAGAGAGAGAGAGACGGACAGGTATACAGAGATATAAGGGAGCAGTCATACGAGCACTGCGGCGTTCCTCCCACCTGCCTGCCTGAGGGTCGCGTTACGGCCTGAAGGCGGCGGGGCGGCAAGGTGTGCGTCGTGGCTGCGGTGGGTGGTGGCGGCGGCAGGAAGTCACTTCGTGGGGCGGCAAATTAACTTGGGTCTCATCCTGTCACGTGTCATTAGTTGTTTCTCCTTCGGGTAGGAATAATACCGATCTATAAGGACGTAGTATCCGTGTAGGCGGTCTCTCTCTCTCTCTCTCTCTCTCTCTCTCTCTCTCTCTCTCTCTCTCTCTCTCTCTCTCTCTCTCTCTCACGGTCTGAAAATAACTTACATTATTATTATCACCTCGCAGTAGCACACTTCTGCCACGCCCCCACAAGCAAGACTTCCTCAAGGCAATGCAGAGAGGGAGGGAGCTGGGTGGAGGTGGACGGTGAAGAAAGGGAATGGAGGAGGTGGCTGGGGAGGTGGTTCATGGAGAGAAGGCATGGAGGGTTGGTGGAGGAGGGGGTAGGAGCTGTGGATGGAGAGACAAGGTTGGAGGAAGGGGCTGTAGGATAGATAGGGCAAGGTGGGAGGAAGGGAGCGAGAGTGGAGGGCTGGTTCTGCAGGTGCTTGGCGGGGGGCTTTGGCAGGGAGTGTGGTGGTGGTGGAGGTGGAGGGGCGCCACCTCAACCACCGAGGGCGATAGCGGGGCACAAAGGAGGAGGGCTGCATTGTTGTCAAGTATAATGCCTTCCTCTCCCTCCCTCCTCCCTCTTTATTCCCCTTTCTTGCTCTCTCGTGCTCTTTATTACTTATTCTTTACATATTTTTCGTTTGTTTTTTTTCCTTTCTTCTCTCTCTCTCTCTCTCTTTCCTCTTCTTTACGCAGGAGTCTTAAAGCTTATGAATTACTCGGTATGTGTTGAGCGTATTTTCATCCATGTCTCCCATATCCCCCCCCAACTCACTCTCTCTCTCTCTCTCTCTCTCTCTCTCTCCTCTTTCTCCGTACCTCATCATTTCCTCCCAAGGTCTCTCTCTCTCTCTCTCTCTCTCTCTCTCTCTCTCTCTCTCTCTCTCTCTCTCTCTCTCTCTCTCCTGTCTTATACCACTCACCACTCTTCCTCCTCCTCCTCCTCCTCCTCCTCATCTTCCTCCTGATCCTTCTTCCCTTCCCTCATTCCCTACTCAGCTCCCTCCTCTTCCTGCCCTGTGGGTTGATTAGTTGATGAGTCCACCTCTTGGATAAATGACGGACGCTTCGGGTAAGAGGAAGAGGAGAATGATGGAGGAGGAGGAGGAGGAGGAGGATATGCAAAGAGAGAGAGAGAGAGAGAGAGAGAGAGAGAGAGAGAGAGAGAGAGAGAGAGAGAGAGAGAGAGAGAGAGAGAGAGAGAGAGAGAGAGAGAGAGAATGTATGAAAAGAGGAGAAAAGAGAGAGGAAGGTAAAGGAGATGAGGGGGTGGAAGGCGCTTTAATCATGAGATGGGGGAGGAAAGGATGGAGAGAGGAAGGGAGGGACGGCAGGTAAAACGGAAGGAAACACTGGAGACGGAGGGAGGGAAAAGAGGAAGGAAGAAAGGAAGAAAGAATATAAAAATGACAAAAAGGAGAAGAAAAACGAAGGAAGAAAAGAGGGAAAGAAGAGATAAAAGGAAGGGAAAGAAAGAAAGAAAGAAAGAAAGAAGGAAATGAAGGAAGGAAACACAGAAGGAAGGAAGGTAAGGATGAAGGTCGGGAAAGCACAACATGAAAGTCTCACCACCACCTCCAATCACGGAATGGGGTTAAAGGAAGTGAACTGCCGAAAGGAATAATTACGAAAAAAAAAAAAAGACGCAATCTCTCCATGTGTGGGACGTGAGAACGACACGTAAGTGAAAAGAAATTAACTGGAAAAAAAAGAGAAAATTATGCGCTAATGACTTACAGTATAGCACGAAGAACAAAAGACGAAGAGGAGGAAGAATTACGAGGAAAACACGTAGAAAACCACATGAAAGACAGAGATGGAGCAAAAAAGTGAAAGAAAAGAGGAAAAAAAGAATGGAAAGGAAACGGGGAAAAAGTAAAGAGGGAGGGAGCGAGAGGGGTGAAAAACGCCACAGTGGGGGAAAGATGGAAAGAAATTTACAAGAATATGATCGCGGCGGCGTCCACACCCCCAGCCAACATACTGCCGGCGTGGAGGAAGGTAAACAGCTGCCCGAGAGAACACCCAGGGCCGCTGCCGGTGTGGGTCAGATTGCGTGAGCCCTGATGACCCCTAATGGCGTCATTCACATCGGGATTCGTCGGGTGTAAAGGCTGGCATGAGGGTCCGCTCGTTGGCAGCCATTAAGGTCCAGCAGCTGTCTTGGGCTTGCCTCGTTCGCGTCTCTCCTGCATCCTTATTGAATCTGTCAGTCACGTGGTTATGTTACGGTGTGCGCTGGTGGCTGCTTACTTGGTTAAGTCAGTTAGTTAGTCTTGGAGAGAGAGAGAGAGAGAGAGAGAGAGAGAGAGAGAGAGAGAGAGAGAGGAAAGTAAAGGTTAATGGAGGGTGGGGGGCTGGATATTTTTTTCTCTTATCCACGTATCCACTGGCTCTGTTTGTGCATAGCTTTTCTTTACTTCCTGGTGTGGGGACTTCATAAGAGATGAGGAGCATTGACACAGGTGTGAGTGGATGAGGTGTGGCTTCTTAATTACTCACGCGACTGGTGGTGAAGGTGGCGTTGGTTGTGTGTCAGGATGATGAGTGAATGATCAGAGAAATAATGATGAATGAGCTACCATCTTCCTTCCTTCCTTCATTATTTAGTCTTTCGTGTCCTGCCTCCGTCTTTTTCCGTATCCATCACCATTATCATTTACGTTTCTATCATTTTATCCATCTTCCATGTCTATTACAGTCCCCCTTCCTCACCTGCACCTCCTTGCTACTTATTACCTTTCCCTCTCATGTCCTTCACTAACGTCTTACCATACCTTTCCCTTCTACCACAACCTCCCTCCCTCCTCATATCTTGTAGCTTCTAGTTCTTTCCCCTCTCATCATCTTTTCCTCTAACGTCACCAATTTCTTCCTTTTCATCCTCCATCAAAGGTAACTCCATTCTTCTTCCTTCCTCCACTCGCTTCAAGTTTCTCTTTGCTATTTCTGTTTTGGTCTATCTGCACTGGCTCTTCCTTTCCCGACCCAACCTTTGCTTCCATAGAGATAGTATACGTGGGACGCCAGGCCGTGCCGTATTCAATCAGATGCCGCAAGGAATGAGGAAAGGCAGGAGGGAGACAGCAGACTGGTGTGAGCAAGCGGGCAAGGAGGGAGAGAAGGAAGGAAGGAAGGAAGGAAGGAAGGAAGGGTAGTAAAGTGTAAAGGGTTAGAATAATGGAAAGAAAGGAAAATATGAGACTGATGTTGAGGGAAAGAGGGAAGGGGAAAGGGTGTTAAGAATCGGTATGATGGAAGTTAAAGGAGAGATAATAGAGATGAGTTGAGTGTGAAGGAGGGACACGTTGTAGTACAAAGTGGAGTCTTATCAATCTAGTCCGCTGTTGAAATCACATACCATCCAAATCACAGAGGGAGTGCATACATTCCCGCCACGACCTTCCAAACGTGCACGCCAAGACGAGAGAGAGAGAGAGAGAGAGAGAGAGAGAGAGAGAGAGAGAGAGAGAGAGAGAGAGAGAGAGAGAGAGAGAGAGAGAGAGAGAGAGAGAGAGAGAGAGAGAGAGAGAGAGAGAGAGAGAATGTTGAATTAAATAGATGGAAGAAGGCCTGCGTTTTGAGTGGCACGTGTCGGGCTACCAAACATTCACCTCAGCCATCCTTCATCCTCAAAATGGCAGGTTTGGTTTACGGAGCGTCACAATAATATGAGACGGAATTATAAGGCAAGAAGCAGCACCCATGTCACACCCAATGGCGGGTTAGGATTATGTCACACACTCACACACACACACACACACACACACACACACACACACACACACACACACACACACCAGTATAAAAATACATAACGACTTTTATTCACATTCCTCATAGTGACGCGCCAGTGGACGCGCACGCGCGCGCACACACACACACACACACACACACACACACACACACACACACACACACACACACACACACACACACACACACACACACACACACATCACTAACACTAACACACAAAATCAAATTATTTCCAAATAGATCCACATATTTACACTCATTCATATTTATAGTTCGATACATATAGATAGTAATTTTATTTCGCTCACTCTTGATATCCAAACAAAATTATGCACACACACACACACACACACACACACACACACACACACACACACACACACACACACACACATACACAGTTTCAGTGACAATCAAAAGGAAAACTTCCCACAGACGATTCAACGCTTCCATCAGGCTTGTCATAAAGGCTTTTTCATGTATGTCTCGTCTAGCGTTACACCAAAAAAATCGAGTAGGTTACACGCACTTCAGGAAAACCTACGACGAGAGGAAACGTGTTTGTAGTGCGGTGTAGTCGTATCAGTGGCCTTCTTAATTAAATTTCTTCCTTTTACTTGTCCTCGCATGTCTGTCAATCTTTTTGTTCCGCCGCCTCTCTCACCTACTCGCCACAACTGCACCACCGCACCGCCGCACCCGTGACACCTCTTCCCCTCCACACACACACACACACACACACACACACACACACACACACACACACACACACACACACACACACAAGCGTCACCGCAAACATTTGTATTTGCCGCACACAGTCTCCGTTCCCTTAAGGTGACAGGTTTGTCATTCGTGTGCTAGTTGTTTTATATATATATTTACTCTCTCTCTCTCTCTCTCTCTCTCTCTCTCTCTCTCTCTCTCTCTCTCTCTCCCGGCATCGGAACCGGCAACTGCTTGTTCTATATATTGAAACTTGCACTTTTATGTTACTTTCCTTTATTTTCTCTTCTTGTCACGGTGGCTGCACTTTTCACATTGTTCAGTAACGGAGAAACTCGTCGATGACAGCAAATGAAAAATGCGATGAGAACAAGACGTCTTTGGTAGATCGAAGGAAGAAAGAAAGGAAGAAATGGGGGGAGGGACGGGACGGGTAAAGGATGGAGAGAAAAAGTAAGGGAAGCAAGGAAAGAGGAAGCAATGGAGGAAGAAAAACAAAAAAAGTCAGTGGTAAGAAGAAAGGAAGGACGCAGTGGGGAAAAAAAAACGAAGGAGACAATGAAAAAAGTAACTATACCGTGAAGGAAGGAAGGAAGGAAGGAAGGAAGGAAGGTATAAAGGACTGAAAGAAGCAAGGAAGGAAGCTGTGATGGAAGGATAAAAAAAGAAACAGTGCAAAAAGGAAAGATAAGAAACGAGTGAGAGAAGAGAACTCAGCTCGGAGGAAGGAATGAAGAGAAGACAGGAAAGAAAAGAGGAAGGCAAAGGGAAGGGGGAAGACATGAATAAGGTAGTAAGGCTTGGAGAAAATGGAACTTAAGGGGGTACTGAAGGGAGGATGGGAAGACGGGAGGGTGGAGGAATGAGGTTCAATAACAGGTGGAGGAATGGATAGGAGAGAGAGAGAGAGAGAGAGAGAGAGAGAGAGAGAGAGAGAGAGAGAGAGAGAGAGAGAGAGAGAGAGAGAGAGAGAGAGAGAGAGAGAGAGAGAGAGTAGTAGTAGTAGTAGTAGTAGTAGTAGTAGTAGTAGTAGTAGTAGTAGTAGTAGTAGTAGTAGTAGTAGTAGTAGTAGTAGTAGTAGTAGTAGGAGGAGGAGGAGGAGGAGGAGGAGGAGGAGGAGGAGGAGGAGGAGGAGGAGGAGGAGGAGGAGGAGGAAGGAAAGAAGGAAGAGACGAACTTAAGGCTGAAGAGAAAAGATGAGAGGATTACACAATGAAGAAAAGATGATGAGAGGATTAGAGAACATGAGTGTATGAAAAAAAAGTAAGAGTAAAGGAGGAGAAAGAGAAAGAGAAAGAGAAAGAGAAAGAGGAAGAGGAAGAGGGGAACGAGAAGAGTAACAACCTATGCCAAAATATCAGAAAATGCAGTAATAAGTATAATGGTCCGTGAGAAAAAGTGTGTGTGTGTGTGTGTGTGTGTGTGTGTGTGTGTGTGTGTGTGTGTGTGTGTGTGTGTGTGTGTGTGTGTGTGTGTGTGTGTGTGTGTGTGTGTGTGTGTGTGTGTGTGTGTGTGGTTATGTATGCAGAAAGGGCAAAGGCAAAGGTGCAGGATATTCTCACTTCTCAACAGGTTAGTAAAATAAAATATCCCAAACACTTTCCCCAATTTTCGAGGTCACCTGATATTTCTGTTTTGAAAATGCCAAACTTCTTAGCAGAGGAGGAAAAAAGTTCAAGGAAGTGTATCCAAGAGTTTGTCGATAGTACGATGAAGGCTCAGAGGAACAGCTGGGAAAAGGAAGAGGAGGAGGAGGAGGAGGAGGAGGAGGAGGAGGAGGAGGAGGAGGAGGAGGAGGAGGAGGAGGAGGAGGAGGAGGAGGAGGAGGAAAGAGGTAGAACAGGAAGAAGACGAAGAGGCATGAAATTAGCAAGTCCAAAAACAAAGTGTGCAATGTGCATGGCAGCAGCGATGTAGAATTACATGGAGGAAGCCAGAAGGACAACAGGAAGTGACGGAACAGAACGATGCAGGTAAAGGTTCTGAGAGGAGTCCAAGCGAGGAGATAAGACAAACCAAAATCACCAACTTCACCCTAACCAAAATGATTGTGTGTGTGTGTGTGTGTGTGTGTGTGTGTGTGTGTGTGTGTGTGTGTGTGTGTGTGTGTGTGTGTGTGTGTGTGTGTGTGTGTGTGTGTGTGTGTGTTTTAGGTACCTCACACGCCAAATATGTGCTCCATACAGGGGGTAAACAGGGTTCCTGCACAGCGTCAGCACATAAGGAGGGCAAAAAATAGTGCTGACTCCATTCAGTGCCCTTTGACATCACTCAAGTTGCCAGTGCAGGAGCAAGCGCATGGAACGTGTGTCTCAGATTTATATACGCGTTCTTAATGTATCGACTGCTGTGGAAGTTAACTCTAAATGTCGCAAAGAGAGGCAAAAAGAAAAAAAAAAGAAAAAAAAAGAGAACTTGTGATACAGGTCTGTCTCTTCAATGCACTGAGAGACACAGATTCTTCTTATATATGTGAGGCAAGTCACACGGTAAGCTACACGCATTGTTACTCAGCAAAATGTGTGGAGTTCATCCAGCGTGGGTGGCGGGAGTGCTGTGCCGGATGCCGCTTTGGAATGTGAGTTAATAGTGTTGCTTCTGATACATAAATGTATAAGCAGCAAAAAAAGAAAAAAAAAGGTGCCAATAATGACCTGGGGAACTCCAAATTAATAGTTTGTAGAGAAGAAACCTGAGACTACAAGACAGGATATTAGGAATGAAGAATACTTGTGTGCGTGTGCAAACGTGCGAGTGGGTGTGTGTGTGCGTGCATGTACCTTCGCCTCATTGGAGGAAGACACCGGCAACCGCGACAACCAAGGCGAAAAACACCCCGACAAGAGAGGAGGCGGTGCTTAGTTACCGGTCACTCAACAGCCTTGCACTCCCTGGGACCAAGGTTAGACTGACGCCTTTATAGAGGCATTCAGATTTGTGAATCATTATCACGTACCTACATCTGCACTCATCCCAGCAACATGTGAGGGTAAGTGTGTGTGTGTGTGTGTGTGTGTGTGTGTGTGTGTGTGTGTGTGTGTGTGTGTGTGTGTGTGTGTGTGTGTGTGTGTGTGTGTGTGTGTGTGTGTGTACATATAGCACATAAATACATACATACATATATAATCTTTCACCTCACTTACGACACACAAGAGTAAAAACACTTGTGCTCTCTTCCCTGTACAAGTATATCCTACACCAGTAAATTAAGGTCGATCAATAAAGTTGGAATACAACACCATACAAAATCTCCTCTGCCTTGAGACTTCACTAGCTGCCACC
>NC_059304.1:6977519-6982519 GCF_017591435.1 Portunus trituberculatus | reverse complement strand
CCTTCCTCCTCCACCTCGAAACCTCCACCTGGTCCAGCCCATCCCTGCCCCTCCCAGACCCTTACGAAAATGCTCACACCTTTTCCCTCCTTGCGGCACTACTGACCATCCCTATTTTCTTCCCTGCCTCCTTCAGCCTCATCTGCAAGCAGCCAACCAGTCGGCTTCCCCTCTCCCTCTCCCGTCTCCCCTCCCCGCTTTCCTCTTTCTCTTCCTCCCTCGTTCCTTAGTCTCTTGCCTAGTCCCACGGTGATGCAGATAAAGGAGACTTATAGGGAGTTTACAAGGGTTTCCACTCTGTTCCTGCGTCAACCACTCCAGCCACGGTGACTTAGCTATGAATGCATGTGTGTGTGTGTGTGTGTGTGTGTGTGTGTGTGTGTGTGTGTGTGTGTGTGTGTGTGTGTGTGTGTGTGTGTGTGTGTGTGTGTGTGTGTGTGTGTGTGTGTGTGTGTGTGTGTGTGTTAGGGTTAGTGTCCTCCTCTACCCTTTCTCCTCCTCGCACTTACTCGCTCGCCCTCCATGTTCAGGTTGCAATCATTAACTGTAACCGTCTTCCCTCGTACATGTATGAGATTGGAGGGATCGGCACAAGAACAGCCTCATTGCTTCTCCTGTGAAAGTCAGGGGCAGCTGACAAATATCGTGCACCTGCTTCCTCACCTGTGTATTTATTAAGCACGCGTCATTCTGGAATCATCTTTATTACTTTTTCATTTACTTTAAGGAATATTAGCACTTGTCAGGGGGGATAAGTTCATCTTAAATAGCTGGGTAATTTATCAATAATAAACTGTATTGTCATCATTATTATCATTATTATATTACTATTACCATTATTATTAGTCATCATTACTATCACTGTTATTACCATTAACCACTATTAACTACAACTGTTCATAATACTAACGATAATGCACCAGCATCCATTCCACCTTTCCACCCAGAGACCTAAAGCGCGAGCGCGCGCGCACACAAACACACACACACACACACACACACACACACACACACACACACACACACACACACACACACGTGTCTTTCCGAGGGGGCTCTTGGTGGGGGGAAAGATGAAGCAAGGTGTGAACGAGATGGCGTCACAGTTGGTGGTCATCGAGTGTTTGGGTGGATGTGCAGGGGCTGCCAGGCCACCACACCCCGTGGCGGAGGCTGCCTTTACTCCCCTGCAGCGTGACCAAGAGGAACACATCATTACGAGTCAGCGACGACCCACAACACTCTACCTTCGTGGCGGATTCAACTCACTTAATTCCAAGTTGTTAGACGCAGAAGGCAGTGAGGCAGTGAGCAAGGGAAGCAGGTAAAAGGCGGAAATAAGCCAATAGATTATGAGAAAATTATTAAAATTATTACATAGAGAATAAGAACTTCTAGATATTATGAGAGAGAGAGAGAGAGAGAGAGAGAGAGAGAGAGAGAGAGAGAGAGAGAGAGAGAGAGAGAGAGAGAGAGAGAGAGAGAGAGAGAGAGAGAGAGAGAGAGAGAGAGAGAGAGAGAGAGAGAGAGATATTACACCATAAAACTTACACCTGCATTCTGTCAAGCTGCTATCGTGGATGAGATACTGAAATAATACTCTACGAATATTTAACCTTATAACTGTTGTCCGAGCGTCCCCTTTCCCTATCTTTTCCGGTGGTTCGCTTCCCCTCGAAAAGTGGGAAATAGAATCCCTCTCCCAGTCTTGTCTCACCGGGAAGGGAAAAATGCGGCGAGGGTAAAACTGTCCGGTAATGCGAGAAAGGGTGTGGCAATAATGGTGCGGAGAGTTAATTATAAAAGCGGCCGTCACGAGCTGGTGAGCGACTGGGTAAGTGTGTTTGAATGAAGGCGAATTAGGGATTGGCCGTGCTGCGAGACGGAGTTTGGAATATTGTGAGGCCAGCCAGCAAGGTGTGTGTGTGTGTGTGTGTGTGTGTGTGTGTGTGTGTGTGTGTGTGTGTGTGTGTGTGTGTGTGTGTGTGTGTGAGAGAGAGAGAGAGAGAGAGAGAGAGAGAGAGAGAGAGAGAGAGAGAGAGAGAGAGAGAGAGAGAGAGAGAGAGAGAGAGAGAGAGAGAGAGAGAGAGAGAGAGAGAGAGAGAGAGAGAGAGAGAGAGAGAGAGAGAGAGAGATAATAATAATGATTTCTTTTTCCATCCTCTCACTGGCTTGAGGAGGAACGTAAACGAAGATAACATTATAAAGTAGAAAGTGGGCTGCAGGTTTTCCTTCCGACCCTCCACTCGGGCCCTCCGTTGGTAAGGGTGAGGGAAAGTAGCGGGGGCTGCCTCCTGCCTTCCACCTGCCATGCTTGCTGCGTGCCTCCAGGTGTCGGCCCCCAAGGAAGCTGGGTCAGGGCGAGAGGTCAGCCTGCGAACTTCGAGCACTAAGACCCTAACGTGTCCAGTCCATAGGGAAGGAGAGAGGAGAGAACAATAACTCCTTCTCGTGGGCGTGCAACAAGCCTGGGTAGTCAGGGAGGAGGGCGGAAGAAAACTGGTTACGGGTCGACGGCTGTGGAGGCCTGAACGGCGCCTGTACCTACCCAGCGACGGTGTGGGTACGAGAGGCACCTTGACGGTCACATAGTACCCTCATAGCCTCCCTACTCCTTCCTCCCTCCCTCCCTCTTTATTGATGCATCTATTGCCACTCCTGCTGCCAGCCATGTTCGTGGCTTGCAGATTCGCAGATGTTCATAATGCGTCATAAAATGACGAGGTTTGACTGCGTGACAAAGATGCACTGCTGGTAAGGTTATGTTCCTTTTGGTGTGATTATACATAATACAGAGGAGCGTGAAATAAGGTCTATCTTGAAGTGAGTTTCAGTGTGTGTGTGTGTGTGTGTGTGTGTGTGTGTGTGTGTGTGTGTGTGTGTGTGTGTGTGTGTGTGTGTGTGTGTGTGTGTGTGTGTGTGTGTGTGTGTGTGTGTGTGTGTGTGTGTGCGTGTGTGTGTGTGTGAGTGATTAGATTTATTGGAGTTATTTTAACAAATCTGCTCATACGTTATATAAAAACATTGAACTCTTCAAACATATATAATAAACTGGACCTGAAAATATTTCACTTGAAAGGAAGGCTGGGGTGGTGTATGTGGTCGTGGCACAAGACTAAAAATGAAGTTAAACATAAAAGTAGGAGCAGCTGTCCCTACCTATGTGCTGACTATGTTGCTGCTTTGACACCCTGATTGGCTTTGTCTTTTGGCGGAAAAAAAGCTGACCCTGTCTCCTCCTTGGTGGATAATTCAGATTCTGGTCAGGACAACGAAGTGGAGTGCATATTCTTATTATTACAACTGGTCGATTGACTCACTACCATGCCTTTGCCTTCCCTAATCCTCTTAGCAAAGGTGCTAAAAGAAGCTCCTGGCTGAGCAGCATTGCAGGTAGTGGCAGGCCTCTGAGGTTGCTTCTGACACCTCCCTTCACGCACCACAGAGCTGAGAGTTGCCCGTTTGTCGCCCGCTACAGGGCAGGACACAAGCGCCCAGACCAAGCCAATGCGGTGAAACTACATCAACCCTTCCTCAGGCGTCCATTACCATTCCACTCTCCCTACCCCACACCTCCCCCACTTCTCTCTCTCTCTCTCTCTCTCTCTCTCTCTCTCTCTCTCTCTCTCTCTCTCTCATTTTGTATACCTGCAATCTACTGCTTGTTATTATACTATTATTACCATCACTGACACTATTATCACCACCAGAACCATTACTACTACTACAACAGTATTACTATGACCACTACCACACCCATGTTCACCCGATAAAGTCTTCAATGGATGGATGTATACTAATCACATCCACACTCCCTATTTCTCACATACCTAGCCGCGCTTCTACACAACCTTTACCTCCCAGGTCCTTGCGTGTGTCGAGGCAACAGGTCAGCGGAAGTAAGGGATTCAGGCTCCCGCTCCCGTTCATTATTCTATTGGAAAACTGCATATACTATACAAGTTTTCCCTTACTGTGTGTGTGTGTGTGTGTGTGTGTGTGTGTGTGTGTGTGTGTGTGTGTGTGTGTGTGTGTGTGTGTGTGTGTTCTTTGGGTTTCTTTGTGAGTCTCCTTCCCTTCCTTGTAGTCCTCCATCTGATGTTCAAATGGCCTGCGCTACCCTTTCCCTCCCGTTTCCTTTTCTCCGTTATTTGTCCTCCTACTTCTTTCCACCTCATTATGTTCTCTCTCTCTCTCTCTCTCTCTCTCTCTCTCTCTCTCTCTCTCTCTCTCTCTCTCTCTCCTGCCCGTTCCCCTCCTTGATCCAGGCCGTTTCATCCTTGGTCAATAAACTTCAAGCGACAAACCGAAGCTTGTTTGAACTTCATTTACCCGCTTGAGTTGCACGTCCCAAGGAAACAAGAAAGGTTAGCTTGATTCCGCCCCTTGACTCGCTCGTGTTGATTATTTTCTTTCCTCTCCCTCCCTTGCTGTGTCTCTCTTTCCTTTCCTACTCTCTTCCCTTCCTCTGTGGCACCCGCACGTGGCCCCTGCTGGCGGGCGGTAGCAGTGAATTAGTGTTATATATGTGCTAGTTCTTGGGGCCACATCTGACTTGAACTTAATGTTTCCTACGACTCGGTTTCTATAATGTTCTTTTTTTTCTGTGCTTATCTTAATTATTTCATCCTCTTTTTGAGTTCGTTGGCTCCCTCACAGGATCCAAGGTCAAGGAACGTATTTACTTACAACATATACAATAAATATGATTATTGTAAAACATTGAAAAACATAAATCTCAGTTGAATGAAGTATTGTTTACGAAAATAAACAATACAGAAAAGGCGGGTACAGATAAGTAAAGACATAAAAAGCCAACATTTGACAACATCTAAGAAATGTTTGTTATCTATTTCTTCGCAATGATGTTCTTCCTGTGAGCCATAACCTCGGCATTTTGTTTGTGGGTTTTTTAATGACGCCTGAAGGTGTTCTGTTTCATGGAGGTTAAGAGTTACAAAACACAACACGTCGGGGAAATAATCAACACGTATGAAATC
>NC_059304.1:6932519-6975019 GCF_017591435.1 Portunus trituberculatus | reverse complement strand
GCCAAGATTAACGCATCGACAGAACACGAAAAAAAAAAAAAAAAAAAAATCAAGCTCAGTTTCCCAGTTTTGTAAAATGACGGACAACAGACCCTCGCGTCATTCCTGCAATATTCATGGCGAGGATGTGAGGCACACATTCGAGTACGTGTGTATGTACGCATGTGTACACTATCATGGGACTGTTATATAAATGCCGTTGATAATAGATAATTAAAAAAATAATCCACCAAGTTAGAAATATTTATAACGCACCAATTAGGAAGCAAATACAAACCAAAGAAGCTTTCACTTATAACAAACACGTTGTGCTATCTTGTAAAGTGGGGAAAGCTTTGTGTATTTGGGGTTACCATGAAGACGTAACAATGCTGAGGCGCTTAACCCCCTTCCCTGTGATGCGAAAGAATTCGTAACATTATGAACACTACAAATTTTTAAATATACCCACATTGCAAAAAATTATATTTAATTAATAAGCTATCCAATCCCTTTACCAGTATAATGATTAGGAATGAATGAATAATATACAGAGAGAGAGAGAGAGAGAGAGAGAGAGAGAGAGAGAGAGAGAGAGAGAGAGAGAGAGAGAGAGAGAGAGAGAGAGAGAGAGAGAGAGAGAGAGAGAGAGAGAGAGAGAGAGAGAGAGAGAGAGAGAGAGAGAGACGTTTGTACTTAAGGAAAGCTGGGCCGTAAGGCAGCGGCAGGGCTGAAGCAGTTTCCAGAACTTAAATGGGAAATAGGAATGAAAACCTGCAAACAATTTAATAAACAAACTTGCAAAAGAAAACCACCATGACATAGAATATTGCCTCCTCTTAATCACACTGAATTTCATTTTCAGACACTCGCTCGACGAGAAAATACCTGGACTGAGAAATTTTACTGCACTCTTCTTTATAAATTCTACTCCATGCTCTGCACAAAGCCACTGCCAGACAAAAAAGGATATGAAAGAAAAAAATAAAGTTAAATAATCTATGTACGGAAGAGAGAGACATTCGTAAAGCGTAATGAAATATCACTCTGGTTATTGTTATTGTTCTTGTAATTATAGATTAGAATTAATCTGTTTTCGCAATGTGTTGTGACACGAAACGCCGCCACTCCTGTCCCACGCTTCTCATTTTTGTCTTTGTTTGTGAATTTGTGAGTCGCAGAGACCGGAGGGACAGCGGCAGGTACGGGCCTTGGGAATCAGTGGACACTTTGATTTGCAGGTGTGGAGGCGCGGACCAAACAGCACAGTAAAATATTTCAGCTTTTTTTTTCCAGAAACACAAGAGGCCTGACGCCTTTTACACGCGCAGAAGCCTTCGTCTGAGCCAGGCTGAGGAGGGAGCTGCTAACTGTGTTATGTAGATTATCAACAAAGAACTGGAACCAATTTGTAGAGTGTAACTTAATCACACATTCACACACCAATTCAGTTCCTCCAAGAGTGGCGGTTTGCCTGGGGAGGCGTGACGCGCCAGCCTGTTGGATCACAAACGTCTGATACACTAAGAACCTCTCGTAAACAATTAATGACGGAGAAAAAAGGAGTATTGAAAAACACGCAAACAACGCCAATTTTCCTGGGGAATAAAATCCCGAACACTTGGAACAAAAAGAGAGTATTTTTAACGTCCTCTGCCAGGATGAACGCCCTCCTCCCTAACCTGTCTGAGTTTGATGTCATAAAAGCCAATACATAATCCCCAGGCAATATAGGGCGCGAAATATCCAATTCAGTTAGACCAATCCACGGCGACGCATTCATATAGACGGCGGCCATTCCACGAGCACAGGCTCAAGTTTTATATTTTTCAGTTTCGTGCCATAGGCGGGTTTTACATATTGATGTATTACCAGGCGTGAGGTAGCACCGCCAGCCGCCCTCCTGGGGCTCTGCTGCATATATATATATATATATATATATATATATATATATATATATATATATATATATATATATATATATATATATATATATATTACAATCTTACACGTATTCTTAGTGAATGAATCTTTTTTTTTTTCATTGAGTTGAAACAGCAGACTCGGTGAGAAGACGGGGATGGCACCCCTGTCCCGTCAAAGGTGCGCAAGGCCTCTTGGGTATTTCACTCACTTAAAAAAGAAAAAGAAAAAAACTATAACGCCAGATAATTTCTGACGCTGGATATTTTTACGTCAAAATGGCTTTTTCTCTTTCTGAAGCATTTTGCGTTCTCTCTCTCTCTCTCTCTCTCTCTCTCTCTCTCTCTCTCTCTCTCTCTCTCTCTCTCTCTCTCTCTCTCTCTCTCTCTCTCTCTGTGTGTGTGTGTGTGTGTGTGTGTGTGTGTGTGTGTGTGTGTGTGTGTGTGTGTGTGTGTGTGTGTGTGTGTGTGTGTGTTTTCTCATGCAGTACCGCAGGTAGCGATTCTCAACAATCTGTGAGGGGCAGCCCTGATGGTATGTGAGGGGAACAGTCTTCGAGCGGCCACTGGCTAAGCTCTGGTCAGCAAGTACAGGCCAGGTGTAGGGGGACGAGTGGACCAGGTGAGGATAGTGTGACCATGTAAGAGAGAGTTGCCTGTTGAGGTGGTTGGGCAGGTAAAGGATGGAGGGAATGAGGAAGTATATGATGCATTCTGAAGTGGTTCATTAGTTAAGGCGGTCTGTCGGTAGCTTAACTGGTTATGCCAATGTGTGTGTGTGTGTGTGTGTGTGTGTGTGTGTGTGTGTGTGTGTGTGTGTGTGTGTGTGTGTGTGTGTGTGTGTGTGTGTGTGTGTGTGTGTGCACATACATCAATTAACACTGGATTAGTGTAGATAACTGTAAAAGAAATGTATAGTCTCAGAAGGCAGAAAGAATGAAATCCCTCGGACGGCAAGCTTTGTGCTTTAACAATTTTGTAGGGAAGAGAGTGAACAACAATATTTAATTGAGAACTAAGTGGATAACTAAAGATAAAAATAATCAAAATCGAAAAAAAAAATATGTAACTATAATGTAAATAGATATATAAAGACAAATGGGTACGAGACGCTACCACGTGCACACAACAGTTTTCATTATTTTGATCATTAACAAAAATTGTCTAGTGTCCATCATTCCTTGCAGACATGTAAACCCACACATCACGGATCCCGTCCCGCCTCCCTCAAATAGAAATAACAACTGCCATAATTAATTATTAATGAAAACTCACATAGCAGGATGACTTTTCAAATGTGGATTCCATAACTCTACAGCATCGATGAACAAAAATTTGTAAAATATTGAAAAACCATCCAGATATTGGATCAAACATACTTGCTATAATTTCTTCATAACTTCGTATTATCAATCCCTTTCTCACTCTCTAGAACGTCCAATTGTTCCATTCTTAGGGGAAAAAATAGCTCCTGGTCAAAGGGATTCCTCTCTTACGAACTAATGTAATAATTCCAAGTTCACAATTTTTCATCCACACGAATGAATTTTGTACTATATCATGTTCTTTTCCTATGGTTTGAAGTAACCGGCTACGTCAAAGTGGTGATCTGACGGGCAACAGTTCACATCACGCGGACAATGGTTGTTCAGCACACCATGGAAAGGCTCAACATGCAGTGTCCAGTTGTTTGTTTTTTCCGTCTCCACACACACACACACACACACACACACACACACACACACACACACACACAGCGCGTAGTGTAGTGGTTAGCACGCTCGACTCACAATCGAGAGGGCCGTGTTCGAATCCCGGTAAGCGGCGAGGCAAATGGGCTAGTCTCTTAATGTGTGGCCCCTGTTCACCTAGCAGTACGAGTAAATAGATACGGGATGTAACTCGAGGGGTTGTGGCCTCGCTTTCCCGGTGTGTGGAGTGTGTTATGTGGTCTCAGTCCTACCAGAAGATCGGTCTATGAGCTCTGAGCTCGCTCCGTAATGGGGAAGACTGGCTGGGTGACCAGCAGACGACCGAGGTGAATCACACACACACACACACACACACACACACACACACACACACACACACACACACACACACACACACAGATAGGTACCACGGTCTGTTAGAGAATTAGTGGAAGTTTTCTTTTTAATTTTCATCTTCATCTGTTTGCACCACTGATGGCTACATGCTGCAAACTTATTTGTAGTAGTGGCTACTAAGCACTAATCTTTTAATAATTTTTTTGCTTCACTGAGGCTGAGAGCTCTTACTATCTTAAATGACAATAAAATAGGTAAAAAAAGGCAATGCCAATAGACATTCGACTCATCTTTTTGGTTAGAGACCATCACCACACTGGTCCAACGCTCTCTCATTTCCATTTTATTATCATGAACAATGTTCCTCTCAACTAGCTAACTGCGTGCCTCCTCCCGAGCGAGCTCGCGCCGCTAAACTTTCTACAAATTCTCATGCATTTTCTGCCCACCAGTCTAATGAAAGACTTGGCCAGTATCATAATTTTTCACCTTTACTGATAAATCATTAATGACTTTACCCATCCTTTTTTTTTCCATATAATACACTTTCAATTTTGTGATGTAATGATGATTACATGCCCATATAACACTCATAATCAATTTCTTCATATGTCTGCGTGGAGTGTCTACTTAAATGGGTGGGGAGGTTGGGGGAACGGGGGAAGCCCACATTTCTGGCTTTCTTTCTCTGTTATCCAATTACACACACACACACACACACACACACACACACACACACACACACACACACACACACACACACACACACACACACACACCAAATAAAACCATTCAGTAAAATTAGGTGACTTATGGTGATGCTTATTTAACATCAGCGTGGACCTCAGCTTTTTTTTTTTTTCAATGAAGAGCGTATAACTTTCTGTCAAGTATGAATTTAGTTTCCGCTGCTTCACATTAGTACTGTTATCTAAGAGTGAATCAGAGTATCGCTCTTTTCTTAAACAAGGCAAGACAGTTACGGTCATGAACAACATATGATATTTTTTTTTCAGTTCGTGAAAGCAATTTACATGTGTGGATCATTAACGAGCATACCTTCACAGCAGCTCGCACCTTAGCCGTGGCGGTGAGGTTGGAGGTAGGCAGCTCTTCTTGACGCAACTTTTTCTCTATTGAACTTTACCACGTTACTCAGCAGCTCCCGCTAACCAGGGTGTGGCTGACCTCACTCACGCACACAACTCTTCATATCGGTGTAAACTTCCTCAATTGTTTGTAAAAAATGTTACTCAATTCAACACACATGTAAACAGACTAACATCCACTGCATGCAATCTGCGACCACAAGCCAACATCATAGTGCAATGTTTGTGGTGAAGAAAGACGCAGAATGAAACTTGCAGGTCAGCGAGGCGGGATGATTGAGCCCTGCAGCTTGTCAGATCTTCCCTCCACACCCTCTCCAGCACATTCCCCCCTGCCCCATACACCAACGCACGCCGCTGCTTTCTCTAATCCTCGGAGGCTGGTTGGGACCTGCGGCCGAGACGGGACTGAGCAAACCAAATCTCCTGTAATGCTTCATAATGACCTGCGTGACTTGGCCCGGTCAAATCCTCGCCAGAGTTGAAGTGATGAGCACGCACTATCCTTTCCCTTACCGGCCCCTCTACGTTCCCTACCCCTGGCTCTTCCCTCTAGGCAAGGCACTATAACTTTCTCTCTCTCTCTCTCTCTCTCTCTCTCTCTCTCTCTCTCTCTCTCTCTCTCTCTCTCTCTCGAGTTGCGTGAGCCTAAATGCGAAAATTGAAACTATGAGAATGATTGGACAGTTACCAGATGACTCTTGGATGGAAGTGGCTATCAAGAAACGTTGCTGAGGAGGAGGCGGGGAAAGGGAGAAAGAAAGAGGAAGAGGAAGTTATGTGCCTTTCTGTTTGTATTTTCTTTCACATACTTCACTTCCAACTGACGGTTCGGTGGCAGTTTGTTTTATGTAATATAATTAATACATAAAAAAATTATGTTGAAGGAAAGGTAGGTAATTAGCATGACAGGTGCAGAAAAAAAAGGTCGAAACATTCATCCCATCCTCGCACACACACACACACACACACACACACACACACACACACACACACACACACGGAATTAGTGGACATAGTGCTTACCTTTCATATAAAAAAAAAGAACGTCGTTAAATAATGCATCATAACTAGCTGAAGCTCTACATTATACATCCTCGCACCTCTTCCTTACATGTATAATCTATCCAGGTAAATGTCTACCTGCGAATGTTAATGTAGTAAATAACCATTTCTTAAAAAAAAATCTCAAACATGAAATCACAATATGCTGCATAATGTGCGTTGTTAATTAGTCCAAACATAATTACCCGAAGTAACGTGAGATCAGTACGTGTTTTTGTGTAACGTGAGATCAGTACGTGTTTTTGTGTAACGTGAGATCAGTACGTGTAACGTGAGATTGTTTTGTGTAACGTGAGATCAGTACGTGTTTTTGTGTAACGTGAGATCAGTACGTGTTTTTGTGTAACGTGAGATCAGTACGTGTTTTTGTGTAACGTGAGATCAGTACGTGTTTTTGTGTAACGTGAGATCAGTACGTGTTTTTGTGTAACGTGAGATCAGTACGTGTTTTTGTGTAACGTGAGATCAGTACGTCGTGAGATCAGTACGTGTTTTTGTGTAACGTGAGATCAGTACGTGTTTTTGTGTAACGTGAGATCAGTACGTCGTGAGATCAGTACGTGTTTTTGTGTAACGTGAGATCAGTACGTGTTTTTGTGTAACGTGAGATCAATACGTGTTTTTGTGTAACGTGAGATCAGTACGTGTTTCTGTGTAACGTTCAATATCCAAAGTGGCAAAATAAGACAAAACAAAAAAAAAAAAAAAAAAAAAAAAAAACTGCCTGGCTGGACCTGACAGTGTGTGTGTGTGTGTGTGTGTGTGTGTATGAGAGAGAGAGAGAGAGAGAGAGAGAGAGAGAGAGAGAGAGAGAGAGAGAGAGAGAGAGAGAGAGAGAGAGAGAGAGAGAGAGAGAGAGAGAGAGAGAAAGGGGGGGGGGATTACCTGCGGCTGTGTCACCTGTCACCTGACGGCACGGTGGTGGGTGTCTTCAGTTGAGCGGCTAACCATAACAGCAATCTTTCAGCGTTACGGAGGGAAATGATTTGACGAGGACTGCTGGAGTGAGGGGAAATACCTGCTCTCTCTCTCTCTCTCTCTCTCTCTCTCTCTCTCTCTCTCTCTCTCGTGCTTAATAGTATTACCGTAGTTTTTCCCCCATAATATTTTTGCACCTTTCCTCCATCACCTTGCTCGTGTTTAAATCTCTTGTTTGTTTATGCGAAAACTTTTATGTTTCATTCTTGCGAACTGTTTCTTCTTTTATTGCATTTTTCATCACAATTCCCAATCTGTTCTTCCTTTTTTTACTATTGTACTTTGCCTTCATTTCTAATCAATCCTTTCTTTTCTTCATCACTTTTTCAATTACCTCGTGCGTCACCGTTACCTTTACTTTCTCTTTTGCTTCCCTTCCGTATTCTCCTCCTTTCACACACAGACCCCCTCCTGTTCCTCCCCTCCTCGTCGTCCTCCTCCTCCCTCGTCATTACCGCCGGCCACTGCCTCAATACACTCATTTCTCTCCACCCACTCCACCCCTCTCCTCTTTCACCCTTAATGAATGCATCTCATTATAAAAATTCGTGATTTAGAAGCATTTCTTATTAGGAGTCATTATCGGGGAGGGAAATGACCCGCCTTGTGTCTATCGTTATTTGTTAATGGTAGTGGTGGCGCTATTGGTGGTGGAAGAGAGGGTGCAGAGGGGGGAGTGGAAGAGGTGAAGGAGGAGGAGGAGAGTTGGAGACAAGGGGATGGGGTGGAGGGAATGGTAGTGGAGTAGTGCAGTGGTTAAGAGTCGAGTGTTGTTATGGTGAAGGGGGAGCAGTAATGGTAATTATGGTGGTTTGAAATGGTATTTACGGTGATGGATGGTGCCCTCTGTGTAATGACTTTGGATTACAGGTAATGGTTGAGGCGATGGTTGTTGTGGTGGCATTGCCAATGGAACTAGTGGAGGGTGGAGAAGAAGGGAGAAGAATGTGTAGAAGAGGAAGAGGAGGAAGAGGAGTTGGACGAGGAGGAGAAGAGAAGGCGTGCCAAACATTACAGGAGTGAATGGTGATAATGGTGAAGGAGGTGGTAACAGGGTGAATGGGGTGACGCCGGGCTGAGGTGTAGAGATGGGAGGGGGTGAGAACTAGGGGGGAAGGAATGACGGTAATGGTAATGAAGAATGATGGTGGTGGTGGGGAGGTGACGGGTGGCGGGATATGTGTGGGGGTGGAAGTGAGGCTGCGGGGGTGGCGGGAGTAATGATATTGAGGGCAATTGGTGGTGAGAAAAGCTTGAAATCTACTCATGAAAAGCGAGAGAAACCGTCCCACCCCCACCTCCCCAACACAGCCGGATGTACGGGAGGGGGTGTTGGGTTACATATGAGTGGGATCCGAAGCACGGCATCACACCCACGCTAATGCAATGATGTTTTAATCCGCATCATCTCTCATCGCTGCGACCTTCACCATGCAGATGACACAACATATTTTTCCCTCCTCGCCACTGAGGTTTTCCAAGTCTTACGGATCAAAGGTGGCGTACATAGTGTGTGTGTGTGTGTGTGTGTGTGTGTGTGTGTGTGTGTGTGTGTGTGTGTGTGTGTGTGTGTATACACATATATATATATATATATATATATATATATATATATATATATATATATATATATATATATATATATATATATATATATATATATATATATATATATATATATATATATATATATATATATATATATATATATATATATATATATATATATATATATATATATATATATATATATATATATATATATATATATATATATATATATATATATAGTTTTGACGTCATTCATATCATGAAAAAAAAGTTTCAAAGACACGAATATCTCTCCGAGAAGACGGGAAGGGCGTGGGCAAAGACATAAAAAGAAATACTGGCACATAAAAGCAGCGCCTCACCATACAAACAAGGGCCGCAGGGCATCCCGACCCTCTCTCGCTGACAAGCTCCCAATTTACGGGTGAACTCAACAGGAAGCAGAAGACGCCAGTGCTAGTGAATAGGGTTCGTTCCCTTCCCTTTCACCTCTATCTGTCCCTCAGAGGTGGACGGGGGCAGAGGGTGGACGGGAAGAGGAGAAAACGGAGGGATGGAGGGAGGAGGGAGGGTAACGGGTCCGTAGCTGAGTACGAATGGAGGGTACGGAATGGCAGAGTGGAGGGATGGAGGGAGGGAGCAGGGGAACCATATAATGACGGGTTGCAAGTCTTGTTTCCTGCTCAGAGGAGGGAACAAAGGGGCTGATGGAGGAGGGGCGAGGAGAATGTTGTGAGGATGGAGGAGGGAAGGGCAATAGGAGGGGCAGCGCTTAGGAAGGAAGAAGAGAGAGAGGGAGGGAGGGTAGGAGGTGAGTAGGGAAGAACTCATTGGAAAGACAGACATGATGGGTGGAGTGAGAATAGCTGTAGAGGTAGATGCCGTCACGGAGAGGAAGATGGGGGTGAGGAGGGGACGCAAGGATAACGTAAGAGGAAGAAGGTAAAGGAAAGCATGTGTGATGGACCTACAGTTGGAAGAGAAGAACGACGCGTAAGGAAGGGAAGGAGGAGGACGGGTAGGGGCGCCCCATATGACAAGAAAATGTACGATAGTGGTGGCAAACGCCGGGAGAGGGACGGAAAGGGAGGAGAGGGGACAGGGGTTCTTCATGAAGGTCAGGAGGGGTATAGTGGGGACGGGCAGCAGTAAGGGTGGCAAGTGTAGGGTACGAAACAGGGGATGGGGAGAAGGATGACCTATACGGCAGGGTGGAGGGGAGGGAGGGAGATTGATTACCTTGTGAGGGGGAGAGAAATCTCCTAACAAGTTCGTGATGGTGAGTTCTTCTGGTACAAAGAGAACCATAGAGCATCTCCATGCGGGCTGCGGGGATGATGCCAGTCCAAACCAGGGCACGTCTTTACTTGTCTATTCTTGTACTATATATATATATATATATATATATATATATATATATATATATATATATATATATATATATATATATATATATATATATATATATATATATATATATATATATATATATAACAAGTAGACGGATAGATGCATAGACACTAAGATAGATAAATTCATACCAACAAATTAATTCGCTTCAAATAAATAAAAAAAACGTACTTTAATAACAGATCTGAAGGCCTGAACACATGCATGATAGATGCGGTGCTCAGTTTGTGAAGGGAATTAGGACTGAAGAGAATCTCATACAGGTGCGGTAAAGGGTCGAACACTATGTTTCAAAGTGCACAAGAGGAGAATGGAGCGAGCGTAAAAGTCAACAACGTTCTTCATCACAGAGAAGCAACAACAACATTGATAATGTATAAAGGAAGCTTTCCTTTGGTTGAGTGGTGGAGATGACGCCGCGGAGGGGGAAGGTGGGGCCGGAGAACTGAGGGTGAGGGGGTGGCAGGAACTATGGGGCGAGTGTGAAGGCTGGAAAAAAAAAAAAAAAAAAAAAAAAAAAAAAAAAAAAGGATGGAGGGAGACAGATTAGTTGTCAGGTTAGGCGAAGAGGGGAAGAAACCCCTCCAGGTAGGGAGGTCGTGTAGGGTACGAATAGAGCAGGAGGAGAGAGGTAGGGGAGCGAGGGAGGCGGTGAGAGGCCATACAGGGTCCGCCGTAGACTGCACGCACGCCGCCGCCCCCCAGCTGCCAGCGCTCAATAACTTGCTTGGATGTCTAGATTACGCAACCAGGGAGGCGCTGGTCGCAAGCAGCAGGGGGGCTGCCACCCCCTCATCTTGCGGCGAAAGACGAGGCACTTCATTTTTTTGTTAATATAGCGCCGCCGTGGCGTGATGCACGGTGATGGTAAAGAGTCATCCGAGGCGTCACTCGAGATACGGGGCTGGAAGGTAGGGGAGGGAGGTGTTACGCAACGCCTCGTGTAGAAGGCCACATGGCGGCGGATGGGACCCGACGCCCATAGCTCCGCCTTTGTCCTCTAGATTCAAGGCTGTATGGGACGCCAGGGTTACCATACAATCCAACCTACACACCCTATCGACTCTTCTTTTGTCGTAAAAACAACAAACTTTCAAAATATCCTCTACTTCCCGACGCTCTGATGGCTGAGGGAGATGTGCCCGGCGTAGGTGAGAGCGTGCCACATGGTCACAGCGGGCAAGGAAGGAGTGTGATGAGCAGATGGATTGCATGTAGCACGCAGGAAACCATAGTAATGGCGGCCCTTTGTGTGAGTGTGTGTTGCTTGGTCCGCCTGCCCTCTCCTCCAGCCTTTGTTGCTAAGCTGCCTCGCAACGCATGCCTCGCCCCTCTCAGTGGCATACTTGGCATCCTCTTTCTCGCGCCCTGGCTTCCTCCACTTAATATACTGGCCTTGTCTGTCTCGTTACTAGAGGCTTTTCTCTGCCTGTAACTATATACACGAACATGCATGCACGCAAACACGCATGCAAGCACACACACACACACACACACACACACACACACACACACACACACACACACACACACACACACACACATCTCCGGTATTATTGAGTTGGCTTCAACATTTGTGCACCGTTACGTGCACATATTTCTCAATGAAATCAAAATATCCGACACTTTCAAGGGAATCAAAGACGATCTTTGACGAACTTTACGAACACTCAAGGGAAGGAGTAGAGGGGGGCAGTGGGTGAAGTATGCATGGAGAGAAGTAGCGGCATGTATGTGAATGTTACAGAAACTAATATTTAGGCATCAACTTTTACCAAGTTTCTACAAATTCTACAAATATTATTACATCCTGCTTGTTTCCGTTTTTATCTCCTACTGGATCACGTGCAGCTCCCTGTTCCTCCACGTGCATCCCTCCACCCTACTCTCTTCCTCCTCCCCGGGCCATAACCTCCTGTAGAAACCACCTAGGGCATTAATGAATCAATAAATACTACCAACCAGCACCTGTGAGCAGCGCGTTACCGGGTCCACTGTACTGTTGCTAACCATTTACCCTTCCGCTATTAACCTTTTCCTAGTAAAATCAACCGGATTATAAGAAGGGAAGATTATACCGTCATAAACTACTGAAATGACCATACCCGCGCGCACCACCGCCCTTCCCGGGACACACCTGACTGGATCGACCTTGCGAATCCCCGACCCAAAGCCGACCAGGTGATGTGGCCCAAAAGAGCTCCGCCAACCAATGAACAGTTTTGGCATTACGTAACAGCCATAGGAGGGAAGGGAAGGGCAGTAAGCGGAGAGGTTATAAAGGAAAGAAGAAAGGACAAGAGACTGAGCTGGGGTAAAGTGTGCAGGAAGGAGGAGGAGGAGGAGGAGGAGGAGGAGGAGGAGGAGGAGGAGGAGGAGGAGGAGGAGGAGGAGGAGGAGGAGGAGGAGGATAGAGCGTAGCGAGGATGGGGTAAAGAAATTCTTAGAGTATGTCTTCGTGGGTGTCCTTTTTCTCTCTCTCTCTCTCTCTCTCTCTCTCTCTCTCTCTCTCTCTCTGTGTGTGTGTGTGTGTGTGTGTGTGTGTGTGTGTGTGTGTGTGTGTGTGTGTGTGAAAGTGTTCGTGTACGCCTTTCTGTCAGTCATTCCATCTAGACCCCCAGCGTCTCTTTCTCCCTCTCCTTCGTCTCTCTCCTCTATCTCTCTCTCTCTCTCTCTCTCTCTCTCTCTCTCTCTCTCTTTCCCTCTATTTTTTTTCATTATTTTATTTGAGAGAGAGAGAGAGAGAGAGAGAGAGAGAGAGAGAGAGAGAGAGAGAGAGAGAGAGAGAGAGAGAGAGAGAGAGAGAGAGAGAGAGAGAGAGAGAGAGAAAAGGGAAAAAGAAAAAGGAGAGAAAGCGGAAGAAGACAGTTAATAATACAAAATGAAGAGTATACAACAGAGGTTCTCAATTTGTGCGTCGCGGCACATTTTTGCGCCGCGGCTATCCCCTCACTGCGCCTCGAAAATGTAATAGATAGTATGTCTTGAATTAGTGCATCCTAACATCGAAAGGATATGCAAATCCAGACAGGCGCAAGTGTCCCATTAATCAGGTATGCTTAATCTACAACTGGAATGTATGTATTTCATTCCCATGTGCTCATTAATTCATTCATATATGATAATAGAAACAACAACAACAACAACAACAATAATAATAATAATAATAATAATAATAATAATAATAATAATAATAATATTGATAAAAATAATAATAATAATAATAATAATAATAATAATAATAATAATAATAATAATAATATAGCAAGTTTGTATATTCCACTCACTGTAGAATAGGTGCGCCGTCAAAGTCCAGGCTATATCATTAGTGCACCACTAACCAATAAAGGTTGAGAACCTCTGTTATACAAGATGATGAAGGACCACAATATCTCTTCCTATTATCATTTCTTCCTTTCCCTCCCTCACGTCACCTCCCCTCCTGCTGCACCACACCTCTCCCACCACCACTGCCACCACCACCACCGATGCACGGCTCCGCGAAGTGTGTCAATATAACTTGGCTTTGTTATTTACAGGCAAATAATGCAAGCGTTGCCCGGTAGTCCAGCCGCCTCGTGCTTGCTCAGTCACACCCTGGCCCACCGCCTCGTCCTCCGCCCCGAGCATAGGGAGCCCGCCACCTCACCGCCTCAACGCCACCTGTGTGCCGCTGGGAAGACTTGAACGGGCTAATATCAAGTGAAGGAGGAATGTGAAGAATACATCTCGAAGAATTGATAAATGTGATAAATAAAGACTGGAATGATAACACTTACAGAAAAAAAAAAAAAAAAACGTGACGAATCATTCTTGAATCACTTGACTCATTTACAAGGAATGTTACAATAATATCAAAAGATATCACTCAAGAGCACACAAAGAAAACTTTGAAATTAAACGAAAAAAAGAAAACATTAAACGAAGGAAAATAATAAATCAATGTCAGGGGTTAAATCACGATCCGCAGAAAACACCAGCAATCAGAATAACCTAAAAAGAAGAAAAAAGAAGATAAAATCAGTGTAATACAAATGATCAGGGAAAAAGAAGCAAGTCGTCAGACAACGCAAGAAAATCATACTACACTTGAATTTCTATTAATTCGGCAATGCGTTAAAGGTAACATTATGTCAAACAAAGCACACATGATTAAAACTTCGCTTCCAAGAACAGAAACGCAAGAATAAAAGTACGATTATCACGCAACAATATTATCTGCATCAGTTCCTGTCCCATACAAATGAAAGCCTTAACATATGTATGCGCAAAATCGAAAACACGTGTCAGGAAATTTTTCACTCATCTCCTCCCAATCTGTCAATTACCAGCAATAGGGGATGCAATTATTATGTTATCAACAAATAATGTGGCATGAATAGCTTTTGGTCAAACAGCTTATGTGTTTATTAATTCATCAGCCCCATCACTGTTCAGTTAACTTTTAACCACAATGCTATTCCGCGATTTAATTACTCCGGTCAATCTCATTATATCAGTAAATAAATAAATTAAACCTGCTGATCTCTGTGTAATGAAGCATAACATTATTTATCACTCAGCGACCAGAGTCAACAAAATCTTTTCAGTCGATGATTCGCACTGACGTCATTTTTCATCAGGCCATTATCAGGAAAACGTCACTCAAACATCGTTCAAACGGCAAACCTTTCTTTCACGCGGATAAAAAAATACCTCCACACTTTTTTTTTTTTCACCCCCACGTTTGAATTAATTGTGTAGTGTTTGATGGCCCCAACCCGCCTCCCTCCCCTCCCCCACACAAAGCCCTCTGCATTGTGTTGGGGTGACAATGAGGTCATGAAGACTCTTGACGAGGTGAAAAAAAATAGCTTCAGGTATTTATGTATAACTGACACCTGAAGAAGCCGTGCTCACCTCATGTGTTCATTAAAACAAACAAACGAGTAAAGCAACTGAAGAGGAAAAGCCTTACTACCCTGAAATTTAGTGCAAGTGTTCATTCACACACACACACACACACACACACACACACACACACACACACACACACACACACACACACCGTGCAGTGTAGTGGTTAGCACGCTCGATTCACAATCGAGAGGGCCGGGTTCGAATCCCGGCACGGCGAGGCAAATGGGCAAGCCTCTTAATGTGTAGCCCCTGTTCACCTAGCAGTAAATAGGTAAGGGATGTAACTCGAGGGGTTGTGGCCTCGCTTTTCCGGTTGTGGAGTGTGTTGTGGTCTCAGTCCTACCCGAAGATCGGTCTATGAGCACTGAGCTCGTTCCGTAATGGAGAAGACTGGCTGGGTGACCAGCAGGCGACCCTGGTGAATTACACACACACACACACACACACACACACACACACACACACACACACACACACACACACACACACACACACACACACACACACACACAGATCTAAACCAAAAATACACAGATTCTCTACAAAACAACACACACACACACACACACACACACACACACACACACAAACACACACACACAGAGGCACGTAATAACCACACCAATCATCGGGTTTGCAACACATGAACACGTGCGAGCCAACACGGCATACGCAATTCAACACACATAAACATGCACAATTTTACATTTTTAGTGTGAACAATATTTTCATAATCCCTGTGATGAAAGGGTAAAACAGGCTCTCTCTCTCTCTCTCTCTCTCTCTCTCTCTCGGTGTGCTCTGCTCATTGAGAGAGAGAGAGAGAGAGAGAGAGAGAGAGAGAGAGAGAGAGAGAGAGAGAGAGAGAGAGAGAGAGAGAGAGAGAGAGAGAGAGAGAGAGAGAGAGAGAGAGAGAGAGAGAGAGAGTCATCAGATGTAGAGACACTGTGTTGTCTTTCGGTCCTATGGTGAATATCGGCTTGCTATGTGTCCGGTGTCGGATTGTGATGATCGGGTATCGGATGTCCAGTACTTTATTTCGGGTTTCGAGTCGCGGGGGGGAGGGCTGGGGAGTGGGGAGAGGGAGGCGTCGGGTGTCGGGTGGTAATGTAGGGCGGAGGGAGGGTAACAATAATCCAATTATTTTATGCTTCAATGCAACACGTTTTGTATTTTGTGTGTCGTGCATTTTGCCTTCATTACCTCTTTATACCATTTTTTTTTCGCTGCATTCTATTTCGTGATAATGTTTCCACTTTTTTTTATTATCATGTATATAACTAAACATAGCTACACTCTATTTTAACTGCATTACTTTCCATTATGGCTGAGAAAGGTTCCGATAATATGGCAAAATTCTTCAATGCCGGTGCTCAGTAAATAATAAAAAGTCTGGTTCGCTTTGACATCATCAGCGCTAAAAGAGATAATATTCTGGATTCTCTTTATCCTATTCAGGAGCAAAATGGCTAAAAGAATCTCAGTTTATTATTCAAAATGAGAAATTATTACATTAAAGAACAATTTTTGGTCAATATTTACAGCATCAATAAATGACATGGCAAAGAAAAAAACACCTTTGGAATTACAAACAAACGACCACTATTATTTATGTCCCCTTCAATATATTACAGTATTTTTCCCTTACGTAAAGAGCAGGTAGCTTTTTTTTTCATCTTTTCTTTGTTCTTGTGTGAGCGTATCTTTGTTTCACTAGTATCTGTATATTTATGATTTTCCACTAACACTCACACCCTTACGTCTGGCAATTCCTCTCAATATGGTAAGAACGAGCGCGGCTTTACACACATCTTTCTTGTTCGTGTCCCACTATTGTATTGTCTTGGAGTACACCACAGTGAGCCTCAGCGTACCTGAACTTACACAACGGTGGAAGAGGATGTGACTGTGCGTGTATATAGGTTAATAACAGTAACTTGGGAGCGTTTCTTTTCACAAGGCAAATGCATTAACTTTACATCTTATACAGGAAAAAGGCGTGGTATATGGAGGAGGTGAAAGCACGATGTGTATGTGAGTGTGTGTATGTGTGTGCGTTAAGAGGACGCGTGATTTATGGAGTAGATTTGAGTCCCTTAACTCGTACCCCACCATCTGTAGCTGTACATGCCAGTGGTAGTGATGTGCAATTGTAAGTTTGTATAGCAAATCACAGGGCACGTTTCTTATTTTTCTACATATCAGACATCATTTTTGTTTAGTTGTTTCGTGGTCTTGATTGTTAGCAGGTGTTTGACTTGGTCCTTTGTGTATTTGTCTGTTTGTCGACTGTTGACGCTTTCCCTTTTGTGTGCGTGGTGGTCCCCGTCAGGCAAGGCACCTCCCCTGCTCACCCCGCGTGTGCTACAAGCGGCCCCGGGTTCTCGTCGGCCTCAGCAAATTACAGCCCAGCCTCGTAACCTCCAGGTGCGGCCACGTGGCTCAGACAGGAGGAAGACGCGGCAGCCGAGACGGAAAGAACTAGTCAAACCTGCTGCCTGTGCAAGATGGACGGATGGATGGATGGATGGTTAGCAGTGACGTTGGAGGAGGAGGAGGAGGAGGAGGAGGAGGAGGAGGAGGAGGAGGAGGAGGAGGAGGAGGAGTGGTGGTGATGTCATAGGACACAAGGTGGTGGTGGTGGTGATGGTGGTGGTGGTTGTGATGATGATGCTGTTGATGAAGATGCGAGGAGGAGGAGGAGGAGGAGGAGGAGGAGGAGGAGGAGGAGGAGGAGGAGGAGGAGGAGGAGGAGGAGGAAAAGGAAAGAAGAGGATGAAAGAAGAGGAAGAAGATAAGGGACGAAGGAGGAAGAGAGAGTGAGAGGTGGCATTGAGAGAGAGAGGAGAGAGAGAGAGAGAGAGAGAGAGAGAGAGAGAGAGAGAGAGAGAGAGAGAGAGAGAGAGAGAGAGAGAGAGAGAGAGAGAGAGAGAGAGATGAAGAAAGCGAGTGATGGGAAGGATGGAGGCAGTGATGGTGGTGATGGTGTTGGTAGTATAGTGGTAGTGATGACGGTGGTAAAAGCACTGGAGGGTATAGCAGGAGGAGCAGGATAGGGTAAGATGGGGAGGGAGAGGTGAGGGAGAGGAAGACCAGGTAAAGGATGGGAGTGATGGTGGGTATAAGTGCTGCAGTGACTCTTTTTGGTAATAATGGGCAGGCAAGTCAGCGCGGCTCCGATGATGGTGGCGTTACTCTGGGCTGGGCGTGCAGGGAGGGGGATACTGTAGCTATGCGGGGTGTCTGTTGTGCGCTAATGTGGATGAGCGACTATGTGCGATACGAGGACAGCTCATCAATGCAATGGCTGGCAGGACAGGGATATATGCATGTTCACACTGATAGTATATACATTCCGTGGCTATATGGTGGTGGTGGAGGTGGTGGTGGTGGTGGCGTCAGGGGTGGAGGAGTACTTTTAGTGGCAGTGGTGAATGTGGAAATACTGATTCTTTTTCCATTACCCCAATACTAATGCACGTAGAAACCTGAGTAGGAAAAGTAGCAGATGGTGTACAAATGGCGGTGGGGAGTATGGCAGCGAGGATGGCAGGTGGCAGTGCAAGGGGAGGAATGGGGAGGGTACAGAAGGAGGGAAGGACCGATGAACGTACACGAGGGTGCAGGGCGGAGGTATGGAGGGTACGGACATCGGTAAGGAGGGTACGGACTGTAGTAGGGGCGGTGGCAAGAGAGAGAGAGAGAGAGAGAGAGAGAGAGAGAGAGAGAGAGAGAGAGAGAGAGAGAGAGAGAGAGAGAGAGAGAGAGAGAGAGAGAGAGAGAGAGAGAGAGAGAGAGAGAGAGAGAGAGAGAGAGAGAGAATGGAATGAAGGGAAGAATGAAGAGAAGAGAGAGATGGAGGTGGTGGAAGAAGAGGAGGGTTGGTCAGTACGTCAACAAAGGCTCGAGCAACAATTCGTCCTCTAGATGAGCTGAGTCACTTTGTACCCCTTTCAAGTGGCTTGCCTGAGAAAATTACCTTTTTACCATTTGCTAATTACATTAGCTTCTCCTCTCTCCCACTCATTAGTCACGCCTTGATGTCCCCCGACAATCCCGCTTTACACGTACTAATAAAACATCACACCACCAACTCGAATCACTTCCCCTCCGTGAACTAACCGCTGCGGCACCAAGATTAAAATAAGAAAAGATGACATGAAGTGAGACAGAAAAAGAAAGATGAAAATAAAGAAAGGATAAAAGCAGAGCATGGACATCTCAGAAGCCAGAACGCAAAGGAAAAGAATTGAACGATACCTTTGTTTAGCGCGCGAAAAGTTGACTCCACACCGAGCCCCGTCCATTGTAGGAGAGACGGGCTGGCGGTGAAGGTGGTTTTGGCAGCTGTCATTCTGGTTGTGGCGGTGGAGGGCGGGAGGGGAGGAGGGAGGATGGGGGATGGCCTTCGTGAATTAATGCTCTCCGCTCCCTCCACCTGCAGCTCATGAGAGAGGGAAGGGAAGGGAGGCAGGGAGGGAGAAATGAAGAGTGAGGTAGCAGAGAAAGAGGAGCTGTATGTAGTAACGACGGACAGAGAGAGAGAGAGAGAGAGAGAGAGAGAGAGAGAGAGAGAGAGAGAGAGAGAGAGAGAGAGAGAGAGAGAGAGAGAGAGAGAGAGAGAGAGAGAGAGAGAGAGAGAGAGAGAGAGAGAGAGAGAGAGAGAAATCAAGCAGGCAGGTGGTGGAAAGAGGGAGGAAGGAGGAGGAATAAGGAATGAAGTTGAAGGGGAAGAAGGGAAAGAGGAAATGGGGTGGAAGGGAGAAAGGATGATGAATGGGGAGGAAGAGGAGGGGAAGGTGGAGGAACAAGACGCTTTCCTTAAATCATTATTCATCTAGAATTCGGTTCTCACTCTCCTAATTTCTTGCACAAATTCTGCCGACGACCTTCAGGACACGAGGCGAAGATACGCCATCATTATCAGTCCACCTTCTCACAACCTGCCAAGGAGACAGAGAGCGTCGCAAGCACCATAGGAACACACTACTATTATCGACACCTCCACGGTAAATGCGAGTCATCTATACTCATTTTCACCGGTAGAGAAACGCCTCATTACACGTCATTACCGTCGAAATCTGTCACTATTACCTCCCATGGTGCAAAAAGGCAGCCTCAAGCACTGCAATGTCCCGTCGTCACAACCAACCGTGCACCACCACCACTACCTACACCGTCGCCGCCACTCTCTCTCACATATTCATCGCCGTTCATGTTCAACATCTGACCGCCGCGGACAAGATCCCGGACGCTCTCGGAAACTTCACTTTCTTTTCTACTACTTTTGAACTTTGGTAAATATTCCTTTCTTTTCAATATTTTTCTCTTCCCTACGGATTCGTCGTGAGTATCGAGGGATATCTTGTGTCCAATATTCTCAGAGGGCTGCCATGCTGGGGGTGAACGACACAAAATCACAGAGGTTTCCCCTTCAACATCACAAAACAATAGTGCTTAAATTACACGTGAGGGACGACCGGGAAACCTTTAAGTGTGTCTTCTAACACGGTGGGGGAGGAGATGGATGTAGGAGGTGAGGTAGAGTGCGTAAGTATGTATATGTGTGGAGGGGTTCTGATCGGAACCATCGTAGAGCATTTCCTGATTACCAGCGTCACCGTCACGAGCTGCACAATTCCGCCAAGATTACCATCATTACCTTCTCAACCCAGAGGCAAGTTTTCATTTGAACGTGTAAGTCAAATGCGCGGCGCTCTTACACCTGAGCGTCACATACATTAGATGACGATATTCTTTTCACCGGTATCACTGCAAGGATCGTCACGACTGGGCCATCCGTCACCTACTACCTGCCAACTCTACTCAGTATTTCCGGCCCCTATCGTGCCAATTTCCATCACAATCTACTTTTTACAGAGTTAATCTCTCCACCTCCCCTTCAGGAATATCACTGCACCATGACAATGAAAATCGCCTTCTGTTTCCCCTTACTGTGGCTTTCCTTCCTTCCTGCCACGCTCTCCCCGCTCCTTGAGCCTCGCCCTACTCTTGCCGCCAGCCCGCCACTTCCCGTCACTCACACACTGAACAAACGCTGTTGCTGCCCAGTATCATGCATGCCTTCTGAAGCACCGCAAAACGCGACCACGATCCGACACAACAGTCTCTATCCAATGCCTTTCCGCCAGCCTCACCCCTCCCTTACCCACCACACTTCACATTGTTCACACATGGAAATCAGTGTACATGAATATGCAATAAAATTCATGTAACGCAGGCGCGATAATACTAGCACACACACACACACACACACACACACACACACACACACACACACACACACACACACACACACACATATCTATAAACACGCGTTACATATACATACAACAGATGCAACCTTTCGAAGACGTTCAAACTTTTACAAAGAAAAAGAATCTATCTACCAATACCACAGACACCCACCCACACACACACACACACACACACACACACACACACACACACACACACACACACACACCTTTGGTTAAAGGAGAAATGAAACTGCCATTATATTGTCGAAGAAGAAAGGAACTCTTTCGCCTCCCTAACAGGAACGCAGCATAATGGGGCAGCAGACCATCTCCAGCACACTACGGTATCAAGGAAGTATCAAGAAGGTGCGATTGCCATCATCTTCCCTCGCAAAGCATCATTTACTCCAAAGACCTCTGTGTGTACTTGGCAGGGAAGGAAATGGAGACGGAGGGGAGTGGATGTGGAAGGAGAGGAAGCGGTAGGGAAGGGGTGGATATTGAGGGCACTGAATGGTGAGAACGGGAAGAGGGGTGGAGATGGCGAGGCAAAAGACGAGAGCCTGCATGGGAATATTGCCGAAAAATACTACAGTAGGGCCTGAAGAGGGAGGCAATGAAAAGATGAGGACGTGATAGAGAGACGGGATGTGGAGGCTGCGGCAGACAGGTGAGAGAGCGGGGAAAAGCAAGGCAAAGAGGGAGAGAGGAAAGAAGTCCTTTCCCCAGACATGTCGAGAATATCCTTCAGAAAGTTAAAAAGTGTGGATCTTTCCTTTTCTCCATTATTACATTTAGATTTCCAACATTTCCTACGCGCTTACTGTAAAGGCACGACTGTCAAGACGCGCTAGTTCAGAGGTCAGCGTTTCCTGCTGCACACAACGCGTCAGTAAGCCGGGTGAGGATGATGGTCGTTGCTTCGTCTGTGTTCTCGGCTCCACAAGCAGATGTATTCAGGCCGGAAAGTAATCCATGCTGTGTCCTACACTGCCGACAGTTGGGAGGGAAGGGGGCAGGAAGACGCGCGTTGCAAGGATACTCTTGGCACGCAAAGATAGTGTATTCAAGTCATCTGAAGCTAAAGTGATTTAAGTGGAGAGAAATTCGAAATAGTGAAAGCACAGATGCTTGCTGCCTGGAAACGAAAAAAAAGTGTCACTGTACATCACGACAATGAGATACAAATGGCGCCAACGGGCACAGTAAATAAGCAGCTTTTTATCTATCTGGCGACACCTAATGGAAGCGCCGCAGGGTCCACTGGCCTCGCCTACTCGTCGTTTTCGGCTCATGTGACGAAATACTCGTATGTGTAGTTTGAATCTTGAATCGGATTCCCACAGCGGGCGAGAAGAAGGAAGGAGAAAGAAGAGAAAAAGGTGAAGAATAAAAAAAAAAAGCTTGGTATTTTGTGAGTTTGGCTTACCTGCCATCCTCCCGCCCTGCCTCTCAATCCGCCACATCGACTAGAATTAATACGTCCATTCACACGTCCCAGAGAATAAGGGGCGATACCCACGAGCTGAAAGTGAGGTCAGATTTATGGACGTCCACACCAATTCTAATATGTGAATTAAGGGCAGATGAAGTCGTATGCATCAAAGAGATAAATGTTTATGACTCACTTTTTATTTCCCGGCAAGAGTAAGAAAGTTCAGGTCGATCTCAAACTGGCCTGCCTGCATGCCTGCCTGTCTCCGGGCCCCCTGGTGTGTGCCGCCGACTTTCTAGCCTTCCAGATACTATTCTCGCAGATTATATCCTACGTGTCCGTTGGATCTCGCAGGTAGAGATTAGTCAAGCAAGTTTTTTGGGCCTCGTCATCCTTTCTCCATCAACTCTCCAACAGGCGAAAACAAAATACTACAGACGTTTTCTCCCTCTTCTTCCTTTTTCTCTTTCGTCCTCCTCGATTTCTATCCTTAGCAAGTCCAATGAGCACTTACCGCCAAGCCCGCCTGCCGGGGACATGTGCGACTCTTGGAATAGGTTCTTCTCAAACACCTCACAAAAAAGCTGGACACTTTAGTATGTTAATTACTAGCTCGCGTCACATGTGCACTTGTCTCCACGATTATCAGGCATCACTCGCGAGTGCTAAAAGGAACCACGAGAGCTACTTGCTGTGTCACACTCTTCTAAGGTAAGGGCGCGTCACTTCCCTTACAGAGTCAGTTCGGTATATATCCTGCACCAGATCATCCTTTGCACGGTGTTGGTGAATCGCCTTTGTAACTTTGTGTTGTCACTTCAACGGCAACCACGGCCTTTTGAGAAGTGCGGATGAGGAGGACATGGATATGAGGTATTGTAAAATTTGTCTTCTAGATCTCGACACTAAGTCACCCGTCCTCGAGTACCTCTGCATAGTACTGAATATTACCGTAAATAAGTAACTGATGGCCAGTTGATTAATAATTATTATACTGTAGGGACACAGCGGGTAAGGCAGTGAGGCTGTGCCACACACTACTGGAACACAGTCGCTGCGGAGAACAATAGAATACATGCTTCTGGTCTTTAAGGTTTCATCATATTAATTTTTTGCATGATACCAAAACCCATTACAGTGTTCTATTTTTTGCAGGAGGGCCGAGTAAAAAACTAAGGATTAGGCCACTAATTCTGATAATAACTATCAAATAACTATTGCGACGCTTTAGAAATCCCGAGAATAACTTCCAACAGTTACTGGGCAGCGGATGGTATTGCGCCCAAAGATCTTATCGACACGGAATTGCCGCCTCGTGGAAAACATCGGCAAAATAGTACATCCACATTTCGTCCTCTTTAGCGGGAGGCGAGCGGCGTGTGTTTGCTGTGCTCCGGGTGGCGGGGACGGCGGTGGCCCATGGGAGGAGTCACCGAAACTAGTAGTACCTGTCCAAGGTTTAGATATGTGGAACTTTTAGCCGACCATCTCGCGCCAGCTCACGCGTTAGCCTATTAGACAGGTAAAACAATGTGAACCACAATGGCTGCCCGCTAAGTATACGGCTTTCGGCCTCACATAAGTGCATCATTGAGCAGCTCAGTTAGCAGTGATCTCCAAACAAAATGCTCCGTGACATTGTTCTCTTATACAGATGCAGAGGAGCGTTGCTTGTTTGTGTCCAGATGACTAACACAATGGCTCCCGCTTCGAGGTAATAACTTAAACTTCTCGGAGAATTTTATAAGTCTCACGACATGACGTGACATTACAAAGCCTACTTCTCTGAGATGTATCACAAAATTTTGGGTCCAAAAGTGGAGGCGAGGAGCAGCGACGTAGCAAGAGGTCTTGAGTAGCCTCGTTGGCTAAGGTGGCGAGGCGAGGTTCAGTATACAACCGTCATGTGATCCGGTGACTTACATTCTTACTCACTGAAGGAACAGGAAGGCGTGACGTAATGTGTGACGTCAAGGGAGCAAAATTATGGTAAACGAGAGTTGAGATTGCTGTGTTTTTTTACGACTCGCTATTACATCGTGTGTAATTCACCAAGACCTGATCACGAGCGGACCCGCAACCGCCTGTCATTACCCTCTCAATGCGATCTCACCGTAAATGTGTGTGTGTGTGTGTGTGTGTGTGTGTGTGTGTGTGTGTGTGTGTGTGTGTGTGTGTGTGTGTGTGTGTGTGTGTGTGTGTGTGTGTGTGTGTGTGTGTGCGTGCGTGAGCGCGAGCGCGCGCGAGAGAGAGCTCCTGCATATGGGCATATTTGTTTGCATGAGTATTCTCGTATACTATATAAGGCTAGCCTGATACAGTTGTAATGGACATCAGCAGAGATGGTGAGACAGCTAATAACCTAACTATGATGCTGAAGCACTACGGAGGAGGAGGAGGAGGAGGAGGAGGAGGAGGAGGAGGAGGAGGAGGAGGAGGAGGAGGAAGAGGAGGCAAGTTCAGTACTGCGTGGAAGAGTGGTATGTGGAGTGGTTGATGCTGTCGGTGTGGGCGTGAAAGACGAGGGTGAGGGTGGGGTTAAAGGGGCGAGGGTGTGGGAGGAGGAATGGGGAGGGGTGACTGTAGCAATGAAAGCAAGTCGGGCAAGCCCTAGACTGGTCTCTCTTGACCTTCACATATTCCTTTCGGGAATTTCCAAGCAGTGTTTGACACAGTCTCTCTCTCTCTCTCTCTCTCTCTCTCTCTCTCTCTCTCCACTTATCATTATTTACTTGTTTACTTTTGAAGAATTATTCTTTGCCTTTATTGACATGTTTGTTTTTCCGTTTGTGTCTCACTGTTTCGGGTGTTTTCTATTATCCACTTTCAAGCTTGAAATTCTGATGCATAATAACATGTATACATATGATTCTCCTGTGTGTGTGTGTGTGTGTGTGTGTGTGTGTGTGTGTGTGTGTGTGTGTGTGTGTGTGTGTGTGTGTGTGTGTGTGTGTGTGTGTGTGTGTGTGTGTGTGTGTGCGTGCGTGTGCGTGCGTGCGTGCGTGCGCAAGCGCGCTCGCCTACTCGAACAAGCTTGATTCAATACGTCATTCTACTGATATAATATCAAAAGACCTTGTGTCACTGTCTCATATTGCTTTAAAGATATAAGAATGAAACACCTGATCGCCACTAGCACATAAAAAAGTGAGAGGTGTGGTGCATGAGGCCGTGGTGTTGTGGTGGTGGGCAGGGTACGGTGACTATGATGTGGTTGAGCACGGTGGAACGTAGCACAGGGGAAGGTGTGCCAAGAAATGGATTGTACACAGGGTGTATGAGGAAGAAACAGTTAGCTGCAGATGGAATGTAACATTGACATTGTGAGTTGTGATGCGGCGTGACAAAAGCGTCTGGGGAAGGGGGTGGGGAAAGATGACATAATTATGTACTTTTAGCACATATGAAAAGTGCTACGTGCTACATGGATAGGGTGCGAGTAAAGTGTTAGAATGGATAGCATGAGTAGCAAGTCCTATTTGGTGTTGGGTACAGAGTGACACTCGGGGAAGCTGAATAAAATTAACTAACTTACAAGAACATATTTTCAGGGCAACTTGCGACTGTCTTTCTCCAAAACCCATGCAGGAACAAGTAGCGTCTTCCTTCCACTACTGAGAATCTAGCCGTGAAGGGCTTCTTATTCATATTGAATACCGATCAATTACTAAATTTCTGGTATCCCAAATTGTTATCACCTGTAATTGGAAACGATTTTTTGCGAAGTTGTGGTGGACCAGGAGTGTTTCGTCAAGGAAATTTTCCCACAACAACTTCGATCGATCTTTTGCATATAATATTTGGATGAAGAGTGTCGACTCCTTCCTCGCAGAGCCCTCCCTCTCTTCCTCTCTGCTTTTCCTTCTCTCCCTCCCAACTCATAGATTCCCTAACACGGCACATCTGCACATCACAAGAAAACAAACACCACACCACTGGAATAACTATGAGGTCTCAAATACGAGTGCGTGCTTGCCGGCTCCCTATGGGTCACCAGAGCACTACTCCTCTCTTCCCGAAAGTCGGAGGGATTTGAACCCTTTCCTTGGATAAACACCTTCTGTCTTAAGGCAACTTAATTGAAAATTTCTGCAGATGTGTGTCTTCTTTCCTTCTCTTCAGAGACAACGAAACCTACCCGAACATAAAATCCATGACAGTCTTACACCGTCTTGTTCTTGCACACCGATAACACAACACTCCTCGCCGCCTCAACAACAGGTATCAAAAAACCATTTTTATCGCTGCTTGTTCTCTCCCCCATCTCTCTCTCTCTCTCTCTCTCTCTCTCTCTCTCTCTCTCTCCTTGTCTCAAATCTGAACGAGTATCAACACTTGAGTGCTTTAAAGCCATCGTACTTAATCTTATCATCCGCCACAGTACGGACAGCGGAGCGTAAATACAAACACTGTACGTACCAAGCAACCAGAGCCTTGCAGAGAGAGAGAGAGGCAGGGAGGCAGGGAGGCAGGGAGGAACGGGGAGGGTTACGTAAACAAGTGGATATTTCTCTAGGGTGTGGGTGTAGTGGTGGCAGCAGTGTGTTAGTTGTGGTGTCGTCACGGTGCGAATTGTTGTAAGAGAGAGAGAGTGAGAGAGAGAGAGAGAGAGAGAGAGAGAGAGAGAGAGAGAGAGAGAGAGAGAGAGAGAGAGAGAGAGAGAGAGAGAGAGAGAGAGAGAGAGAGAGAGAGAGAGAGAGAGAGAGAGAGAGAGAGAGAGAGAGAGAGAAGGGTGTGCGTCGGTTTAATCCGGGTATGGGTTGATATGCATGGAGTCTTCTACTTATGGATCTACGACACGTCTGAGTCTCCGCTCCACGTCGGTCTTTTGCAATCCTGTGTGTGTGTGTGTGTGTGTGTGTGTGTGTGTGTGTGTGTGCTTGTTTTGATGTGCACTCCCTTTATACACGTGTTGCTACGCCTTTTATTATCTGCTAGCTTTCTACAGAGAGAGAGAGAGAGAGAGAGAGAGAGAGAGAGAGAGAGAGAGAGAGAGAGAGAGAGAGAGAGAGAGAGAGAGAGAGAGAGAGAGAGAGAGAGAGAGAGAGAGAGAGAGAGAGAGAGAGAGAGAGAGAGAGAGAGAGAGAGAGAGAGAGAGAGAGAGAGAGGAGGGGGGCAAGCAAGCAAGCAAGCAAGCACACACACACACACACACACACACACACACACACACACACACACACACACACACACACACACACACACACACACCAATCAAGACCCATAATAAGGGGGTGGAAGGCGTGCCTCCATAGAGGAAGGGAGGGAGAGCGAGGTTCACAGGGCAGCCTCAGGCAAACCCAGACTTTGTGTGGCATCAACTTTACTCTGCTCCTCCTTCTTCTCTGCTCCCCCATACCCCCTTTCCCCTCCATCCCCCTTCCCACCTAATCTTCCTTCCTCTCTTCCCCACCTCACTTTATTCCTCTCTCCTCTGCTCCGTACCTCCATCTTCTTCCCTCCAGCACCCTCTCTCCATATTTTCCACTCCTTTCCCTCAGTATTCATCCCAGTTTTAGGTCTTTTAGGGGTAAGTTATTGCAGGGGCGGGAAAAATGGCAATAAAATGCCTTTAGGTCATTATCCAGCTGCCTAGGTTGCCATATGCCGTTTTGCACCATGAGAGGAGGGCGTCTTGGCCGGGCCTGGCCGCGCAGCCCTCAACCCGCGGCGAGGAGCCTGCACCGGACGGGAAATAATGGAATTGTTTGGAGTTCCTTAGCCTCCTCGATGGCACCAGGGCACGGGAGGGGCAGGGATTCCTGAACACTAGTCTTTGCCACCTCGGGGGAAGAGGAGGAGGAGAAGGAGCGGCAGGAGGAAGAGAGAGGAGCAGGGATGAGAGGAGGTGCAACATATTGTTGCCTCGTCACTGTGAACGGAAAGAGTAACGAGTTTACACACACACACACACACACACACACACACACACACACACACACACACACACACACACACACACACACACACACACATACACACACACACGCACAAAAGTGACTCAAGGCAGCAGAAGATAACACTGAGTTGCAATGGACTGGGAGCGAATTTCTATCAAAAGGAGTTTGGCACAAAAAATCTTAACGGAAGAGTCAAATGCACAACCTGACGTTCTGAAAGCGATATGGAGACGATTTTGGCGTGGGAGGGAAGGCGAGAGCAGGGGGAGAGGAAGAAAAGGAGAAAGAGGAAGGAGGCGGGTGATGATGGTGAGATGGGTGACGTGGGGGAAAGGCGATAGCACTCTCCGGGGGGTCCTAGTCACCCGAGGAAGAAATCATTAGATTGCAAAATATCGGGGGAGTCCCAGCGGTTATCTTTCTTTGACTAGTGGCAGGTTGAGAGTTCAATAATACGGGGGGCAACGACCCATGGTGCAGGGGGCGAGAGAGAGAGAGAGAGAGAGAGAGAGAGAGAGAGAGAGAGAGAGAGAGAGAGAGAGAGAGAGAGAGAGAGAGAATGGGCTAAAAGAGAGGAAAAGGAGAGAGACGGAGGTAGGGAGGGAAGGTAGGGACGAGGAGGAGAGACGGGAAAAGAGATTGATCCGCCCGTACTTATGGGAACTGGTGGGTACGGCCCTTTAGAAGGCAAGTGAAGAAAGAGGAGGAGGAGGAGGAGGAGGAGAAAGGAAAATGAAGATGGAGCATGAGGAGAAAAGGAAGAAGTAAGAAATGGATGGAGACAGGGAGGAAGGAAAGGTAAGAGGGAGGAATGAAGGGAGGGAGCAAGAAAGCAAGCACGCAGGCAGACAGCAGCAAGCAGGGTGGAGGCAGGGTAGATAGGCAGCGGGGAAGGAGGCAGAGATTGCAACGTACATTAAGGGGGAAGAGCGGGAGGGTAAAGTGGGAGAGGTGGAGACAGAGATCATCGAAGGGAAACAGAAAGATCAAGGAAGAGACGGAAAAAGGTAAAGCTAAGAGAGATACAGACAAAGAGGAGAGAAGAGAAGGGAAAGGAGAGAGAGAGAGTGGAGAGCCAAGGCAAAAAAGGGTGAAGAAAAAGCACCGGATGGGAGATGAATGGAGTTATGAAGGAACTGTCAGGAAGAGCAAAGAGGTAAAGGGGGAGATTTTGCATGTGTCACAAGAGTCGAGGTGGAGTGACATAATGGAGGCCAAGGGGTGGAAGAATGGTGGCCAAGTGACATTACCTTCCTTCTTTCAACAACAACAACAACAACAACAACAACAACAATATAAACTGTTGCTTCTATACATATACCCACACTAAAAAAAAGTAAAAATCCTCGTTGGACATGAAAGTAAGAGAGATAAGCCGAACAAAAAGAGAAGGAAAGAAGAGAGAGAAGAGTGAAGAAAAAATTCCAGGAAGGACAGTGAGATAAAAATATATTTATGAAGTGAGGCCGAGAAAGGAATGCGGAAAAATAAGAAAGTACAGGAGGCTAAGGAAATGTATGATGTGTGAGCAAGAGGCGAGAGTGGGAAGGAGGGAAAGAGAAAGAGGAACGAGGAAGGAGGAGGAGGAGAAGGAGGAGGAGAAGGAGGAGGAGGAGGAAAAGGAGGAGGAGGAGGAGGAGGAGGAGGAGATGGTGGTTAACTGAAGAAAAGGAACAAAGGCGAGAAGGAGAACAAGTGGCATGATAAAAAGGGAGGAAGAAAGAAGTGAGTGGAAGAAAGCAGAAGATAAATATTCACTGCCAAGGTTCGTTTCACGGGAGGAGGAGAAATAAACATCAAGAAGAGAGGTGGAGATAAGGAGAGAGACGGAGGAGGGAGGATGATGATAAGGCATATAAAAGCAGTTGGGAGGGATCTTCTCCAGTCTTCATAACCCACCACCACACCTGCCAAGAGCGCCGCTAGTAAAAAACAACAACACCCAACAACATCAAGACAAAAAAAAAAAAGGGAGGGAGAAAAAACTTACAAGCATAATTCAGGTTCAGTCATACAGCGCGTGAAGAAGTGCTCCGGGTCATTCTTAAAAGCGAAGTGTGAAGTGCATAATACTAATAATAAAAAAAAAATATATGATGCAGTGTGCTAAACATTGATACCTGCTTCACAAATCATACTCACCAGTAACAATAATGGGATAATAATTGTGATGCATATGATAATATTAACAATTATAATGAGGAGTAATGATAATAATAACAATAGTGATAATAATGATAATATTGATAATAATAATAATAATAATAATAATAATAATAATAATAATAAAATAACAATAATAATAATAATAATAATAATAATAATAATAATAATAATAATAATAATAATGATAATAATGATAATAATAATAATAATAGCAATAATAAAACAACTACATCAACAAATACAATGTAAATATTAATAACAAACAAAAGTAACAAGAAATAGAAAAATGAGAGAGAGAGAGAGAGAGAGAGAGAGAGAGAGAGAGAGAGAGAGAGAGAGAGAGAGAGAGAGAGAGAGAGAGAGAGAGAGAGAGAGAGAGAGAGAGACGCCAGACTGCAAGCGCTTGAGGGTAAGGAAGGAGGGAGGTAGAGGTAGGGAAGGGAGGGGACGGAGATGGGAGGAATGGGAGGGGGAGGAGGAGAATGGGAGGAGTCAAGCAAGGGTAAAGTGATGGGGGAGAAAGGGGGAGGAAGGGGAGGGGGTGTGAGTGATGGTGCTGCTTGTACATGGGGCTGTAAGGTGATGGGAGGAGGAAGGGAGAGAGGATGGGAGGGAGGGGGAAGGGGGTGATGGAGGTATTTGGAAGGAGGTGGAGTAGGTAAGATTGGAGGGAAGGTGGAGAGGTGATGAGGTGGCGGAGGAGGAAAAGATGGGGCGTCTGGACGAGGAAAATGAGAAAGAAAGGAGGAGAAGGAGGAGGAGGAGGTGGTGGAGGTAGAGGTAGAGGTGGAGGTGGAGGTGGAGGTGGAGGTGGAGGTGGAGGAAGATGAACGGAACGAAACGGAATTCTTTAAAGATGAGAAATATTCAAATAATAGAAGACCTCATGGAAAGGCCAAAAGAAAATACTTGCACAGATGAAAATGCCACAAAAGCAAGTACATGTAACCCAAAGATAAATCAAGATGAAGGGAATACAAGCAACAGACAGAAGTAATGAAAGGAGGTGGAGGTGGTGGTGGTGGTGGTGGAGGTGGTGGTGGTGGTGGAGGTGGTGGTGGTGACATGATAAATGGTTGATGGAGAGGGAAGGAGGAAGGGAAGGGAAGGTGAGGAAGGAAGGAAAGAAGGAGGACGGTGGGTAGAAAAGAGATAGAAATGAGAGAGAGAGAGAGAGAGAGAGAGAGAGAGAGAGAGAGAGAGAGAGAGAGAGAGAGAGAGAGAGAGAGAGAGAGAGAGAGAGAGAGAGAGAGAGAGAGAGAGAGAGAGAGAGAGAGAGAGAGAGAGAGAGAGAGAGAGAGAGAGAGAGAGAGAGAGAGAGGGTTAGGGTAGAGGAAAGGGTATTGAGAAGGATAAAAAAGAAAATAAAGAAAAGTGAGGAGGGAAGGAGGGTAAAAGGCAAAAGAAAGAGGGAGGGAGGAAAGGAGGGAGGAAAAGAGGAAGGAAGGAAGGAAGGAAGGAAGGAAGGAAGGAAGGAAGGAAGGAAGGGAGGAAGGAGGAAGGAAGGAATAGTAGGAGGGAGAAGAGCAGAGAGAAGGAAGGCAAGAAACAGGCACACATTACGCCACCTCCACCTGTCCACCTGTGTTACTCCGCTCCTCCCTCATTAGCAATTCTCGCCAGGTAGCAAACAATAACTTTCCCGCAGGGCGCCGCATGCATTCAGATTTCAACCCCGTTTTAGCTATGCATTACAGTGATTATGCCGCCAGCCTCCCTGTGCACGGGGACACGGGGTTAACGAAATCACTACGAAGACAGAGGAAGACAGTGATGTGATGGGTGCGTTTTGTTGCAACCAGAGAGAGAGAGAGAGAGAGAGAGAGAGAGAGAGAGAGAGAGAGAGAGAGAGAGAGAGAGAGAGAGAGAGAGAGAGAGAGAGAGAGAGAGAGAGAGAGAGAGAGAGAGAGAGAGAGAGAGAGAGAGAGAGAGAGAGAGAGAGAGAGAGATTGTAATAAGCCATTGTGATCCCATTATGAGGAAGCAAAACCTGATTTCCATCTTGCTGTCACCCCCGCTGCCCTTCGTACACTCCTTCCCTGTCGCTGCCACACATAATAACCTGCACTTTCCCATTAAAACGCAACTAAACTCTTAGAACCAACCAAAAAAAAAAAAAAAAAACTCACTAAAAACACTAACCACCTTGCATTCCTCCCCCAACCGTGGCCTCCCTTGAGCACTGCAAAGCTAAAATCCAATGCAAGCACTCCATGATCAGCGACACGGGCAAAAATAACTGAGGAGGAAAAAAAAAAAATGATATAGAGGAGGGAAAGCTGGAAATTAATCGCCGTGTTCTTTGTCAGAGAGTGCCGCCCGCCGAGTCGCGAGGAAGTCACGTAGACGGTACGAAAGGGGGGAATAGGGGAGGAAAGAGCAGGAGAGAACGGGAGGGTGGAGGGATGAGAAGCACGGAGAAGGCTGAGAGATGAGTGGACAGGGTGAGGATAAGGCTAAAGGGCGGGTTGGTAAGGAGGGCGCTAGGTAGGGGAAGGATAGGCAGTGTGGTGACGTTGGTGGTGGTTATAGTGGCTGTATTGACGGTGCAGATTATAGGGAAGTGGCACGTGAAGGTGATTGCGGCGGTGAGGTAGGGCCCGGGACGGAGGGTGGGTGGAGGAGGGGAGGGCGAAGTAGGGGAAGGAGTAAATGTTGTGATAGAGATAATGGAAGAATTGATGATCGTGATAAGGTTTCGCTTCGACAGTAAAAGGAAGGAGGAGGAGGAAGAGGAAGAGGAAGAAGAAGAAGAGGAGGAGGAGGAGGAGGAGGAGACACAAAAGGAATGACAGGATAAAGAAGGAAGGACGATGGAGGGAGGCAGGGTAGGGCAGAGGAGATCAGGGGGGGATGACATGATCTGACCTGACCTATGCATTGCTGTACTCAACATGTGCGTAATGGAATCGCTTGATGTACAGCCTTAAATTGCAGTTTATACGACAAGGTGATTACGATCTTAGCTTCAATGCGATAATGAGCGGGAAGAGAGAGAGAGAGAGAGAGAGAGAGAGAGAGAGAGAGAGAGAGAGAGAGAGAGAGAGAGAGAGAGAGAGAGAGAGAGAGAGAGAGAGAGAGAGAGAGAGTGTGTGTGTGTGTGTGTGTGTGTGTGTGTGTGTGTGTGTGTGTGTGTGTGTGTGTGTGTGTGTGTGTGTGTGTGTGTGTGTGTAAGAAAACATGAAAAAGATAACAATATAATGAAAAGGTAATGAGACGGAGAGTGTCAAGAATGTGAGGGCGGGGCGAGTGTGTAGGGGTGAGTGGGCGGAGCTAATGTGCGGGCGTGTGGGCGAGCGGAGAAGTGGGCGTGGCGGCAGGCGTCTGAATGCAGGCGTGTAGGGAAGGCAAGAGAGTGGAGAGTGCGGGCGTGCGGGCGCGTGGGCGGGGCGGTGTGCGGGCGTGCGGGCGGGGCGGGTGAGCTACGTCTCCCCACCAACCAGATGGCAAGATAAGGCAGCCCCACGCAGCATCCTTTAACAGTCCCCTCCTCCCCTACTCCTACACCCACTCTCTGCTTGCACCCACCCTCCCATCCTGTCCCTAATCCCCTCCCTCCCTTACCCCCACATTCTCTCTCTCTCTCTCTCTCTCTCTCTCTCTCTCTCTCTCTCTCTAGTCCCTCCTCCCCCCCACGCCGTGCCTGCAAGCTCTCTCTCTCTCCGTACGAGCCATTAAAAGAGACGCTGATAGAGGCTAGAGTCCCTTCCCGACTAGGGTGAGTTTGCACACTACGGGATGCGTAGAGATGTAGCGGGCGACCTAAGGTAAGGAGGAGGAAAGGGGACAGGAGGAGGAGGAGGAGGAGGAGGAGGAGGAGGAGGAGGAGGAGGAGGAGGAGGAGGAGGAGGAGGAGGAGGAGGAGAAGGAGGAGGCCATGTAGCAAGCCCGGGGAAGGCCACGGAGGAGCTGGAGGAGGAAAAGAATAAAGAGAAGAAAGGATAGGAGGAGGAGGAGGAGGAGGAGGAGGAGGAGGAGGAGGAGGAGGAGGAGGAGGAGGGAGAAGAAGCAGAGAAGTAGGAAGAAGAGATGGCAGAGGAGGGAAGAAAAGAAGGAGAAAGAACAAGTGGAGGATGAGAGGGAAAAGAAAAGTAAGGAGCGCGAGGAGGACGGGGCCTGAAATAAAAGGTGCTCCTAGCAGTCCTCGTGAGCCAGCCGGAGACACAAAAGCGGCAGCCCTATACAGCTCCCCTCGAGGCTATGCAGAAAAACAAAAACGAAATGTTATAAAATCAACAGCAACACTTCCTCCTCCTCCTCCTCCTCCTCCTCTTCTTCTTTCTCTTTCTCTTTCTCCTCCCTGTAGCACTACCTTTGCTCGCAGAAAAGAAAAAGCCAAGTACTGTTGTGTGCCTTCTCAATCCGCACTACATGCACCATCAACTGAACTACCACTATTACATACAAGTACTACTACTACCACTATCATTTGTACTACAGCTTCCATAGACGCAAGATAACAAAAGAACGAGACGAAAAGAAAAAAAAAATCCAGCCGCACGCACTCACAGACATGCAAATATACACACATACACACACACACACACACGTAGAGATAGACGCACACACAAAAATAACACGCTTCTCTTTCCGCTTCCATGGCCAACTTAAAACCCAGAGCGAGGAGGTTCCGCGAGCAGGGCCGAGCAGACGCGATCAATGTGGCAGTACTTGCGAACCTTCAGACGACCCTAACAGAGCCTATACGAGAAGGCAGAGGGGACGGGAGCGGGGTGTGGGAGGAAGAGATGGAAGGGGTAGTGGACGGGGTGAGGAAGGTGGGGAGGAGATGGGACATGAAGGAAGGGAAAGGGAGATAAATGGGACATAGAGGAAGGGAGAGGGAGGGAAATGGAACATACAGTAAGGGAGGAGGGGAGATGTTGAAAGGAAGGAAGGAGAGAGAGAGAGAGAGAGAGAGAGAGAGAGAGAGAGAGAGAGAGAGAGAGAGAGAGAGAGAGAGAGAGAGAGAGAGAGAGAGAGAGAGAGAGAGAGAGAGAGAGAGAGAGAGAGAGAGAGAGAGAGAGAGAGAGAGAGAGAGTGGGTGTGTGTTTCATGACAAAAGAGAGGAAAGAAAGGATACTGAATGGAAGAAATGATAATGCACAGAGGAAATGACGATTAGAAATAGCAAGAGCAACAATAATGGAGGGTAGGAAATGTAATAACTATGTAATGGAGGGAATGTGAGTACTGCGTGAAAGTAATAACACCATAACGAATAAATAATGACGGAAGGGAAAAAAACAGTAATTAATGAAAACAAAAAGCAAATGCACCGGAAATCGAAAACTGATAAGAAGCGTTTTTAATAATGTGCGAATTTTAAGTTTTTGTTTGACTTCTATCTGTTTCTTTGAATGTATGTATGTATGTATGTATGTATGCATATATGTATGTATGTATGTATGTATACATATATGTATGTATGTGTGTATGTATGTATGTATGTATGTATGTATGTATGTATGTATGTATGTATGTATGTATGTATGCATGCATGCATGCATGCATGCATGTATGTATGTATGTATGCATATATGTATGTATGTATGTATGTATGTATGTGTGTATGTATGTATGTATGCATGTATGTGTGCATGTATATCTGTTTATATGCATCTTACGTAGATTTAAAGGTATACATTTGTATAAATGTGGGTATGCACGTGTGTATGTACCTATCTACCTATATTATGTATCTGAATAATAATGAGAGAGAGAGAGAGAGAGAGAGAGAGAGAGAGAGAGAGAGAGAGAGAGAGAGAGAGAGAGAGAGAGAGAGAGAGAGAGAGAGAGAGAGAGAGAGAGAGAGAGAGAAACAAGTTAGGAACTATGTAAAATAAAAGCCAAAAGTAACAAAACTGTGAAGGAAGAAAAGAAAATGTAAAGAGAATATAGAAAGGAGGACAAGAGAGAGAATGAAGAAGGAAGAGAAAGAAAAGGGTAGGAGGGTCAGTAAGGGTCACCGTGTTACCTGAGGTCAATGACAACTTCACCTGGCCAGGATAGAGAGATGTTCATGTGGGGAATGTTTTTCTTCTCGCTGTGGTACTGATGATGATGGTGATGACGATGATGTCTGTAGGGGTGAAAGTGCAGTGCGAGCTATGAAGGTACTTTGCCATGATATCGTGTGGTAATGGTAGTGGTAGCGATAACAATTATGATAACAGTGATAGTGGGTCTATGAAAGGCGATTGTGATTATCATTTTATAGTAGTAGTAGTAGTAGCAGTATAGTAGTAGTAGTAGTAATAGTAGTAGTAGTAGTAGTAGTAGTAGTAGTAGTAGTAGTAGTAGTAGTAGTAGTAGTAGTAATATAAGTGTGTATCACAAATATCATTACTACCTTGCATATACCCGCCATCACCACTATTATTATCATCATTACCGCCATCATCACCATCACCATCACCACCACCATTACTAGACCATTGCTGCTACTATTACAACAATTACTGTTACTGCTACAACTTAACTTACAACAACGAATACAACAACAACAACAACAACAACAACAACAACAACAATAATAATAACAATAATAACAAGGATAACAAACAGATATTTCAGCATTCACTAAAACAACAGCAACAGTCAGCAAAAGAAAAGTGAGACAAGACAAATCAGAAAGCAGAAAAAAAATGAAGGATAGAAATCTTACAAACAACGAACAACAAGCAGGACGCATACGAGTACTTTTCTTTTATAAACACTGGAAAAAAGTAGCTGAAAAAAAATTGCAAGATACACAGACAGTCTAAAGGAAGGAAAAGCGTAAGGAAGAAGGATGATAGGAGAAAGGAAGGCGTTGCAGGAAAGGAGAGAATAAGGTGTGGGGTGCATGAGGGTGCGAGGGGAGAGGAAGACGAGGGTACCGGAAAAGGAGGGGCGTCTGGGTATGGGGGTCAGGAAAATCAATGGAAGAGTCAGGGAGAAAGGCACGGGAAAGTAGGAGGAGGAGGAGGAGGAGGAGGAGGAGGAGGAGGAGGAGGAGGAGGAGTTGTAAGGAGTGGAGGTAGGAAAAAAAGGACGCAAGAATATGTGAAGAAAGGAAAGTAGGAAACAAGAAGTGAATTGTTGTTTCTTATTGCAGCTGTTGTGGTTTTATTTTTTTGCCATTTACTGTTTCTAAGTATTGTGATTAGATGCAACTTCATTTAAACGTGCACACACACACACACACACACACACACACACACACACACACACATAGACAGGGTCACAGTCGGACGTTTCACATGTGTATATAAGAACAATTCCACCCGCAGACCACAACGAGAATTATCAACAATACCTGCCTTTCCCAACACTACCACCATCACAACCCCCACCCCCCACACACACAAAAGAAGAAAACAAAAAGGGAGTTAAAAAAAATATCACTTTTTCAACCGGGCTGTCCATACTTCGATTTTCTTTTTCTTTAAATTCAGTGGCGAGTTACATTTCTACTCCAAAGTGCTTCCCTTCCCGCAGCTTCACTCAGCATCACTTCTTCTCCAGGTGTGCTTTGGAAACTCACCTGCAGGTTACGCAATGCTTCCTCCCTCACAGTGACTTGCATTACTTCTATTACTATTATTATTATTACTATTATTATCATTACTAATCATGTTTATCTGTTTTTCAAGGACCCTACAAATCTCTCTCTCTCTCTCTCTCTGTTCACTTACGCACGCACACACACACACACACACACACACACACACACACACACACACACACACACACACACACACACACACACACACACACACGCACACACGGAGTAGATCAGAGATTAAAAAAGAAAAGAAAAAAAAAAGGGATGTAAAGAATGAAATATCAAGAGACGCTCGACAAAATTTCCCCAGGTGCAGCTACGAGGGAAATCACCTGTAAAATGGGATGTGTTGAGACAGCCATGCGTGCAAAGTCCGTGGATAGAGAGTGGAACGAGAGGTGGAGAGAGAGAGAGAGAGAGAGAGAGAGAGAGAGAGAGAGAGAGAGAGAGAGAGAGAGAGAGAGAGAGAGAGAGAGAGAGAGAGAGAGAGAGAGAGAGAGAGAGAGAGAGAGAGAGAGAGATGAAGGTAGGGGGTTGAAGGAGAGCCTACTAGACCGAGGTGGATTTTAGAATTTATACCTGACTGAATAATAATATTGTTTTATTTACTTTGTTTAGTTTCAGCCACGAAAAAAAAAAAAATGTACCAAGAGATAAAACAAATGAACAAAATACACAACAAGTAAATAAACAATTCTGACTCATGAGGTAAAAATCTTAAAGAAAGCTGGCGATAGAAAAAAAAAAACGAAAAAAAGGATAAAAAAAAGGAAAATCAACAACAACAATAGCATAAAAGAGATCACTATGACACTAAGTAAGGAAGGCAACTAGAAATAAAAGAGGATGGAGAAGCGCATACGTAGATGGGAAGGTATGGAAAACGAGGGGCAACCAGGTGAGAGAGGAAGGGGCGGGCGGGTGCAGGTAACAAATGATGCTTAGCAGGTGCACGGAAGGGTTAAGGAGAAGTAATGGAGGGGTAGAGGGAGACGGGGAAAGGATGGAAGAAGGAGAAAGAAAGAAAGAGAAAAAAAAAAAAAAGAGATGGAGGGGTAGGAAAGGAAAGGAGTAGTCGATGGAGGAGATGGAGGTGAAGAAAGAATGGGAAGAGGAGGAAAACGAAGAGGGTGAAATAGCTTGGGAATGGACGAGTGGGTGAAGGAAGAGATGGAGGAGAAGGAAAAATGGGGAAAGGAGGAGGAGGAGGAGGAGGAGGAGGAGGAGGAGGAGGAGGAGGAGGAGGAGGAGAAAAATAGAAATAGTGGGAGAAACAACGGAAAGAGGACATGGAAAAGAGGAAGAAAGAAAAAAGGAGCAGCAAGAGAAGTGAATAATGAGATAAGGGGAAAAAAACTGAAATACGCACGCAGTACAAAAAGGAAAATGAAAAAGAGAGAAAAAAAAATGACGTAATGAAATGCAACGCAAATCTAGGTGGAGAAGAAGAGGAAGGTAATGATGAACAGGAGGAGGAGGGAGGGGAAGAAGAAGAAAAAGAAGAAGAAGAAAGAATAGGAGGAGGAGGAGGAGGAGGAGGAGGAGGGTATAGCTATGAAGGGAAAGGAGGAAGCGTCACCCCATCTATGCCAAGAGAAAGGAGGCCGACGTGATATTGAGAACGGAAATGCACCAGCGAAGGGAAGGAAGGAGGTGCAATAACATACACCGCAGAAAGGCTAAGTCAGATGAGGGAAACTGCAACGAACATGTAAGGAGAACAAATAGAGAGAGAGAGAGAGAGAGAGAGAGAGAGAGAGAGAGAGAGAGAGAGAGAGAGAGAGAGAGAGAGAGAGGACATATATATATACGAATATCCAAACCACAATCTGCGGTCCAAGCAATAAAAACCGAAACAGCAAAGACAAGAACAACAATGACAGCAGGAAAGAAACACAATAAAAGGCAGAACAGGAGAAGAAAGAAGGGTGGAGGTAGAGGAGGAAGAGGAGGTGGAGGAGGAAGAGGAGGAAAGGAGGGGTGAGGAGGAGCAAGAGGCGTGGCGGAGACAACTTACGATCCAAGGGACAAGAAAGGGAATGACTAGAAGAGGCGAATGACCGCTAGAGGGAGGGGGAGGCAGGCAGGTAGAGGTGGGGAGAAGGGAGAAGGAGGGAGGTAGAGGCACGTCGAAGAATTATACGGCGGTGGGGAGAGGAGGGCGGGGAAGGAGTGGTGGGGAGAAGGTGTGTTGTGGGGGAGGGAGTAGGAGGAGGAGGGAAGAGGAGAAGAAGAGGAGAGAGCAAGCTGCATTGGAGGAGAGGCGGGGAAGGAAGGGGAGGGTGGGAAGGAGTGAGAATAGGAGAGAGGGGTGGGAGGAAGGAAAGAGGAGGGAGGAGAGGGGAGGATGAGCCCTTGGGACATGAGGGATTAGCCAAGGGAGAAGAGAAGGGTCTGTGGAAGGTGAAGGTAGTGGTAGTGGAGGGAAGAAGACGAGGTGAAGGAAGGCAAGAAAGAGAGGAAGAAGAGAAGGAGGGATTAAATAAGGATGGTCAAGAAGATTTCGCGTGTGTGGAGGAGGTGATAGAGGGCGTGAGTATTGCGGGGGAAATGAAAAGTAAGGGAAGATACCGACGAAAATGAGATTGTGGCCGCGTGAATGTGTGGGAGCTGTTGTGATGGAGAGAAAAAAAAGTTATACGAATAATATGAGAAAATTGGGAACCAGAGAAGAAGGAAGAGAAAAGGATTATGACACGCTAGGAGGAATGAAGGACAGAGAGGAGGGAGGGTGGGAGGGAGCAGTAAGAGATAAAGAAGGGAGGCTGGGGAAGGCGAGGGATGGGACGTTGTGATCATGTGAGGCAACGAGAAAGGGGTGACTATGAATTTCCAGTAGAATCACCTTCCTTCTCCACCTCCACTGCCATCACTAACCCCCCCACCGCCCCTTCGCCATCATTACGACCACAAACACAATACAACACGCTATCACTATCAAGACTGTCAACAACAGTGGTGACCCGAAACACGTGTAATGAAAAGGGGACAGAGAGAGAGAGAGAGAGAGAGAGAGAGAGAGAGAGAGAGAGAGAGAGAGAGAGAGAGAGAGAGAGAGAGAGAGAGAGAGAGAGAGAGAGAGAGAGAGAGAGAGAGATCATCATCAGCAGCAGAAGGAACAATACTCCTCCGCCGCCCACGCCGTATTACGTATGCCAATGTCAGTCCACCTGATGATGCGTCGCTTCCTTTACAGAAAAAAAAAAAAAATCTGTTAAGAAAAGTTCCTCTCTCCCTCCTTCCTCTGGAGTAATGCAGCCCTGCGTCCTTGGAGGCAACGTCAACAAGTGACGTCCAAAGCATCCAACAGCCAGCCAGCCAAACGGCCACAAAATGTATAGAGAGAGAGGGAGAAGAAGAGAGACACTTGCATGGTGCTCAAGTGACAGTCGCTCCGGCGGGCCCTCAACCCCAGCCTCACAGTTGCCACGCAGGAATTATCAGACGCACCTCATTCCATTACGTAAAGCGCACACATTGCCTTGAACAAATAAAAAAAAAAAAAAAAAAAAAAAAAAGGCGAAGAGCGGGCGGCAATATAGCTCCCCGGTAGCGGGCGGCACAGCGCTATATACGTGGCGGAACGAGACGCATAAATGATTTGTCTCAGCGGCGGGCCAGACGCGATCAATGCGGCGAGGTACTGCAAACGTCGCGGGTACAAAGAGAGAGCGAGTGGACCTACGGCTGGGGAAATGGGGTGACGAGGGGCTGTGTAGGGGACGAAGAGAGGGGCCAAGGTATGGGGAGACGAAGAGAGCGCCGCTATGGGACGAAGAGAGGCGGGCCGGCCGGTGGGGGGCGGAGTCAGCAGGTGACTGACCTTGAGACTCTCGCGCTGTGGCCGTCAGAGCTGCTGAGGCCGATGACGAACGCCTCAGGCTCATGTGGCAAACTGATGAATCACGACTTTTTGTGTCAACACACGGAGAACCCTTAGCGAGGAAACGTGGCCAAGAAGACGAGCAATCATATATACGCTTGACCCTGAGGCGAGTCAAGGAAGGACGAAGAATCAAGGAAAACATAAGCAAGAAGACTAAGAAGGGATGAAAATTCAAGCAAGATCCAAACAGTGACACTGACCAGGCAAAGACTGGGAAAGAATTTAACTAAGGGGAAATGCAAACCATAAATGGTGACGTTTAGGGAGATGGGAAATACTATTATGTTGGCAGCAGGAGAGGGAAGAGGTAATGGCAGGTGGGGAGAGAAGGAACGGGAGTAGA
>NC_059304.1:6920019-6927519 GCF_017591435.1 Portunus trituberculatus | reverse complement strand
AGAAAGAACTATGAAGTAGTATTAGTATTAGTGGTGTGTGTGTGTGTGTGTGTGTGTGTGTGTGTGTGTGTGTGTGTGTGTGTGTGTGTGTGTGTGTGTGTGTGTGTGTGTGTGTGTGTGTGTGTGTGTGTTTGGGTGAAGGTGAGTGACTGCAACAGTGCTAGTATGTGTCCATGACTCTGAGGCGATCCCAGAGAGAGAGAGAGAGAGAGAGAGAGAGAGAGAGAGAGAGAGAGAGAGAGAGAGAGAGAGAGAGAGAGAGAGAGAGAGAGAGAGAGAGAGAGAGAGGCATTAGTGAAGAAGAATGAGAGAAGATGGAGGAAGAGAGAGGGAGGGAGGAGGGAGAAGGGGAAGGAGGAGGAGCAGAGAGAGAGAGAGAGAGAGAGAGAGAGAGAGAGAGAGAGAGAGAGAGAGAGAGAGAGAGAGAGAGAGAGAGAGAGAGAGAGAGAGAGAGAGGATGGCTGGGAGGGAGGGGAAGGTTGTGTGCGAGAAAGAGAGAGAACGGGAGGAAGGTGGGGAGTAGGAGAGGAAGGGAGGCGTGGGGGAGGCAAGTAGGGAGGAAGAGAAAGAGGGGACAAGAAGGTGGGGGCAGCGATGGGGTACTCGGGGAGGGAGTGAGGGAGGCTATAATGATTTTCATTCCCTTTATTTGGGAAGTGCGGGAACAAGAAGAGAGCCGGGAAAGGGGACGAAAAGAGGCAGGAGAGAGGAGGGTAATGATCACGTAGGGCAGGAGGGAAGGGAGGCACGAAGACGTGGAGGAATGAAGACGAGAAGAGAAAGAAAACGTAAAGAAGACATAGGAAGAAAGAGAGGAGGACAGGGAGATGGAGCGAGAAGACATCCAAGAGACCTACATGGAAGGAGAAAACGTGTGGGAGGAGGAGGAGGAGGAGGAGGAGGAGGAGGAGGAGGAGGAGGAGGAGGAGGAAGAGGAGGAAGAGCGAGATAAAAGGGAAGGAACAAAAGACTAGGGAATACGAGAGAAAGAAAGGCAGAAAGTATGTAGAATGCAGCAAGGATAATGTGCCTGTTGTACACAATCGTGAGACTCAAGCTGAGGCGTAATAATGTACATCTAAATAAGTAAGGAGTCAAACGCAAGGAACATGACGCGGCGCATGTACACAAGACCAGGAAGGAGGCAAATTCAGATAAAAACTCAATTCACGAAACAACACTAGATATGCATTAAATAAAGCACGAGGAACAAAGCAAAATCCAGATAAACTCAGAAAAGTTTTCTTTATGTGACAAATATTCCTACTCTCTCTCTCTCTCTCACACACACACACACACACACACACACACACACACACACACACACACACACACACACACACACGACACAATTTAGATGGATGCGCAGTTGTGTCACAGAGAGAGAGAGAGAGAGAGAGAGAGAGAGAGAGAGAGAGAGAGAGAGAGAGAGAGAGAGAGAGAGAGAGAGAGAGAGAGAGAGAGAGAGAGAGAGAGAGAGAGAGAGAGAGAGAGAGAGAGAGAGAGAGAGAATGGGAGGAGAGAGAGAGAAAAAAAAAAGCGCAACTTAAACTTTCTAAACACAACGGATCCGTGTGGGGCACAAAACACACAGTAGGCGCTTAATGCAAAGAAAGTCGTGGGCGAAGAGCAAACGTCGGGGTGGACAAGGTAATAAGAGCAAATAACAAGCTGAACACGATGGTCCTGAGGATCGTCCGAGTTTTGCAGAATTGAAACAAATCATACTTAAGAGGTTCAATACTAACTTGGCCGCCGGCGTACTGAGAGCAGGTGAGTCACGCAGAGGGTCATCACACGGAGGCCAGGTAAACATGCCGCCCAGGTGACCTTGACCTTTAACCCCGTTTTTAAGCTCAGAAGGCAAGGCGCCTTAAAGAATGTTTAAGGTGAATATTTGTGGGGAAGGCGGACGGTTCTAGCTTTTCTCTTTCTTTTGTTTCTTGCGAAGGAAATGAAAGAGGAGGTGGATGTGCGAGCAGAGGAAAGAAAAGGAAAGAGGCGCTGGGGAGGAACTGCAAGAAGAGAGGGCATCACTGAGAGAGAGAGAGAGAGAGAGAGAGAGAGAGAGAGAGAGAGAGAGAGAGAGAGAGAGAGAGAGAGAGAGAGAGAGAGAGAGAGAGAGAGAGAGAGAGAGAGAGAGAGAGAGAGAGAGAGAGAGAGAGAGAAAAGAATGGAAGAGGAAAGACAAGGAGGACTTGAAGTGTTTGTGGAGGTGGAGAAAGACGGGTGAAGATGAGAAGATGCTTGAAGAAGAGGAAAAGAGGAAATACAAGAAGGACAAAAATAACCAAGAGAGAGGAATGGATGATACCAAGAACAACCTGGAAGAGGAAAGAAACATCACGAACGAAGGAGACGACGAAGGCACCCTAAGAACAGATACAAAAAGAAGACCGAAAAAGAGAGAGAGAGAGAGAGAGAAAAAAAAAAGGTCAAGAGACTGTCCTTGAAAGTAGAGGAAAGAAGAAAAGAGGGAGGTGGTGGTGGTGGTGGCGGTGGGAGAAGGAGTGGGTCTTGCGGCGTGCAGCAGCAGCAGCAACGGCGGCGGAGGCAGCGGTAGCGGCAGCAACAGCCCCGGGCAACCTATGTATGGATCGGAATGGATCGTTAGGAGCCCACGTCGCAAGGGGTCTGAAGAGAGCGCTGTAGGGAACGAAAAGAGAGCCGTAAAGAGGCGGGGCGTGGGCGTACGAAGGGAGGTGTGAGTGAAGGAAGGCGCAGAGAAGGTGATGCCGGCGATATGGAAGGATAAAGGCGGCATTAGGTGGAGTACAAGTGGTCTGAGAAGGGAGAGGTAATGCGTGCTGAGGAGAGGCGGGGAGCAGCACCAGGGATGGAAGAGGGGATGTGTGGCACGTCACGACGGTATTAAAGATGAAAAACAGCTGAAAATAACTCATGAAATTGAATGCGGATACTAGCGAGATATGTATAAGGCTGTGAAAGAAAATGTGTATTCCGTTCTGTAGTCACTCATGTCACAAACGTACATATAGCAGCAAATAGTACACTCAGGTTAGGGACATCACGGGTGCTAAAATAAAGGACATCGACCAAAACTCTCTGAAAGCTTGAGAACGTTGTAGGCGGTGCGGGGCAGGGCGGGACAGCAGAGTGGGGGACAACTGGGGGAGTGAAACGCGGGTGGCGCGCGCCGCAGACTTGTCCTAGGTCAGGACGGCCGCTCACCTACTGGTCACTCAGCAGTCAACCTCAAGTGACCTCTACTCCTTGGGTCCTAATATGTCAAAAACAACTCTCGTTTTCAAAAAGAAAAATATCAAAGTTATATATGACATGCGCGACCAACCATATCAAAAAATACAATAAAAGTAAGGCAAAACATTTCATTCTCATATCGGCTCTCAAGGAATATTTTTTTTTTCAGTTATTAAATTTTACATTTTAAAGTTAGGACCATCACATGTGTTAGCAAGGCTGACTGGTATCACTCATTGCCTCGGAATATCGCAAAAACGTGTGGCGCTACCTATAAACACACGCTGAAATTTTCACTTTTTTATGCTGACTTCAGTAAACCCACTTACATATAGAGTGAGGCCTGAACTACTATTGCTGCTGTTGCTGGTGCTGCTGTATTTGTGTGTGTGTGTGTGTGTGTGTGTGTGTGTGTGTGTGTGTGTGTGTGTGTATATATATATATATATATATATATATATATATATATATATATATATATATATATATATATATATATATACACATATATATATATATATATATATATATATATATATATATATATATATATATATATATATATATATACACACAACACATGGATATCATTTTAATTCATTGTCTACAGAAAAGTAACAAAAGACCATAAGGCAGTAACTGGATATTAATCAAACAGATAGAGATAGATGAGAAGTGCGTAGGTATGTAGAGAGAGAGAGAGAGAGAGAGAGAGAGAGAGAGAGAGAGAGAGAGAGAGAGAGAGAGAGAGAGAGAGAGAGAGAGAGAGAGAGAGAGAGAGAGAGAGAGAGAGAGAGAGAGAGAGAGAGAGATAATGAAAAATAATAACACTGTAGGTGCCTCACACCGCTTCCCAACACATTCCACCAGAACATGTGAGTGGGTACGGTTTAGCGCGCAGGGGGTGCGCGCATGCACACACGCACTAGCGCACGCAAGCACTCAGGCACACACACACACACACACACACACACACACACACACACACACACACACACACACACACAGCCACAGAAGAATGTGGAGGGGCGAGGCAGGTCCGTGACGTTCCTAAAAGCTAGGGAGATCGTGGTTCAGAAGATGTTATGCAGCATTTTAACCGACGTGTACAGCTCCAAGGAGGCAAAGGGCGAAAGGGAGACTGAGAAAGAGAGAAAAAAGGTGTACAAAGAGAAATACAGGCAAAGATACGAGAAGAGGAGGAGGGAAGAAATTGCAACACCCTATGTAAAAGATAAGAAAAGCAAAAAAATAAAAAGTATGACTACGGTGTGTGTGTGTGTGTGTGTGTGTGTGTGTGTGTGTGTGTGTGTGTGTGTGTGTGTGTGTGTGTGTGTGTGTGTGTGTGTGTGTGTGTGTGTGTGTGTGAGAGAGAGAGAGAGAGAGAGAGAGAGAGAGAGAGAGAGAGAGAGAGAGAGAGAGAGAGAGAGAGAGAGAGAGAGAGAGAGAGAGAGAGAGAGAGAGAGAGAGTGGAGGAAAGGAAAACAGTATAGAAGAGCATTGACAGAAAAGGACGCAAAGGCAAAAGGAAAAATGCTATGTTGACATTTTATAGAGAAGATATCAAGAGGGGAGAGAAAATGAGGAAAAAATACTCAATAAAGTGGAGGGGAGGACTACGGGGATAACAGAACCTAAAAGTATAGGCAAGAGGGTGGGAAGGAAAAGCAAAGAGGTGAAAGGTGATGGTGGACATAGAAAGACTCAAGTAATAAAAGGAGGTGGTCCACTGCCATCCACCATCTTCACCAATAACGACGATATCAACAACCATAGTAATAATAATAACGATTTAATGATGATGATGATGATGATGATGATGATGATGATGATAATAATAATAATAATGTAATACTTACTACATAAACACACATCTTCAAGGAAAAAAACAAAAAATATTCCCTAACAAACAAATAAACTAATACACACACACACACACACACACACACACACACACACACACACACACACACACACACACACACACACACACACACGGGTTCCCCAGGTGAGTGAGGCAACAAGATTCAGGGTGAGGCCGCTACCGGGTGCCAGACACTTGCACACACACAAACACACACACACACACACACACACACACACACACACACACACACACACACCTCTTCAGGACGTGCAGGGTACGAAGAGAGAAGCCTTGGGCGAGGCTGTCCTTGGCCGACGCACTTGTGCTCTTGTGACGGGATCAACTTCTCAAAGCAAAATAAGAAGGAAAATAGAAGAGAGAAAAAAGGCACGAAGATTCATAAATAAAGCTATTTTTGGAATAAAAGGAATAAAAATTATGTTACTACTCGTAATTTTGTTTTGTAACCTATTTTTATTTACAGAAATAGACGGAAGGCGAGTATGGAAGCATGACTGGCAGCTTAAGGTAAAGCATGCCGTGGGACACGTGACAGCCACGCCCATGGCTCAAGTCCATTGCTGCTGCTGCCTAGCCGGCTGGATGTTCAGTACGGCTGCTGATACATTTTCGGCAATCATTTCTATTGCAGTCAAGGTCATCCAAGTGAGGAAGAGAGCGGCAAGAGTGCGGCGGGTGGGTGGGCGTGAGCGTGGCCGCTGCGGCTCGTCAAGGCAGCGTCGGTGGGGAGCTGCAAGCCTATAATCACTAGTCGTCCGTGATCAATAAAACTCCCCATCCCACGAAAGTCTACATGATGGAAACAAGGCCGTTTCCGGTGCTAAAACTATACAAGCAGTATTCATTGTTGGTGCTACTAGTTGCGTGCATGTGAAGGAAGTTCAGAGTGAATGGAACAAGCATTGTCAAGGCAAAGTAGCGAAGGGGTTAGAGCTGTTAAAATGCCTAATGGAAAAAGAGTTAAGTTAAAGCCTAAGATGGATGGTAAATCCTTAAATACATAAATGTTCATTAATAATACTTGAAATTTCGCGGTAACAATACCACATGTGTGTTAGGTGTGAGGTGTCTCGGAACACTTACTGGCATTATATGATTTAACAGTAAGATATGGAGGAAGAAAAAGTATATATATATATATATATATATATATATATATATATATATATATATATATATATATATATATATATATATATATATATATAGTGAAAGTCGAGATGTACCGATATATCGGTATCTGTATAGATAGCGGCAGTATCGGCCCATTTAAGGAGTATTGATATCGGTATCGATATCGGCTTATTTTCTGCCGATACTACCGATACTTAAAAAGAATCTATTATTATGTTGTGCATCTCACTCTGCAAGTTGTTTTGTTAAGCAGAATTTGGATGTTTTATTGCAATAAAAATAAACTGGTGATAACGCCAAATTATTTAGTATAAAATAGCGTATTGAGTCCATGGCGTGTTGTAACAGAATATATTTTTTATCAATGAGTCATCACTGTCACCCTACGTGTACGAGACAGGTCGGTAGTGGACTTGGTGCTATGCTACATCCTTCACCTCAGCTCAGAGAGAGAGAGAGAGAGAGAGAGAGAGAGAGAGAGAGAGAGAGAGAGAGAGAGAGAGAGAGAGAGAGAGAGAGAGAGAGAGAGAGAGAGAGAGAGAGAGAGAGAGAGAGAGAGAGAGAGAGAGAGAGAGAGAAAGTGGGAGGGCATTACCACCCACATCTTGCTCACTGTCATACTAAAGACTTGTGCATTTATCTGTGCTTATGTGTATTTTATGTATTTCTTTTATGTGTGTGTGTGTGTGTGTGTGTGTGTGTGTGTGTGTGTGTGTGTGTGTGTGTGTGTGTGTGTGTGTGTGTGTGTGTGTGTGTGTGTGTGTGTGTGTGTGTGTGTGTGTGTGTGTGTGTGTGTGTGTGTGTGTGTGTGTGTTGGGTGGGCGGATAGATGGGTGGTGTGTATTTGTATATAAACAGACACACTACAGTCTGCTGTGTGTACGTGAGTTAAGGTTTACCAGTTTTATCATGTTTTACTTGTTATTTTATAGGATTTTAATTCTTTTGACTGCTAGACTATAAATAACAGTTCTGTTTATAAGGCAGTTGTATGTTCGTATTAATAATCAAAGACTTTTATTTGAATAAAGTGGCATATATTGCATCTCAACTTCTGTTCTGCCATCTTCAACCCATAATTCTATAAAGAATACTGCAAATGATTCAGATGCTAAAGTAACAGAATCATCCCTCAGTGACTCCCAGGCTAAGCACTCAGGAACATTCATATTTCAATTTACGGTAAAACGTAACAGTGCAGTTTTAAGTAAAGCAAAATATTCCATTGCAGTGTCACCAGACTGGACGAAACTTGA
>NC_059304.1:6892519-6915019 GCF_017591435.1 Portunus trituberculatus | reverse complement strand
ATCTATCTCTTTATTTATTCACAAGAATCACTCAGGAAATTCATCTGCATGCAAGATTTTTGTGTGTTTTTCTCCTTACTCAGTTTCCTTCTTTAGTCACTTATTCATTAACCTGCCTTCATCCTAAATTACTCATCATGTTTGTATTTTTCCCTCGCACGCTCACTCTTGCTCTTTTATCATTTTTTCCTCTCTCCAATGTTTTATATACATTTTTTTCTTCACTTGTAAACGAATATAACAGATTTTTTTCTTCTTCCCATGCTTTATTATTTAAGTAGTGTTGATTTTGTTATTTAAAATCTTTCCCTCTCCCTCCCTCCCTCCTCCTCCTCCCTCCTCTCCTCTCCTCTCCTCTCCCTCTCTCTCTCTCTCTCTCTCTCTCTCTCTTCCCTTCACACTTGTGTATCGCCCACATTTCACATCTACCATTCCTGCATGCAATCTACCCATGGGTCTGGAAGTGTTTACCAATTGATCCAACTCCTCAGATTGGTTTATTACATATGCATACTTATTTCTTTATAGCGTGGGGAACCCGGCGAACACTTGAGGTTGTTGACAGAAGTGTTGTGAGTCAGGAGGAGGGGCGTGGCGAGGCGTGGAGGTGCAGGATGGGAGCGGCGGTGCAGCACAGAAAGTGGTGAGAATGTTAGGGATGGCGGGAGGTCGTGTGGCGATAGAAGTGAGTCAGGGAGTGAGAGGTTACCACCGTTACGTACTCCGCCGCAGGTTGCAAGCCGCAAGGAGCACTGATTCGCTCCACTTGCGGTTACCAGGATGCGATTAATTGGATTACAGGCGAGGCAAAGGAAATAAATTTCATTTGAAGATCGCAAGCAAGGTAGGAAGGATTTCTCCTGGCGGGGAAAGACTCTCGCTTGAGTGTAATATCCGCTTACGAGTGGGAAAAAGACAATAATTTTTGAGACATCAGCATTTCATTTCCTCTGAAAACGCTGGTTCGGTATATTTTATATCCCTTTACCTCAGTATCATTATGAAATATAATTTTAGTTTCTTGTATCTCGCAGATATTAACATTTCATTGTATCGTGCTGCAGCGAAACCATATGCCGCTGGCTTGACAAGTGAGCATTACATATGAAATTACGCTGAAGCTCATGTGACACAGAGACGAGGTGTGCTGCGACGGAGATGAACTCAGAAGCAAAAGGCGACGAAGCGGTGCAGACGACCACACGCCAAGGACGACGCGGGTAAGGCACACTTACACTCCCCCATCAAACGAGAGGAACATGATTCTGTAAGAAGCAAATCTCAAAATGAATGTTACAAATGTCAAGGGTACAACTGGAGGTAAAGTCATTAAATACATTATTCTTATTCACTTGAAATGAAACATATGTAGTTAAAACAAACATGGATGCCAGAGCCTTCTCCATAGGTGAAGGATACGCCTCTTAAATATGGGATCCAACCTGGAGGTAAAACTGCAAAATGACGGCTATACTGAGAAGCCAAGTTATACCCAACTCCTCCACGTAAACTAGATTATAACTTAGAGAAGAACTTGATAGTTTCAGGAATATGGGGGTGAGGGAGACATGCAGAGAGAGAGAGAGAGAGAGAGAGAGAGAGAGAGAGAGAGAGAGAGAGAGAGAGAGAGAGAGAGAGAGAGAGAGAGAGAGAGAGAGAGAGAGAGAGAGAGAGAGAGAGAGAGAGAGAGAGAGAATCAGCAAGCAAGTCAAGGGGCAGACCAGGATACACAGAATCTGGAAAGGCGAGTTTGGAGAGAAAGATAATTAATCGTGTACGAATCAGCTTTCATAATATCGTTATGAAGGCGTATTAAGGGAAGGACAACAGGTGGTGTGCGAGAGGCTGAGATAAATGAAGAATTCTCCGTTAAGACTAAGCAGAAGTTACATTACCTTCCTAATCGTAATGCAAAGTGTACTCCCACTTCCCCCAGTATTTTGTCCCAATCACATCGTCTTCCTACTCCAGGCGTCCACAAAGATCAAAAGGTTTGCATGTGGCGCTGCAAAACTGGGCACTGCATCAAAATGTATTCTTCTTCCTCGTAGACCAACCTATTGTCTTTGCCTAGCTGTTTATATATATATATATATATATATATATATATATATATATATATATATATATATATATATATATATATATATATATATATATATATACACACACACACACACACACACACACACACACACACACACACACACACACACACACACACACACACGCACGACACATTTGCCGGGGTAATCCTTCGCCAGGTGATCCCCAGGGTAGTGTTGAGGGGTGCTGCCAGACGCTGTCTCGCCTGTCGCGGTGATTCTATCTGATGGGCAGGGTCTGCCACTTATCCCGGGATCCTTAGTGTTTCTAGCGTGAAAGGAAAGGACTGGCGGCTTTTATTTTTTTTTACTTTTTTTCTACATCCAGCGTCATATTTTTTTTTCCCAGGGGAGCATTTAGTCGCACCGGTCTCGTTTTGTTGCTGTTGTGGTTGTCGTGAAAACGCTCTGCTGATAATTTCAACGTCCATGAATCTTGTTAACAACGAAAAATAAAGTAATTCATTTGTAATATTTCAACGTAGGCGGAAGTAACTAATTAGTATGTATTTAATTCACAAACAAATTTTACAAATAACCTTCATCATTTCCCGCCGCCGCCTCCAACTCTTTGGAAACACTGTGTTTCGCTTCCTTTACCCTCCCATCACTAAAGCTTAAAAACTGAGTGGTCTGTATATTATTATCTCGAAAAAAATAAGCTAGTTGTTAAACTAAATTACGTGCAGCTTCGTCAACATAAAGACTTCATAAACACAGTCAAGTTTTCTTGTTGCTGCTGAGCCTCACGCCTTCGACCCCTGCAACTCGAGTTCACCTACACGCCATGAGTGATTTAACGGTAGAAAGAAAGATGTCTCTCAGAATCAGCACTGAGTGGAGCCCGAAAAGATGAAGGTAACTACTGGCACCGACATTTTTTTTTCTTGTATATAAAAGTAATGAATGAGGATAGCAGGTATTTGTTGTCATTTACAACTAATGAATCCTCTATTTAGAAGCTGTATTATTTTATAGTGGTTGGGTAAAGAGATGCACTGTTTCATCATCTCATATCCGTCTAAGTTTCAAGACGTTATTCATTGTAGCTATAGTGATGTTTCTGGTCATTATTGCCTGCGTCCTAGAGGTCATTGATCTGCATGAGCAATGCTCCTCGAGATAAGGCCGCTGTGACGCTACTAGTACTGTGCCACCATGGAAGGACAGGGAACAGTGAACGCTACAAGGAAGAGGCAGCTTTGATAACTATACTAAAGGCGTCTGCGTCCTTCCTCTGCAGTGCCTCTCTTAAACTCGCTTTTACCCGTCAGTTCCAGTGCATGTTGCTGACGTGTAGAATCATGTTTACAGTGACTCAGCGGTTACCTCCCCCCTCTCCACGCCCGGCCACTTCTCACTGTTCATTCCGCCTCCTGTTACTCGAATCCACCCTACAAAGCCACAACGATATGGGGGAGCTAGAAAACACGAAGGGTCATCTTGCAATACTTGGCTGATTGACAGAAATGACTGGCAGTGCAACTCAAACCTTCGACCACACTATCTATTTTCCCTACACCGCAAACACTTCACGTTCTATATGTTGTCGATGCCTTGTCTGTGTAAAGTGTCTTTGCAATGGAAATGAAAGAATAAAGCCACACCGCGGGACTACAGCCCTTGGCGGCGGCAGCGGTGTTCGTGGTGACACTACCCTACACACCTACACAATATATTTTAATTGTTATCTCTTGCAGCTTTTGTATGCCATTTTGCATTTTTCGAGTCCATTCCTCACTGTACAATTTCCGAAACATATTTAAAAATCGGAAAATACATGACAATTGATAGTGAGGAATATTACTATACCCATCAACCCTTTTCTGTGAAACAAAGGTGGACTAATGCTACACCAAAGCACATATATTCCATTAAAATACATTCATAAATACGGTAACATTAATATTCTGTTAACTCATTGGTTACCATCATAATCCTCATACACGGACATGCGTATAATGCTCCAGTATAAGTTTATTTATAGATGTAAAAACAAGTGCCGTTTCCTCAATGGTGGAGTGTGACGTGCAGCAGCTGCTAATCAGTCATCCAGCACGAAGCGCCACGCCCTCTACCATGTCACGCATTAGCGAAGAGCAAACTTGGAACAGTTCAAACAAAAAACAAGGAAGGGCTGACAAAAATAAACGAAAAAACTTACGGATTAATCTATTTAAAGAAATTTTCTTCTATATATAGAAAATATAAATAGCAAGATGTGTATTAATAACCATAAGCAGGATATGGCGTGAGTATATTTATCTGCAACCCCTCCCCCCCTAACCCGTCCCTAAACATTGACGTAGATGCCTCAGAATAACCACAAGTATTTTGCTTAGTAAAATGACTTTCTAAAAGATGACGTCGCATGGTGAGGAAGCATGTCGATTGAAAGCAAGAGTGCACTGAGGCCGGATCTATGATCCACAAGAGTTACATGTCCATCTAGAGCAATAATCAGGACGCTGTTTTTAGAACACACGAACACAAGGAAATAAGGGAAGCTGTATATAAGAAACCGCCAGGTCTACATGTGGCAGTCCAGTATGAAACATACCTACCTACCTTCATTTATCATCCACAATAGGATCAGCAGTAGAAGTACGCTAAGAAGCAGCTGTCCTCACAATGAAGAGACTGACTGAGTAATGAGCAGCTAATGGTATTTGTGTGCTATTCGTAAGGACTATTGAGAAAGCTTACTATAATTATCTGCCATCATAAGACATCCTGGTAAAGTTGTTAGCATGTCTTGATATTTTCTGAGAGTACAATCCTTTGAAACGAGACTCATCAGCTTGTATTTTAACTTGCGATTAAATGGGGAAAAAATCATGAGTCATCTTTCTGGTAACTTGCCAACTTGGAAAGATAAAATTTCTGATCATAAAAAACACAACAGATGAAAGATAGAAGAATAATTTAAGGTGAGCAAGCACACTACGCTGCACTGTGATAATTCCTTCCTGACGTGAGAAACTTAAATAAATAAATAAATAAATAAAAAAAAAAAAAAAACACGAAACATCAACAAAGATGTAGGCTTTCGCCATCAAAAATAGTCTCCATAAACATCCTGGATATCATTTAAAGTCAATGGTTTCCTAAAATCTTAAGGCGCGGCAGCACCCAATCTGTGTATGGTAAGGGTGCTGTAGTGTGGAAAAGAGGAAAAGCAGGAGGGGACAAAATGGATGTAGGAGAAGAGAGGGAGGACAAAAAGTGGAGCGATGGTGTAAATGAAAGGAGAGGAGGGGTGGGGTGGAGATGGCAATAGGAGTTAGGGGAAGGGGGAAGGGATGAGTGGGGAAGGCCCTGTGTAGGTATCTGGTGGAATGGACGGTATTAGAGCTGAGTGGAACGAAGTAGTCTATATTTCAATACGTTTTAGATAAAGAGAAAAACGCACTGGGTTAAACCTGCATTAATGGATTAAAACATGATTATGAAATGAAAAAGTGTTGCCGAATTTAAATGATGGAAAGTTCACCGGTAGTGTTGATTTGACATCAACATGCGTGTCAACATTAAGGAACATTTAGCCAAAGCATCCACGGGCTCGGCAGCACCTACGTGTTTGTCAATTAACATAGAAATTACCATGACGTATACAGCGTGTTTCGTAATTATTTACAAAACCTTCATACTTATTTCATCACATTACTTATGCAGCTCAGGTATTTTGTAGTCATTTCTGTTCAGCTACACTCGCGTGTGAGTGCGAGCGAGTCGCGCCGTCCTGCGCTTTGTATCACGTCTTAGCGTCTTCAGTCTGCGTCCAAACTGGTGTTGTGAATGGAGAGAAATGAGAAAGAACAGGAGAGGAAGGTGAAAGTTAAGATGAGGACAGACGAAAAGCGGGTACGAGGATAAGAACTGAAGAGAGCCGAAGGGATGAGGGAAGAGGAAAGTGTGGGAAAGGAGGAAAGCCACACTGTGACCAGTTACATATCGACCGTAGAGTCAAGAGGTTATTTGACCTAGCTACAAGAGGCCCGGGTCAACACAAGACGAACCAATGTGTGTGTGTGTGTGTGTGTGTGTGTGTGTGTGTGTGTGTGTGTGTGTGTGTGTGTGTGTGTGTGTGTGTGTGTGTGTGTGTGTGTGTGTGTGTTATTCTCATGATAATAAGCTGAACGGTTTATGAAACTCTGAGGGGACCAACAATCACAACGAGGAAGGGTTCAGAGGCCTCAAGAAAAAGCTAAAGAGCATTTCCCGCGGCCATAGAAGCGTGTCCGATGCGGTCACGACAAAAATCACAAGCCAGGGACGTGAGCAATTTTCTGGAGATCAACTTCCTCGTGTCACTTCCCTCGCTGTAAGCTGCAGGAACATGCCCCTAATGATGTGATTTCATCTCCTTCCACTGAGCACTAGCTATTCTATCACCCAGTCTACCACAAACCCGCTAACAACAGAAACACACAGAATCACACACACACACACACACACACACACACACACACACACACACACACACACACACACACACACACACACACACACACACACACACACACACACACACACACACAGGCTTAGTCAGGTCCTCGTGCAGGCAAAGCGATGGGTAGTGATGTGGGTGGATGCTTGAGCTCTACGTGTCTCAAGTCCTCGTTGGCAGCTTAAACCATCCTGCTGCGTCATGTCAGGGATGTCTGCTGACGGTCGGTTAGGCTACGTAATTCTGAGGTCAAATGTAACTCTACCAAGTGCCTTGCAAGTTTTTTTCATGGTGAAATCTGAGGGATCCGGGATTCCAAGGCCACAGAGGCACGCTGCTTAGGGAAGTAATGAAGAACCGGGAAAAAGCAAGCAGTGTGACCTGTAATCGTACTTTGAGGAGTGAAGACGCAAAAAAAGAATAGGAACAAGTAGCGATAGAGAAATAATAATGAAAAAAATAGAAAAGAGGAAGGAGGTGGGTACATACTTCGGACTCTTGTGAGATCCTCCGTACCGCTCCTGACCCGGCACAACAGTGTTTCACTTTGCTGAGATGAGGGCGACAGGAGGCGATATCGACGCAGGGTGAAAGGTGGGAGACTTTGGGAGGGGGGAAGATGCTGCTGCTGCTGCTGGGATCGTGTGGGTGGCGGCTTGGGGGGCCCGTCTTCGTGCGGACTTCTTCCTACTTTGGAGATGAATTACGCGGCGCACACATTACCCCTTCTAACCTGCCGAGTGCCTCTATAGGGGCGAGTCTGAAATGCATCCCTCTTACTCGCCTCTTCGACGTGTATGCATCCTCCAGGTGAACAGTGAAAAGTCGGCGCGTGCTTACTGCGGTGAGGAGGCGGCAAGGGATGGAGAGGCACGGGTTGAGGAGCGCAGGAATGGTGAGGAGCGAGGGCGAGTTCTACTTGGGACACTCGACATCCTTTTGAAATATATGTGAAAATATGAGGCAGCAGGTACACATATTTTTGCTGCTAATTAAAACAGAGAAAAGTACGGATGCTGTGGAACATGAGCTCTTCCTGGGCGGAGCGAGGCCAGGCACGTGGCAGGCTGCGTGGCCTGGTCATGCCCCTTCTCCTCCCAACCCCCCAATGCACACTTTCCTCCCTTACCTCCTCTCTTTCCTGCAGACGCGCGCCCCTCGCTTGAGCATCTCTAAAAAACGGTCAAAGTCACAATTTGTAAATGAGAAACACGAATGAAGCCGTAAATGAGACTTAGAGTAACGTACCGGAGCAGTTATGAAAGTCTCTCTCTCTCTCTCTCTCTCTCTCTCTCTCTCTCAAATGGAAAAGAGGCCATGATAAAAAGAAAAGAGAAGACAGATGACTGGCATACAGAGCAAAACCTTAGGGATCTAATTATCTTCTTACATATCTCATGCATGACATCTATATTCTCCCTTCACTTCACCCCCAAACTCTCTCTCTCTCTCTCTCTCTCTCTCTCTCTCTCTCTCTCTCTCTCCGCCAAAAACTGCGTCGTATCCCTTGTCATCCCCCTCCGTCCCCTCACTGCTGCCTCCTTCTCCCCTCTTTCCTCCTTCCCTCTTGCTCCGAGCCCCTCCCTTCCCCCGGCACCCTCAGCTCCTCTCGACCTCTCCGCACGCGTGTGTGGCTCTGGCTTCGGCGAATAACTCCCGCGTTTCTGGTAAATGAAAGAAAGTCGGGTCCAAAGAGAGGCGGGCGCTCCTTCGATCCTATGGGCGGGCGCAGCGCTGCTCTGGGGGGCGAGGGAGAGAGGGCTAAGGTGGAGGAGTGGAGGTCGGGGAAGGGGTTGTCCGGAGAGGGGAGGACGGGGGGCTATCAGGGGAGGAGCCTGTGGAGAGGGAGGAGTGGTAGATGGCTGGTGGGAGGAAGAGAGAGAAAGAGAGAGGAAGGAGAGGAGACTAGTGGGTGCATGGCAGGCAGGCAGAGAGAGAGAGAAGAGGAGGGAGGGAGGGAGGAACGACCAGCAATGTGGAGAGCGGAAGAGGGAGAGGAGGGAGGATGGCAAGAAGAGAGGGAGTAAGAGAGAGAGAAATAGAGAGGAAGGACGAAGAGAGTACTGCGGAATTGGCTATAGGGGGAAGGAGGGGACATAAGGAGGAGAAAAATGTCTTTGGGGCAAGGACAGGCACTTCGACATGGGCAAAAGGAGAACATAAGAGAAGACGGCTGAGGAAACGCGAAGTGCAAGGAGAAAGGAACGGAAAAAAAGATATAAGGACGAGTATATAATCATTCCTGAGAGAGAGAGAGAGAGAGAGAGAGAGAGAGAGAGAGAGAGAGAGAGAGGAAAAAAAAAAAAACAGAATGGGGAGTGGATAAAAAAGGCTTAAGAAAACGTGACGGTGACCCGAGGGAGAAGAACATTAGTGAATTAGAAGAAAGACCTAGGTTGAAAAAAAATTAAGTAAAGCTGACACTGAGTAAAAGAAAACTTACAATAGATAGTCCTCAGAGAGAGAGAGAGAGAGAGAGAGAGAGAGAGAGAGAGAGAGAGAGAGAGAGAGAGAGAGAGAGAGAGAGAGAGAGAGAGAGAGAGAGAGAGAGCATGATATTGGAAGTCACGTTTGGGTGACTTGCAAATTTCTGGGTACAAAAATGCACAATATAGTACAAAATAAAGCGAGGAGGAAGGAGACTGGAGAGGGGGAGGGAATGAGGGAGGCGATGAGCGTCTGAAGGAGAGAAGAGGAGGTGGAGGAGGGCAAGAGAAGAGGGGCTGAGCGGCAGGGGTCCAGGAGTTGGGTTGGGCAGGGAGGATGGGTGGGAGAGAGCCTTCAGGAAAGGAAGAGGGATAGAGGAGGAGGAGGAGGAGGAGGAGGAGGAGGAGGAGGAGGAGGAGGAGGAGGAGGTGGAGGAGGAGGAGGTCTGGGTAAATTCTAGAGAGTTTTGGAGAGGAAGGAGAGAGATGGGATCGTTGGAGGGGGTTTTAAAAGAAAAGGGAGGATACGACTTTCTCGGCCCTGGAGAGAGAGAGAGAGAGAGAGAGAGAGAGAGAGAGAGAGAGAGAGAGAGAGAGGTGAAAGAGGTAAGACGACATGGAGTAGAAGAAGAGTGTGCTTTTGAGGAGAGGCAAAAGGGAGACGGAGAGAGTATGAAAAGCTGGGAGAGAAAGTTTATGGTTAAAATGAGATGGAGAATAAAAATAAGCAGAGCGTTGGATGAAAGGGAAAATAAAACAAGTATGCGAAATGAAAAAGTGACTATAATGAATATGGAGAGTGTGGGAAACACGCAACATAAGAACGAAAAGCAGGAAAATGTACGTTCTATATCAAACAGTCAACCGTCACCCAGCGACGGCTTCACCATGAATATAATAAACAACTGAAGTTGAAAAAAAGCAAAAGCTAATGATAATGAATGATAGAAGCTTTGAAAACCACTACAAAACAAGTACATAATCCTCATACGGAAAATCAAAATCATGTCATAAGGTCAATATAGAAAACAAACAAAATATGTCACTGCACACGTCAGGGAGATGCGAGATGCTATCAGTCATGTCAGAATGTAAGAAGTGATATAATAATGAAAAAGACGAGGAGGAAGCTTGAAAGGTCAAGGAGCATGTTCTGGCTACCTAACAGCCTTCACTTCCACTCTATCTTTGTTCTCTCTCTCTCTCTCTCTCTCTCTCTCTCTCTCTCTCTCTCTCTCTCTCTCTCTCTCTCTCTCTCTCTCTCTCTCTCTCTCTCTCTCTCTCTATATATATATATATATATATATATATATATATATATATATATATATATATATATATATATATATATATATATATATATATATATATATATATATATATATATATATATATATATATATATATATATATATATATATATATATATATATATATATATATATATATATATATATATATATATATATATATATATATATATATATATATATATATATATATATATATATATATATATATATATATATATATATATATATATATATATATATATATATATATATATATATATATATATATATATATATATATATATATATATATGTATGTATGTATATATATGTATATATGTATGTATGTATGTATGTATGTATGTATGCATGCATGCATGTCTGCATGTATGTATATATATGTATGTACCCTCATATACAGGTCGATGATGTGAATGCTCAACATATGGAAATAGCGCCGCTGATTGGGATAAATGATCACACACAGGATTGGCTTGTCGCAGTCAGTTTGTGTGCTGAGTTATTTCTGAGACTCCCGGACCCTACACTATATACTACTTCACCTGCCAGCCATTACAAGTCCAATACTAGACAATGGCCTCTCCCAAGCTTCTCCCTCAGTGCCACTGTCTGCTAAGTTCCGTCTGTGAACACTTCAATCCCGTATCCTTCTATGCTGATGTTGCTTCTGCTGCTGCTTATACTCTCTCTCTCTCTCTCTCTCTCTCTCTCTCTCTCTCTCTCTCTCTCTCTCTCTCTCTCTCTCTCTCTCTCTCTCTCTCTTGCATAACGATGCTCCATCTAGTACGTATATTTGCAAAAGTTTTTTGATCTTTATAATTTGTTTAAGAATTTGAACAGCATATTCAATAATGTTTTGGTGTTACCGTCATTCATCTGTTCTCACTGACACTGTTTCTCTATTCACCTAAACAGACACTGGAGTAGGTAGACATGTAGTTTGCAGTATAACAGACGAGTTCGTTCTACTTTACAGCTATAGTTATGTGATATTTCTTATCATAAAATGATGTGCCACTGTATTACAATGTTAATATCTTTGTGTGGCGTTAGTTGTCACCGCAGGCCACCGCGTTCATGTTCAAAATTCATCATCGATGACGCTGTTTCATATATCACTGGTATAAAAAAAATCACCTATATTTAGCTCCGATTAGTTTTCAGACTGATTTCCGGACCTACCATTCTGGAATATGTGACCACTCATCAAATCTGCTCTACAATATTTATACGCAATTCATAAATTTTCGATGGTATACTTATTTCAAATGTTTTTTTTTCTGTACTCTCTCTTCAACATTTAACAACTACTTTAGGGTATCTTTGCTAACACTTCTTATAATTACATATTTCTATTTCACCTTTCATTTAATTTGTAACGCGGAAAAAGCAAGTAAAAGATGGAATCCAAGATTTAATAGTCATAATATTACTTGCTTCATCGCTACACATTTCTCTAATTTTCAATGAATAATATATTCATCAGAATTAACAAATGGCATATTTCAGAAGGTAATACTTCCAGGAGTCCATTAACGCGGTAATTATCAATATGTTCCCTATCCAATCAAGGTGGTGAGTGGAGTGCCCTGCGCATGACAGTCAGGCTGGTCATGTACATTGCAGCGGCGAGTCATGCATATACCGTGGACGTGTTTGGATTGCTGACGAGCTGACGAAATATAATAACTTTATGTTCAACAAAATTCCAATGCATTTATTACCGCTGATCAGGGGAAAACCTTTTACGTGAACACTTTATCATTCCTACTATCTAAATGAATATCTCAATGATATATATATTTACATAGGGAAGAAAGATACAATCTGACATTTTAAGGCTATGTATGGATTAGCAAGCTATGTATGCATTAGCAAATCTACTTTACAATTATTAATATCATATCATCAAATCATAATTATCATGATTATCGTTATTATCATTGTTTTCATCATCATCATCACCATTCACTTCATTTTGTCCATTGCTGAACAAAAGTTTCTTGAACAATCACCACTCCACATGCACTAAAAAAAAAAAAAAAAAAAAAACGCACATAAGAACACATAATTAAATGCCGTGTGAGTTTCATTTACTAAAACAACCATTTTTTCACAAACAATAATACCGTACGCACAATGTAAGTGTGTATCAGCACAGGAATACACTTCATGTACGCGGTGTTGTTTATGCATGAGTTAGAGAAACGCTCCTGTCACACAAATAAGAATGAGAGAGAGAGAGAGAGAGAGAGAGAGAGAGAGAGAGAGAGAGAGAGAGAGAGAGAGAGAGAGAGAGAGAGAGAGAGAGAGAGAGAGAGAGAGAGAGAGAGAGAGAGAGAGAGAGAGAGAGAGAGAGAGAGAGAGAGAGAGTTCTGTACACAAAATTACTTAATTAGGAATCATGTGCTCAAAGTAAGGCAGCAGCAAAGTTATTTAATCCAGACTTTAATTTTAACTTGGCAGACCAGACACTCGACCAGCCGCCTATCCCTTCTGATCCCTAGTGGTGGAGATGGTGGTGCTAGTGGTGGTGGTGGTGGTATTGCCAGTGGCTGTATTCACGAGGGTGTGGGAGTGCCCTATACGATCCTACGGCCAGGCTACGCGGCAGGAATGAAGCTCGCAGCCTCCCTCCGCCACCTGCGCCGCCCATGATTTACACTGCGCTTGATGAAGTTCCTCTGAGTCTCGAGTTTTCTCACCACCGATTATTAAACACGCTTGGGCTCCCTTGCAGTTCGCTTCCTCCTTCTTTTAATCCAAAAGGAAGTTTCTCTCTTCGGGCAAAGTTTCATGGATGGGTTGTCTTCGAATCAAAAACATATTACAACCCTCTCTTGACATCCGCTGCCACGGCATTGGAAGCAATAGTAACTATAGGTTAACTGAACTATTTATGACCATGAAAGGTGTTTCCGTTTACGTAACCCTGAGGCAACTCTCAAATCTTGATTTACTTCGTCATTTACTCGTCACGCAGTCATTAAGCCGTTCAGCAATAAATCAAACAATGACTGATAACGCGTCCATTGATAGATTTCCTAAACTGGGAACGCCTGCAATAAATATCTTTCTCACTACTTCCTTTTGTAATTGAGTCGTTCATAGGTTTAGAAATTTCATCGTAAAAAATATCGTAACGACGTCTCCTTAAAACCGAGCCATCTCAGGCCACGTTTATCAAAGAAAAATCATCTAAAGGCACTGCTCATGAACCCCGTTAAACTCCGGTTCTGCGACGGTTCCACGATTACATTACGCACATTTTTCATCAAGTCAAGTCGCACTTTAAACAATGGAAGACATACTTGCATTCTTCTTAACTCCACGCGAGGATTCGACATTGATTACACTCTGGCTGGAGGAGGATCGAGGGCAATAACAGGCAACACTATGGGGATAGTATTCCATTCAGATCTCAACTCGTCTCGGTTTGAGTTCACTTACGGCGAAGACGAGTTAAGATAAGACAAATCTCTCACGCCGGTGCAGTCGACTTCACCATCAGGACCGAGTTCACATGGGGCCGAGTTCTCCTGATACTTTAATAACATGAATCACACTGGCGGTCGTGCAAGGAAATTGTGGGGAGAGAAGGGTGGGGGAGGAAATGGAGAATCTTGGAAGGAAACTTATAAGACATAGATGAGAGAGAGAGAGAGAGAGAGAGAGAGAGAGAGAGAGAGAGAGAGAGAGAGAGAGAGAGAGCATAGTTAAAATCCAGTCATGCAATCATTATTAAAGATTAAGATCAAATGAGACCACATAGGTAACAACAACAACAACAACAACAACAACAACAACAACAACAACATAAGGCCACTTAAATGTTGCACACACACACACACACACACACACACACACACACACATATATATATATATATATATATATATATATATATATATATATATATATATATATATATATATATATATATATATATATATAACTTTCTTTTTCTTTTCATCATCGGATGGAAATTATTTCGCTGAGAGAGAAAAAAACGTAAAATGCTATTAATTTGATGTTGCTCTACGGGTAATGGCGATAAAGCACACACACACATTCTCTCTCTCTCTCTCATTAATATCGACGTAGCATGTAGGGTGCCTGGCGGAGCGGTGTGAAAAACGAGTGTCTTCTAGGTGGGGAGTCCCGGCAGGTGCAAGACTATTACAGGTGTGATCACTTAGTGACCTCAGATAGTGATTGTGGTGGCAGTCGTTCCTTGATTAACCGATTTTGTTTGTCTTCTACCTCTTTTCTTCTTTTTAATTGTACATACCATCATCTCCGTTAGGAATGGCCGAGTCCACGCACCCTCTTTTTTGGTTCTTCAGTTCGAGACGTATACGTAATATCCGCAAGCAGGAGGCATTTTGACAACTCTAGTATCGACTATTGCTTGTAAGGCGCTTCTTACTCCAGATCAGTCAAATAATTGGCCGATACTCCTCCTCACTTCAGATCTTCAAGGAAAACAGGATGGGAAAAGAAAGAAATCTGAGGGAAAACTTCTGGACAACCACAAGTTGACGCTTCGTTAGAAATCATGTTCAGTGTTTCTTACGCCGCTATAAACGCTGGCCGCCAACGTGCAGAGAAAAACATACATAAAAGAGGTGGTAAGAGGGGACGAAGAGAGGAAAGACGTCACTAGGAGGCAGTCAATAAGGTCTCCGTACGCCTCAAGGCCCTCCTTCGTCCACCACACCTTGGGCTGATGAGGCTAACTGATGAGCCTCGCCAAGGACGCCCACACCCAACCATCCTGCGGAACGAGTGCCACCCCCAACACGTTAGCCTGGCAGCAATCCTAGCCACCGCCTCCACCAGCACCGCCAATACTAACCAGAAATGAGTGGCAAGCTACGCTACGGGTTCTGCTCTAGAAGTTGTTTGACATATTTCTGTTTTATCAAGGAGGCTGTTCTAGTCCCCAATGTAATCAATCATTCCTATCAAGACAGGCGAGCTTGACATGAATATAATCCACTATTTCAATCAAGGTGACCGAGATTGTCTTCGATGTAATAAATTATTACGATCATGGTGGGCGAGTCTGTCTCTTATGAAGGTAATGAATTATAGGGTGGTTATTAACCACATCCTGGGTCAGCCTCTACCTTGTTTGTTTTGGCGTATAGGGTTCAGTGGCCCAAAGACCCCGAAGCGCCTCAGGACTGCCAGGAGGAGGAGGAGGAGGAGGAGGAGGAGGAGAAGGAGAAGGAGAAGGAGGAGGAGGAGGAGGAGGAGGAGAAGAAGAAGGAGGAGGAGGAGGAGGAGGAGGAGGAGGAGGAGGAGGAGGAGGAGGAGGAGGAGGAGCGTGCCAGCCTCTCCTGGGAAGCATTGCGGGTGAACCATGGACGGGGCGCAAACATTACGAGGCTGCACTTGGTCGTAACGCAACTGTTGGCAAGGAAGACGAGGACACACCTTGGTCTTCTGTGATGTTGAGCGTCAAGATGTGATTCTCTCTCTCTCTCTCTCTCTCTCTCTCTCTCTCTCTCTCTCTCTCTCTCTCTCTTTCTTGTTTGCCACCTCCTCTCTGCCATCTTTCCTCTGTTGCTGACCCCACGCTTCCCAACCTGCCAGCGACTTCCTCTCTCTCTCCTCTTTGTGGTCTTGTTAGCATCCGCTGCGTCTGATAATACTCACCCTCACGCAATAACAGCAACCACCCTCCCCAGCGTCAGAGGTCGGTGTGGTAACGGGAGGCGAGTTGGTGCCCTGACAGAACAGTGTGAGCGAGGATCTCTACGGGCAAGGGGTCTCAGGCTCCAGTAGGCCCCTTGGAGGATGCTGGTAACTGGAGTGTATACTTTGATGCCAAGATGGTTAGAAATATGTTATGTAGTAGAGTCAATACAGGGCATATTAAGCTTTGTCCCGACGAGGTGATTTTTGTCTCCGGTTTATTAACATAGAATTATGACCGAATGAATTAATGGAGGTGCTGAATTCCTAAGTCTATGAACATTGTTGCTTTTATTCCCAACAGCAGGTCTGTAGGAGGAGATAACAGAGATAACTAGCGATTGTGAACTTCGGCATCGCCGCTTAATTGTCTAATAAGGCGTTTACTGATACGGACGGGAATCAACTAGTGAAGGCATGAACAAGATTGTTAAACTTCGCCATCGATGAAACGTGTAACTGCTGGGACTTAAAACAGAAAGTTCCTGTTCATCCACAATATTGTTACAAGTGATCAGTCTTCGATAGTGTGAATTCTCTCTCTCTCTCTCTCTCTCTCTTTTTCTCGCGCGCGCGCACACACACACACACACACACACACACACACACACACACACACACACACACACACACCGCATATGCACACATGTTCAGTAACAACAGGAAATATTACCATTTGACAAAACACAAGCACAAGGGACATCAACGCCAACTTCTTTTTTCTTTCAACTTAGGTATTACCTGGTGAGACTGTGTGCGTGAGGACGCGGTATGTAATGAGGTAATGAGGTTGGGAAAAGGAGGAGGAGGAGGAGGAGGAGGAGGAAGGCAAGACCGCAATTCGCTCAGGCTAACAATCTACCACCTTGCCATTCGCATACATGCACGCACACTTGTACCCACACCTACAATTCTGTATGTACTGTACAGTACATCGACGGAACACAAAACACACACACACACACACACACACACACACACACACACACACACACACACACACAGTTTTCTCAGCGTCCTCATCAGGATATGGTAGGCTGTGATTTCTTTTTAAGATAGATAATACCAGAAATCTGCTATCACATTACCAGAATCGCAGCATACAAATATAGCAGCATAATGGATAGGAATTGATAAGATTAATTTGGAAACACTAAAAAAAAAAAAAAAAAAAAGGGTGAGGAAGGAACTTGTTTTGGAGAAGGAAAACAGCGGCTTGTCCAGGTCACTAACTGGGCAAGAGTGAGGTGAGCCACAGGCGAGGCAGGAAGTGGTGAGTGGCGGGAACACGGACATCTTCGTTCTTGTAACGCTGGGAATGCACGTCACTAACGCAAGAAACATGCATTTCACGCGGCTATCTAAATAAGGCTGACTGAGGCGTGGAGGGCTGATGCTGGCTCGGCTAAGGTTGGAGCCACGTAGGCTGAGGGCGTGGAATCCTCTTTGTGTTGCCCACTTAACCATATCCCCCAGTGTGGCGCCACATCAGGCAGTGTGGCGCGCTAGGTGGCTCTCACGTGACGGACACGCCCTCATATTCATGATAATGTGTTCCATGTACCTTTTGCTTTGCATTCATAAGTCTTTTTACATATATATATATATATATATATATATATATATATATATATATATATATATATATATATATATATATATATATATATATATATATATATATATATATATATATATATATATATATATATATATATATATATATATATATATATATATATATATATATATATATATATATATATATATATATATATATATATATATATATATATATATATATATATATATATATATATATATATATATATATATATATATATGAAATCTTTATGGTGTAACTGAGATTGATCCATAGGTGGAGTTAAAGATATGTATGTTGATAGTTGTTCGTTTACGTGGCCTTGCAGTTCACTGTTTTGTCTGATACAACATTTTATTACTGTAATCAATGGATTAAAAGTGATTGTTCTGAGACTAAATGTTCATGAGCAGTTATCCCAAAAACACTGACGCGTCTGACAACCAACCATCGATAACTACACGAAACAACGTCTATAATCCATGTGTTATACATAGCTAAGTAAGGTCCAAAACATTAACATTACATATATATGAGCTGAAAAAAATAAGCCAACAAATTTCATAATATAAAGGGCGTATGAACAAAGCAATGAATAAAATATGCTTACGGAGAAATTTTGACAACAATGAAGGCATGTATGAATTAATGGACTACATATCATAAGTACTAAAGTGATGATGAATGCAATGTGTGTGTATTGTGCGTGGATACTGTGCAAAGTCCCACGTGCTGCCCCTGCCTCACTGGTGCCACAAGGCCGCTCACACACGACAGGTATGGAAGACAGGTGGGTGGTGAGGGCGCCAACACTGGTCGTACCTGAGAGAGAGAGAGAGAGAGAGAGAGAGAGAGAGAGAGAGAGAGAGAGAGAGAGAGTGTGTGTGTGTGTGTGTGTGTGTGTGTGTGTGTGTGTGTGTGTGTGTAATTCACCTCTCGATTGTGAGTCGAGGCCCGGGTTCGACTCACGGTGCGACGAGGCAAATGGGCAAGCCTCTTAATGTGTGGCCCCTGTTCACCTAGCAGTAAATAGGTACGGGATGTAACTCGAGGGGTTGTGGCCTCGCTTTCCCGGTGTGTGGAGTGTGTTGTGGTCTCAGTCCTACCCGAAGATCGGTCTATGACCTCTGAGCTCGCTCCGTAATGGGAAAGACTGGCTAGGTGACCAGCAGACGACCGAGGTGTGTGTGTGTGTGTGTGTGTGTGTGTGTATCCAATCTTTAATAAATACGCATTAACTATCTTAGCATAAATTAGAAACTCAACAAATTCTCATTTATGCTAAGATAGTTAACTTACTATACAAAATAAACTCATTATGAACGTATAACTCGACAAATATACGTTCATAATGACTTTTTCTGTATAGTGAAGTTTTGACGCTGAATGTTCCTTTATGAGGCAGAGCACAACAATGGAACACTGGTAAATCTAAAGTATAATAAATTACTCATCGATCCGCGAGACTAATGTTACTAAATACTTGAGTGTTCGATATAACAATGCATTAGTGTTGTGTGTGTGTGTGTGTGTGTGTGTGTGTATGAGAGAGAGAGAGAGAGAGAGAGAGAGAGAGAGAGAGAGAGAGAGAGAGAGAGAGAGAGAGAGAGAGAGAGAGAGAGAGAGAGAGAGAGAGAGAGAGAGAGGTGGGACAAACGGACAGGGGGAGAGAAATTTACATCACAAATCATCCTGATCATATATCTAACAGTTTCGTCCCGATATCTTTACACATGCAATAATACTGTGATGTTTATATTCTCTCATGCGTGTAAGTCAACATTTTCATGATAGTTCCTTATTCTATCAAAAAAAATGGTTTTCATGAAACAATGACGTTTTTATCACTTTCTTCTTTTGAATTTAGCTGCTTCAGGTTTCTTTGCATTGCGGTAGGAGGAATAGATGGAGAAGGAGGAGAGGAAGAAGGAGGAAAAGGAGAAGGACAAGAAGAAGGAAAGAAGAAGAATGAAACACGTAAGAGTACGTTTTTTTTTTTTTTTTAGTTTTCTTACTTTTAATGTGAGTCTTTATTTACTGATCACAATTTTCTTATCTATTTTCGTTCGATTTAGAAACTACTATTTCCTCATCGGTGGCTGAAGGCGTACGTACCCTTAGGACGCCCCAGGGAGCCAGTGGATGCGATTCACCCGAGCGGCAACGTGAGGAAGTACCCATGTGAGGACTCACCACGCATGCGCACTGTTTGCTCTTCGAATCAATAGCCACCGTATTATTAATTACCTCCTCATTATGGCTGGGTCAACACTAATTTAGCGCTTCACCTGATGCTTCGGAGCGGAAAACAAGACAAACAAAGAGCCAATGGGAGGCCTTGTTCGGCAACGCGATATGGGGGGCAGCAAGGCGGTCGGTCTGCGTGCATCCTAGAAATTATACTCGATGAGTCCGGCGGCTCTCCTTATGGCAACACTCTCCCTTGCCAAGGTGCGCCATAGCCAACAATATCACGATATTTCTCTATCCATCAAGTGCCAGATGCCGCACCTTCCTTGAATACGACTTTTTTTCTATTCATCACTCGGCCACAGTGGGGCAAAAGGCGGATCAGCGTGACTGTGTTAGGGCTGCTGGGAATGACTGATTCAGTCAAATCGGCCACGAATACTGCAAAGTAATATAGAACTAATAGTGAATACTAGGTAAGAGGCACTGACCTACCCCAATACGTCCTTAGCTCGCATACAATACCCTCCTATATCTTTTTCTTTAATCATCATCAGTGCCTGGAATCCTCTACTTACGATTAAAAATGCCTAACTTTCCAACCCTCTTGTATAAGGCACTTGACCTAACAGGCAGTAACACAAAGAAGGATGTAATCTGTTTTATTATTCGTGTTTGCTGATGTCAAGAACACCTGCTTCTCCCCCTCCTCGGGTTCAGACGCGAACATGACGCAATGGCAGAATTCATATGTCATAGAACCGTGCATGGTGGGTCGCGGGAGGGACCGGACACCCGCCGATTGGGTACATTGCCATGGCGATGTGTACCTCACCTCAAGGTCTGCGTGTCTGTTTTACCAACTCCACCGCTGTATCATACGGCAGTCAGCATGTGTTTGATCTCTGAGTTATCTACAACAGCAAGCAGCATTCAAAGCATCTATTCACTCACTTAAAAGTTTGTGTAACTAAAAGCATTCCCTTTAACACTGTCCTAATGCTAACAAACAAATATATGCAATTCTATATGAAAAGATAAACAAAATAGTTCACGTTTGTCCAGCTATTCAATGGAAATTATTTACAGATGCAATTAAACGGTTTGACATTCATTCCTCTTGAAGAAAACAACCACACTGGAAAATGGAAAACCTCTCCAAACACATCCAAAGGCAGTACCCCTTCATTACTACTGACACATAATATCGCTGCGCAGTGAGCAGTCAGACCTGTCCCTCGCTCTCTTCTTTCGCTACCAATTGCAAGGCAAGCAAACGTTCGCTTTCTGTCCGCTAAATAGTCACGTCATGTCTTATATTCTAAGCAAAAAAAATATATGCAACTACTGTGCCTAACACATGACGTAGCCTTCCTCCCAAAGGGAACCACACAAACTACAATTTGATATGAGTTCCATTTCTAATAACTTACAATACAACACACTAATGTGCAACTGCCACATCACCTTGATTCTGTTCATCGCTATTAGGTCTTGCCGGCACCAAGCAAGCAAGGCATGGCCGGAGGTAGCTCGTTTTCTGACTCATTGTTGCAGAACTACACCAGCAAAGGTGTATGATCATCGCGTGCATTACTTCTTATCTGAAAGAAAAATTCACATCGCGCTGACAACTGATAATACTTCGGACAAATTAGTGAGTCGCAATTACACAAAATAACATACTGTAAACCATTACTCTGATTTTATCATTCAGGTGTAAAATAAAAGCGTACTTCTTGTTGAGATTTTCCTTTCTTTTGCACTTCAAGGAAACTAGTTTTAGTGTTTGCCTCCACTCGTTTAGGATACGGAGGCTCTTGTGCCGCCAAGTCTGTGAGACGGGGCGTTACCAGCGCTGCCGTCGCCACCACTTCAGCCTTACGCCTTGGACGGGATAGACAACAGAAAGGATCTGGGCAACCCCATCTTCTTGCCAGTTTTCATTAACGTCGAGGCGACCAGCTGGCAGCACAACACCCGCACCCCGGTACGCCAAGTTATACTCTGCGTGCATTAAGCATCGAGTAATACAAGCACACCAAACGGTGTCAGGTGAATGTTTTGAATAATATAAAAATACTCGAGTAAAACACATTCTATACGACAGGTCTTGGTAGAGTGACACTAATGTGTGTGTGTGTGTGTGTGTGTGTGTGTGTGTGTGTGTGTGTGTGTGTGTGTGTGTGTGTGTGTGTGTGTGTGTGTGTGTGTGTGTGTGTGCGCGCGTGCAAACAAACCAAATTTTCAGAAAAATTAGACACAAAACTGGATACCTTCATAAAGAAAATAACTAAATAAACAAATAAAAAATGAAATAAACAAATAAATAAATAACTGTATGTGTACAAAATGAAAAATCCCAGTAAGCCTTGACGTTCCCGCCATGCCAGGTTCGGCCCCTCCCAACCCAGGCCGACCCATAATGCTACCACCATAACGCTTCTCATGTCAATATTTATAATACCACTAATAGTATCCTTGGGAGACCTCCACCACTGGTAACCCTTTCGAGAAAGAAACCTTGAGAAACTTCCGCAAAACTAAAGATCTGTTCGAGTTTTCGCTCCGCGCAGACTCCCCGAGTTTTCCAGACGGGGTGGGAGGGAGCGTGGCACTGCGTTTATCTGCTTGCCTGAGAGAGAGAGAGAGAGAGAGAGAGAGAGAGAGAGAGAGAGAGAGAGAGAGAGAGAACGGCGATGACTGCGTC
>NC_059304.1:6865019-6890019 GCF_017591435.1 Portunus trituberculatus | reverse complement strand
GTCTTTGCACCATTAAGAGAACTTACGGAGACTATACTGAACTCTATTTACTTTAATGGAATCCGAATTAGTATGAGTTACTATTCTAAGAAAATTCCAGTCAAATTTCCTACCAAGAGAGAGAGAGAGAGAGAGAGAGAGAGAGAGAGAGAGAGAGAGAGAGAGAGAGAGAGAGAGAGAGAGAGAGAGAGAGAGAGAGAGAGAGAGAGAGAGAGAGAGAGAGAGAGAGAGAGAGAGAGAGAGTGTTTGCTTGACACGTGAAGGGTACAAGATATAAAAAAAATATATATATATAAATCTTGAGCCTGAAGTAAACAGTGATGGAAGTTATGATGACGACAATGATGGAGGGTGATGAAACACTGTCACGCACAACAACGTAAGAGCAGCGTGGCAAAGGTGGGAGGAACACGTACGGGAAGGCACTCTTATCAGCACATTGTTATCCTATCAGCTGAACTATACCACGGAACAAAATACATCAGAAAACATAAAGGTAGATAAACATGTCGCAAATGATAGTGAAACAAAAAAAATCAGACTCAAGGAACGATCTCATAATACACAGGGGAAATAATCCTATGATGGGCTAAAATCATCAAAGGGGAAAAAAAAAAGCGGTTGTATAAAAAGAAAGAAAATAACAGGAAATATGAAGTTCAGGCAATGGCAGCAGCGTGAAAAAATAAAGAAAAAAATAAATAAAAATACAAAAAATGTACAACACCGGTAAAGGAAAACACCAAAAAACGAATCTATAGGAAAATATAATGTAAAAACGCAGTAAAGATATGTGTATATAAAAGAAGACTAGAGTTATGCCACTGGGAAGCAGAATGAAGAAAAAAATCTAAATATGATATAACGTGCATTCTATAAGGCGATGCAAGACACCTACGGCTTAAGGGAAGGAGAGGATCGCACGGGAAGCAAAGGAAAAAGAAGGGAGGGATGGAGGGGAAGAAAAGGAAGTAGAAAAGACGGATGGCTGCACTAATAATCACCATCATCACCTACTTCATCCCAGTACTTATAACGCCTATCATTACCACCACTACCACGTACATCTCCACCTCAATTACAGACTGCACACCGACAACCCCACACATTAATTTCCTCCTTGTCCTTAACCACCAACACTTTCCTTTCCTTTCACATTGCTAAACATCCTCAGAAACACACACACACACACACAAACACACACGCCCGGTAGCTCAGTGGTTAGAGCGCTGGCTTCACAAGCCAGAGGACCGGGGTTCGATTCCCCGGCCGGGTGGAGGTATTTGGGTGTGTCTCCTTTCACGTGTAGCCCCTGTTCACCTAGCAGTGAGTAGGTACGGGATGTAAATCGAGGAGTTGTGACCTTGTTGTCCCGGTGTGTGGTGTGTGCCTGGTCTCAGGCCTATCCGAAGATCGGAAATAATGAGCTCTGAGCTCGTTCCGTAGGGTAACGTCTGGCTGTCTCGTCAGAGACTGCAGCAGATCAAACAGTGAAACACACACACAGAAAAACGCAACAGTGAACCAGCTCCAACCTCAGTCTCCCCGATGGAGGACGAAACTCATTAATATTAATCAGCAGAATATTAATTAAAGTATACAAGCGCACTACAGGCATCGATATATATAAAGTAGAAAATAAATTAATCTCCGCCTTGTGATTGATGAGTAAGCAGTCATTTGGCCACGAGCGCGTTAGTCACTGTCGGGGCGCAAGCGATATATAAACGACATGAGGACGCCCTCAATATCTGTGCCAAGAGACAACCGTGTCCACCATGCATGGAGAGATAATCACGGGTCGGCTTAAGGCAAGGAAACGGTTCATCTTGCAAGGAAATGCAACTCTTCAAGAGCGAGGCCGGGGCCCGACACGCACTTATTTACAGCTGGAGCAGTTCAGTTCGTCTTTGGGTACGTTGTAAGAAACATGGTCAGGTGTAGCGCGTGTAGGGAGGATTGATAGGATATAATGGCTACGGGAAAAATAAATCTTGTCCTAGGTTCTACTACTACTACTGCTACTACTACTATTACTACTACTACTATTACTATACTACAACTACTACTACTACTATTACCACTACTACTACTGCTACTACTACTACTACTATTACTACTACTACTACTGCTGCTGCTGCTGCTGCTGCTGCTGCTGCTGCTGCTGCTGCTGCTGCTGCTGCTGCTGCTGCTGCTGCTGCTGCTGCTGCTGTTGCTGCTGCTGCTGCTGCTGCCATTTCCCTCCATTTGATGTCGATTCTTTTCAAGACCACCACGACGCCCACTGATAAGGGACAGATTTACGAGGCGGCTGATACAGTCTGGCCCTGACTTGGAAGAGTACATAGTGTGTAGTGCCCCTACAACCTTCTCACAAACTACTCCAAGGCTGAACCTTGGTAGTTTGTCTCCCTTTGTACTTTACAGCTTGAAAGGAGGGCGATGGCAGGTGGATCTACTATTTCCCTGACATACGTGACACCATAAAGATGTAAAATATATACTGTTTGACAATTCTAATGTTTTAACACCATAACTTAACCTCTTCACTGGCGACCCATGCCTGGCACCCTTGACGCAAAACACAAGACATCAGCCGCAACAATAGCTCATTTAAGTAAGCAAATATTAGTGTTTCTATACGGTGAAAGCTATTTTAAAAAATCTGACGCTAAAGCCTGACGCTTGCAATCAAATTTTATCAGCCAACATCAACGCCACGAAAACAACAATACCGAGAAAAAAAAAAAAAAAAAAAAAACGTGAGGGCCACGTCACTTCCATTGGGTGATCATCGAAGGCTGTTAAGTCATTACCACCTCATTACGATAATTGAAAATCTTTAATGAGGTCAATTAGCATCTTGGTAGTGGCGGGCATCTTCACTTTCGAACTTTTTACTGCGAGGACGAGGTATTGATGAGTGTAGTGTAGTGTAGTGTGTGTGTGTGTGTGTGTGTGTGTGTGTGTGTGTGTGTGTGTGTGTGTGTGTGTGTGTGTGTGTGTGTGTGTGTGTGTAATTCACCTCCTCGATCGTCTGCTGGTCACCCAGCCAGTCTTCCCCATTACGGAGCGAGCTCAGAGCTCATAGACCGATCTTCGGGTAGGACTGAGACCAAATCAACACACAACACACACCGGGAAAGCGAGGCCACAATCCCTCGAGTTACATCCCGTACCTATTTACTGCTAGGCTTGCCCATTTGCCTCGCCGCTTACCTTGTGTGTGTGTGTGTGTGTGTGTGTGTGTGTGTGTGTGTGTGTGTGTGTGTGTGTGTGTGTGTGTGTGTGTGTGTGTGTGTGTGTGTGTGTGTGTGTGTGTGTGTGTGTGTCCCGCATTGGTGATGTAGTACAGGCGTCGTGGCAGTAACACAAGCGCCACAACAGCAAAAAATGGCAGGGGGACCAACACCTACAATCCGTGCAAGAAAATGAAGGGTCTGTTCTGTTCGCTGAAAGTTACACATCCGGAGCCACGGTAAGTGGACGAGGACAGCTCCGTCTATGATAGGAAGCTAAGTATCTCACCATTTCTTTGCGGGGGTGGAAGAGAAGACAGGACGAGGAATTGGTACAAAGGGAGGGAACAGAGAAAGAAGACAAATTTTTCAGTAATACTCGTGGAGAGACCACGCAAGTGTGCATAGTTTACACACAAAAAAGTACAGCGCTCACTTTCTTTCTGCATTTTCTTTTAAATGAAGCAATCTGTTTCGTTCCCACCTCAAATCAGTGAGTAGACTGCATTACCAATGGACTGCATACCGATGGGTGCCAGTAATGATAAACTTGTCATAAACACTTTGACATTAAAGATTCACAAGAATGCAATATACTGAAAGTTCTGATATCCAACTATGTTCAGGGAGCTTTGCCCCCTTTCTATGCAGCGTGCAGCAGCCGCAGCACACTTCCTGTCAGGCGTCCAGCCACATCCGTCTTACCGACACGAATCTGGCCGGGCCGACTGGGCCATTAAGACAGCCACACAAATAAGGCCATATTTTCTGGCCGTTGATAATGGTGGCGGTGAGTCTGAGCCACACGCAAGGCGCCCTTCACCACGACCCAGACTAGCTAGCTGCTTGCCGCTCACACGCGGGTGCGAGGACAGGTTACTGCTGCTCGTGATGAAGACGGCATGCCAGATAACACGGACTTAACGAGCACGAACCTTGTAAATATCTTGTATGGCATGACTGGTGGCGGTGGCGGTGGCGGCGAAGGCGGCGGCGGAGGCTGCAGCAGCGGCAGCGGCGGCGGCGATGGTGGTGGTGAATGCAGTTTTGCTATAATGAAGAAAATGATGAAAGTCTGTATTGATCTTTAGCGTGTTTGTCTGCAACGAGTAAAAGATTATTATGTAAATTCATAATGCATGTATATGGAAACAATGAACGAAATGTTGACAGTTTTGCAGAGTTAGTGGCAGCAATGCGGAATGGTGGTGTTGCGGAAGGTCAGTGTGGCGAATGAATGTCCAAACGTAGATGATTTCACCGAGATTATGATGTCATAAATGATGATTTATTAAATAAAAAACTTTCATGATTATTTTTGTCTCTATAGTACATTTTATATCAATTAATTTATTAATTATTGAATGTTTTAATAATGTTTTCGCTTTTTTTCATCGTTTAGTAGTTTGGTAACTTCATACATTAGTCTTATTACCTTCCTATTTCGCTCCATTCTGACTGTCACCTAAGTCTTAAGCTGTACTTAATAATGTACTCCAATTTCAAATCATCTTTTTATTTACTCAGTTTTCATACACAGCTTTCACGTGACGTTCTCACTGTCCCCCTTCTAGTATTTTCTTGTAGGATGTCTCCCTTCCCCTCTTTTTCATTCTTCCATTCTTTTCTTTTCTTTGTACATATCTGCGGTTGTGTCGACCCCTTTTCCTTTACACGCGTTTTACGATCTTCGTTCTGTACTACTCCAATTGTTACCCCTTCACCATACACCCTGCAGCACCTTTCCCCTTTCACTCACCCTCCCCTTCCGCCTCCTCATGCAACACTTGCTACTCGCAGCTGTTAGTAGTTTCGAGTAGTACTGGTTTATCACTCTGTCCGCGCCTCTTCCTCGCTTCCTCCTGCCTTCAGCGTTTCCTGATAAGCCTGCCAGCCTCATAGAACAGCTCCTGGCGCATTAATCTTCATTTACAGGCGCTCAGAAACCCGCTTCATTAAGGAGAGCAGACTTTTAACTGGTTCAGATGGCGCCGACGGCATAAGAGCCAGTCAGTGGGCAAGCTCCAGGAGACCAAAATGAAGTGAGGATGTCAGTAGATAATGGCACTACTGCGAGAAAAAAGTAAAAATAAGGATGCATGTATCGTCTCGGTGTTGTCAGATATTGGTGTCCGAGAGCATCCTGTTTGGGGAAGGTTCAGCGAACCGTCAAAGTAAGCGGCTCGAAGGTGCTATAGCGAGGCATCTCTTGGTAACGGGTCAGCAGGGCTCGTGGTAATGACGGTACGCGTGACACTCAATGTGAACAGCATGCATCTCACTGCCTTGTTCTCCCTACTATTTCTTTACGTCACAGTGGAGGTAAGAGAAAATTACTCCGCTACATTTTGTGTGTACAATATATGAATAAATACAGGAAACCTATTATCATTTATATCTGACGTTAATTGCAGTACAGGAAAGAAACTATTTGTCTTTTCGAACATTATGAGGCTTTATTAATTTTCCTCCAATCACAATTCTTGCTTTAATGTTTCACCTCCCGACTTTCTGCTTCCCTCCTTGCCCTAAAACAAGGTGGCAGGCAGGTGAGCGGCGTCCTGCAGGTGTGCTCCTTACCCCTTACTCTCATTATTCTTCTATCGAAATCCAAACACAGTATAACAATTTAACATTTTGCTTTGGCACATTAATTTTGATCAGTTAGAAATTTTAGCGGCGGAAAAGTCTTCAGCATTACACGAAAGAAAAATCTAAGAAGTAACGGTGGCAGGCCAAGGAAATGTGTCAAGAATCCGACGAAAACAGGTGAGAATTTACACAGCGATAAGGCGGCGTGAGCAGAGACCCTGACCTACCTTAATGTGTTATCAGCGAGGAGGCACCACGCTCGGGTACACGTATCGAGGCAAACACACAGGTCAATAGGGTGGGGAACCATGTTACGGAGTGTGGATGGCGTGATGAAGTTACATAATCGTGCATGTGCTTTCGTCTGTTCTTACAGTGGTGGGTGTATTTATTTCCTTGTTTATTTTCTTGCCATGGGGTACTGTTCACGCAAGGCTCCTGACAACAATGGGTGTGCCGGAAAGATTCTTGTTCGATTTACCCGCATAACTGGTTGACATGAGGAAGACGCAACATGGAAATACACAGCGTCAATGTTGCTTTCCTTGCTGACTTGGAGATGCATTAACTATATAAAAAAAAGGTAAGGCTATTGAACACCGGTACAAAGCTTTCTATAAGATTATACGACTTTTCATTACTTAATGCCAAATAATTAATTTTTTTAATCGATATTTTTGGTTTTAATTCCTGTCAATTGGAACATCAAGAATATCAATCAGAATATAAAGAAAGTACTAGTAGCAACTATACAAACAACTTGCGGTAACATGCAATATTGCCTCCAACACTCATGTCTACATAGGTGGGCAGCACTATCATTACACTCATATATCAAAACACTACGGCGCCATGCAATGTTAGCGCGCGCACGCACGTACGCACGCACACACACACACACACACACACACACACACACACACACACACACACACACACACACACACACACACACACACACACATATATATATATATATATATATATATATATATATATATATATATATATATATATATATATATATATATATATATATATATATATATATATATATATATATATATATATATATATATATATATATATATATATATATATATATATATATATATATATATATATATATACACGTCTCGTTGACCGACCTTAATGCTTAAAAATGAGCCAAAAACAGGGAAAGAGTAGTACGAAAAAGACAGGTTTGATAGAGGAGTAACATAAAGTTTTACTAATAAATAAAATAATTGTCGTGGGTAAACAATACCAGATTACAATGTTAACGAAATTTAACATAATCATAACAGAGGAACGGAAAAAGAAAGAAATAACAATAACACTTTCAGATTCATCAAGGTTATAACAAGGACAAGTTCCTATAGATTCCCCATAGAGATAACTGTATCTTTCTTATAAATCTTTAAGTGACATACAACATTGTGTCTGGCACCTCGTGGCAGGTATGTGGCACTAACCTGAATGCTGTCAGCACGAGAGCCTCCCTCAGAGCGGATATGTACAATCGTCGCTGCTACCTACACCTTTATTTTTCTTAACGCCTTCAATAAACAGTGGACGACTGATATATCACTTAGGGAGACCTGTGATACGCAGAAGGTATGCTGTGATGATCGAGTTAGCTATTCCGTATAAAAATATTTAGAACAAATATGTAGTCAATAAAAGAATATTTAGAAGCCTTTTTCACCTCTCAGATCGTCTCTTCTTTGCACGTTGTAGCAAACGCTTCTTTGCACGCTGCATTTACACCTTTCCCAGCTATGTCTGTGAAAGACAAATTTTGAAACGCTTATTATATAAAATACACGTAAAATGTAATTCACATTTTATTTAGATTGGATACCGGGAACTGCTGCTTCCTGTAGCGTCAACAACGAAACGCCATAATAGTACATTACCATATTCACCGTTTCAACATGGCTCCTGCTATTCATCACAGACCACCAAGTGTTCTTACACCTGTGGGAACATTTTCATGGGCCAGCCAGCAGCCATCTTCCACGTTGCCAGTAATGTACCTCTGTCACTCACCTTCCCCCCACCCCAACACCTGCCACACCACTGACAGCCATCACGCACGCGACCCTCACGCAACACTCTCTCTCCTTTCCTCCTCCACAACTCACCAGCGCCATCACCTCCGCCGTAATGTATTAATAATCAATGCTAAAAAGCAGGATGCATACATCTTTCAACACACACACACACACACACACACACACACACACACACACACACACACATGACCACCACTTCCATCACCACCATCGCCGTCGCCACGGCCATCATCTCACAAAACACCTGCCACATCAAATCTACACTATGTAATACTGTACCAGTAAGCTCGCGAGTCTCCATCGCATAAAAACACCCTCACATCACAGGAAGTACGCACGCACATCCCCGACACCACTCCCAGCAGTCAGTGCCTCGTACACGCATTTATCCGCACACCCAACACCTTTCCTTATATCAACACTCAACCTGCCGTTGGGAGTCACCTTATCACGATGGCGAGGCTTCGCAGTGGTGTGGTCGGTGGTACCACTTTGTTTGACGGCTCGCCTGTATTTGTAGGATTCGATGCCAGTCGGCTTTGCGGACCAAGTGCTTTCCCTTCGGCGCCATATGACCACATGTTGCGGTACGTGTTGTGGTGCACTCCGCTTTATTTATTTATTTTTTTCTAAATGATCAGACCAATTTATCACTATTTCCCTTCCCTTCCGCACCCTCTTACCATAGCCTTCCCTAGCATAAAGGAACTGATGAGCTGTCCACATGTTTCCTGAGCACAATCATGATAGAGATCCGCAAAAAAGCAGTCACATTCATTAAAAAATATGACTAAGAATAAAGGTTGCTAGTTAAACGTAGTTAGGAAGACATCTGTGTGTGTGTGTGTGTGTGTGTGTGTGTGTGTGTGTGTGTGTGTGTGTGTGTGTGTGTGTGTGTGTGTGTGTGTGTGTGTGTGTGTGTGTGTGTGTGTGTGTGTGTGTGTGTGTGTGCGTGTGGATGGGGAGGACTCCTCAACAACAGGTTTTCAGACACGTGCCCTCTACATCATGATGAGGACGGAAAGGGGAGGAGCAAAAAAGTGTACATATGTTTCGTAATCATCAATGCTGTGTGTGTAGCAGATGGGAGAGGTGGATGACGGCAGGGAATGATCACACGGTAAGTAATCTTGTGTGTGACAGGTGACAGGAACTTTTCCATCGGCAGTAAATCAATCATGATGAACACTGTACTTGAGTCCTCCGAAAAATCCACACAAGACCGATGGATATAATTTCACCGTCATATATATATTTATGTATAAAAAAAAAAACACATTTGTAAGTAGAAAATAATTAATATAAAAAAAACGGATAAAAATTTCTTCATTAGCAATGCAACGAGGTATCAAGACATTTGCTCCCTAATTTTGGCTAACCTTTCTTATCTTTTAGAGAACCAGCACTCAAGTGGGTCTTTTTTTTTTATAACCCTGTGTTGCCCTTGGCTGGTCTTCTCTCCTACATAAAAAAAGGAAAAACGGTCCTCGTGATTGATCAATAAATAATAGAGTGATCACCCTCACAACATATCTATAAAAAACCCAAATGATCTGGATGACTAGCTGCATTCTTTGTCGAGAAGGGAAAGACAAACTCCCTACAGCATCAATGAGAAGTGTCTTGCTGCCTCTCTCACACCCACTCATGCTTCCTATAGATACAGGAATGCAGACACGAATAAATACATCCACAGTCCCGGCAGTTCAGCCACAAAGCCACATACAATGTAATGGATGAATCGGGGATGATTTTCTACCACGTTGCTTGTATACACGACTCTCTCTCTCTCTCTCTCTCTCTCAGTGACCCTGAGTGAAATACCTCTCTGAACAAGACTTGGCGAGAAGCGGTTTGTGTGAAGGGATCCCTGAGGGGTAAGTGTCGTAATGCATATAAGGGAAAATGCGGCCAAGTGGCCATAATTACAACTGACATAACGCCACGGATGCCGCGCAATTATTTATGGAGCGAAAAGGAACAGTAAAATAAAGGCGTAATTAAGGATATGGACCACAAATGAATATCTCAAGAACAAAGCTAGAAAGGAGAAATACAAGAGCATACAACGTTAATATGTAATAATTTTCCGGGGGTATATAATTAACGAAAATAATGAAACAGGAGTGATAACAGGGAGAAAGTGAAATTGAGGATAAAAGGTAAAATGATAATACGCAAAGTACAGGTTTACAGAGAGAGAGAGAGAGAGAGAGAGAGAGAGAGAGAGAGAGAGAGAGAGAGAGAGAGAGAGAGAGAGAGAGAGAGAGAGAGAGAGAGAGAGAGAGAGAGAGAGAGAGAGAGAGAGAGAGAGAGAGAGAGAGAGAGAGAGAGAGAGAGAGAGAGAGAGAGAGAGAGAGACCGTTACAAATATTTTGACTTGGTTCTTGATGTGGTGACGTTCTGGCCATGTGTGTGTGTTGTGTGTGTGTGTGTGTGTGTGTGTGTGTGTGTGTGTGTGTGTGTGTGTGTGTGTGTGTGTGTGTGTGTGTGTGTGTGTGTGTGTGTGTGTGTGTGTGTGTGTGTGTGTGTGTGTGTGTGTGTGTTATTCACCACGGTCGCCTACTAGTCAGCCTTTCCCTTAAGGAAAAAGCTCAGAGCTCATACAGACCGATCTTCGGTCAGACCACATCACACACCACACACACCGGGAAAGCGAGGCCACAACTCCTTGAGTTACATTCCGTACCTATTTAGTGCTACGTGAACAGGGTTTACACATTAAAAGGCTCACCCATTTGCCTAGCCACTCCCGAGACTCAAACCCGGGCCCTCTCGGTGTGTGTGTGTGTGTGTGTGTGTGTGTGTGTGTGTGTGTGTGTGTGTGTGTGTGTGTGTGTGTGTGTGTGTGTGTGTGTGTGTGTGTGTGTGCAGTACCTCCCACTAACGCCATCAAAAAAATAATAATAATAATAATAATAATAATAATAATAATAATAATAATAATAATAATAATAATAATAATAATAATAATAATAATAATAATAATAATAATAATAATAATAGTACGAATAAATGATGCCTCACTAGCCCAAACAAACAAACCAGCCAGCAAACAAAAACGCACCATCACAATTAAGAGTAGTGCGGATGAAAGCACGGGCAGGAAGTGAATACATGTGTAGTACAGATCATATACATAAAGCTTGAAGCAGACCGAATGACTGCAGGGTCACGGGGGGAGCGGAATGTTCTGCTACCTGCTATATGACTCCCTCGGCGGTAATTTTCCCGGCACACACGCGGGGAGTTCGACGCGGGCACCGCGGCGGCGGCGAGGGATTCACGGGTGAGGGGACGGCGAGCACGGTGAGCCAGAGTGAGCAAGTGTGAGGCCCTGACGATGCTGTGGGCGTATCGCGTGGGTGGCGGAGTAATTGAGCGCTTCTCTCTCTCTCTCTCTCTCTCTCTCTCTCTCTCTCTCTCTCTCTCTCTCTGTGTGTGTGTGTGTGTGTGTGTGTGTGTGTGTGTGTGTGTGTGTGTGTGTGTGTGTGTGTGTGTGTGTGTGTGTGTGTGTGTGTGTCAATAGTTTTTAGTATGGCGTATACAAAGGAGGAGAGACGGAGAAGAATAGGCGAATATGTGAAGCAGAAGCTTTTCAGCTTTGTTTGATAAACATCGCTGCTTTGACTACAGAAACTGTATGAGGGAGCAACAACAAACGAAGGCAAGTTTTCTCTTAGCTGTTTCGCAATGTTGAAATGGCTGAATGTATCCTCCGACAGTATCGAGGAACGTGTTATTTTATCAAAGGTGATCGAAGCCACATGGCGGAGAAGGCAAAGGCATGATGTCTCGCTGTAGTGCAGCAACGCCTTTTCTTTTGCTGCAGACAGAGAAAATATGAAAAAGAAGACACTTTTTGAAGATTATAAAAACTGTCTTGTTGAATATCGTAGCGAAATATGGTGTTACAAAAATGTGTGTGTGTGTGTGTGTGTGTGTGTGTGTGTGTGTGTGTGTGTGTGTGTGTGTGTGTGTGTGTGTGTGTGTGTGTGTGTGTGTGTGTGTGTGTGTGTGTGTGTGTGTGAAAGAGGCTACTTGTGTGCACACCGTGTACCCGGGTCATCGTAGGAACAACATTATTGGAGGAGGAAAAGTTAAATTGATGCGACTCGCACAGGAACCTAACATGCTTAAGCCGACAGAAGTTTCCCTCGAGCCCCCCAGTGAGCAGGACGTCACTTGGTGTTATTTTCAGGCGGTGTGTGAGGGGTCAGGCAGCTTAGCGACGCGGGGCCGACCAAGGGGAGCCAGGATAACGCAGCCCTTTAGCCGCCGCCGCCGCCGCCACCACCACCACCACCACTTCGATGCACCAGATGCTGAGCAAGGCCTTATGGAGAAGTTACTGATAAGGCTCTGGTGAGCGTGTGGTCTGACCGTACTCGATTAATTACTCGTGTTATATCATGGATACTGGAGTGACCAGTGACGCACTCTTTAATGTGAAGAGAGAGAGAGAGAGAGAGAGAGAGAGAGAGAGAGAGAGAGAGAGAGAGAGAGAGAGAGAGAGAGAGAGAGAGAGAGATGCCATCCCTAACTTGAACCAAGACTAAACTCGTCTCAATCCTTAGTAGGAGAAAGTCACTTTGGTGGTCTGGAAAATATGAATAATGGATGTTATGACACTCGTTACAATCTTTTCTGGTTCTTTATGATGAATTTTTCAAACATATTCAGCTACTGGATATAAACGACGCCGGGTTGACTCTGCTCTCAGTCTGGTTAAGACTTGGTTTTTTGTTACATGGAATCGCAATCTCAGTTAATCCCTGCCAAACAAACCTCCAAACAATACAACATACCTTTTCCTTAATCCACATAAAAAATACACGTGCTCAGAGACACAACAGGGCACGAGTTTCTTAGCGGCCCTGACACGAAACAGATAATCCTCTTGCGTGCCCCAACAATGCATCCAGCCACGACCAAGCCGAGGCAAAAATTAGAGCCAAAAAATATCACAACTTGAAGAAGGTAACAAACAGAGATCTGACCGGGATCATAACCTTACACAGTACGTGCCTAGGCGAAAGATGTGCAGCGGTTATTACGGTTTGGTTTACGACGAGATAATCGCGATGACTGTGGAAGTAATCTTAAATCAAGTGAGCAGTAATGACTTCCCCATCAGATTAAGTATCGATTTCTGGATTAGCACTTTGCTTTAAGACCATCTTAGTCCATTGGCACTTCTAAGCCACCCACGACTCTTTCCGCCTTGAGTTGTAGAGGCCACAGTGGTATTCTTTATGCGACGGTGGCTCTTAATGCCAGCCACTGATTGGGGTCATAATGGCGAATACTGAGAGGGAGTTATAAATGATGGTTAATGAGTGGAATCTGAAAAGGTTAACAACTGAGTGGAACACGTAGTACTGACCGCGGAGAGGGATGTGTATTGTGCAAAGATGGCCGCTGAGTGGGGGTTGTAATGACAGGTGGGGAGAGGAAAGGTTATAATAGCAGGTGGCAAGAAGGAGTTTATAATGGTAGCTGCTGAGTGGAGGTCATTTATACATAGTCCGTTATGGCTCACGACTGCGTCCACATTGCAAGACTTTCGTGACGCCTCTCGTGCACATGGCGTCACTAAGGGGCAGAGAGGGAGCGGACTGGATTGAGAGGGTCTGGATTGAGGAAAGAGGAACGGGAGAACGACTATAAAAGGGGAGAAAAAGACGAAAAAGAATAAGAGTAGAAGAGACAAGAGTAGCTAAGAAGGAAGTTGAGGAGAATGGGTGATTGCGAGGAGGGAAGGAAGTGGAAGAGAGATGACAGGACTAGCGGAACGTACTCTTAAGCAGAGAATGAAGGGCGAGGAAAACACTGAATAAGTTTGAAACAAATAAAAGAACGAAGGCTGGAGAGAGAGAGAGAGAGAGAGAGAGAGAGAGAGAGAGAGAGAGAGAGAGAGAGAGAGAGAGAGAGAGAGAGAGAGAGAGAGAGAGGCGACGAGAGAGGGACTACTAAGCTGACGGGAGAGAGAGGGAGAAGGAGAGGAGACCAGTGGGGGATGAGTGTGTAGGAGCGCCTCGTGAGAACTCTGCCATGGCCCACTTAGCGAGGCCCCCGAGTAGCATGACGAGACGCCGCCACGGGAACGCTGACCGCCGCCGACATACAGACCCTGAGACGCCTCCCCTCCACGCCCACCATCACGCGCGCAACACCAGAAGGAAACTTTCTTTTCTTCTCTCACGTTTTTTTATTTTTCTGTTTAGGTAAGCTTCGGAATAAGTGGGTAAAGCGTCGTACATGAGTCTTTTATGTGTAATTACTTTTCTTTCTTTCTTTTTTTTATTTTTACCGCAGTGTAAGTAATGTTACAACGAATGTTTTCATAGAGAGACCGATAAAATAATATATTTCTACATAACGTTCAGACTAATGCCATGAGAACTCGCTAATAATATATGAAAAGCCAAAATTCAAACAAGAGAAAGGGAAACAACTAATGGTTCAAATCCAGCGACACTACAGAAAGACAAAATACAAATGAATGAAGCTAGGAAGTCAAACAAGTGGAGCAAGCAAAGCAAGCAAAGCAAGCAAGGCAAGCGGGAAGGCAAACTAAGGCGCCAGCGACAGGGAAACTAATGGTGGGTCGCCTTCCACTCCCGCCGGTCTGCACGGGAGGCGTCCGCCGCGTTATATAAACTAATTAAACTCTCTATCTGATGCGAACGCCCATTTTGACATCTGAAAGAAGGGTACGATGGCTTAATGCAGCTTATGCCATTAAATAATTTGTACAATTACATGAGACTTTAGCTATTGTGAAACCCCTGGGAGTAACAGCAAGGTACAAAACAGAAAACGAGTGATTAATGTGCAAGGATATTCACACCGAGGCTCACGATAAACTTTGCCACTCGGATATTCTATCACTCCCGCAATTAGGTGATGGCAATAGTGGGTGTCACAATGGCTAACACACTAACACACGCAAGCACGCACGCTGGCATGCATGGAAACATATACGCGCATCCATGGACACACACACATACACACACGTACCACATGCCACGGGTCCCCGGAGAGACGCTTCCTCTCGGGTGTTCGACGCGGCGCCTGCCTGGCCATTAACATTTCAATGCCTCGAGAGAACTGATTAATTGGCATGTGTTGGGTTCAGGTCGGTGCGAGGTTCTCGCCGCCCATGCCTTAGCAGGTTGGCTGCCCTCCTGTTTACAGGCAAGAGGCTAACATCGGTTCTGCTTGAGAAAATTCAGTGTATAATACAGAGAGGTACTTGCACACTCAAATCCACTGCCATTAACATTTCCTATCTTTGTTTAAATAATACTTAAATTGTTGCGTTTTCCAACTTTATGAATTGGCCCAAAAAAGCAGCATTTCCATGGTTAAGAATCACTTGCCTCGTGCATGTGCAAAATGTTGAACTGAACCATTGGGTTGGTAATACACACAATTAAGTTTTTGCCGCAACATTCGTTATGTTAAATTAATCAGCAGGAGACGAAAATTATGGCAAGATATTCAAAAGCATTCTTGAGGCGTTTAGTGGGGACGAGCCACATCTGAACACCAATAGTCTGATCTACCTGTTAACCCAGCGATAACATCAATGAATACGTTTATGTCGACAGTATGATAATCTTGCACACTGATTATAATTCTTACGTCAATGCTCGCGTGCGCCTTATGACTTACACCTCAGATCTAAGAGGAGGCACATCAAATCTTATGCTTACACATACGAGTAAATATAACCTATTTTTGTCTTATGAAGCCCCCTACTGCTGCACCTGATCAAAACTATATCAAAATATATATTGAGTCACAACAAAAATTTTTATTTCTTGTGCGAGGTACAGAAACCTGTTAGGCGGAAGGAAGAGGGAGGGCGGGGCTTTGGATCACTGCCTTGACCTCCACTTCTCTGTACGATAATTATCCATTAATTTACGGCGAGTGACACCGATGCAATCGGCGGCTACTTGCAGGGAGGGAGACCCAAGCATTTTTCCATCAGGAGGTTCAGCAACACTAAGCAGTGGTCCCCAAGGCTCTCCATACTCTGCTGCTCTCGACAGTCACTTTCTACACTTATCGTCACTCAACTAGCCGTTATATTATGTAGCCTTAGAAAGATACCTTTCATTCCTATATTTTACAAATCTCTCTCTCTCTCTCTCTCTCTCTCTCTCTCTCTCTCTCTCTCTCTCTCTCTCTCTCTCTCTCTCTCTCTCTCTATATATATATATATATATATATATATATATATATATATATATATATTTCTGACTTTTGCAAGACTCACAAGTGTTAGTGAACCTTTCTTGCTATTACTGAGAGACGTCACGTGCTGCTTGTTCTAACTTCCGATACCTGAGTAGGAAAGGTGGAAGGGGACGCTAATGCTACTCTGATGAGGTTGAGGGGACAGTAATACGTGCATGCTTCCTCACCTGTATTACTGCCGCAGCCTAGCCCCTCAAGATCCTTGGCGTGCTTACCTGAGGGAGGAAGGCTTCATTACTGTCACATAAGTTTCGCACTCTTGGATGTATTTGCCTTGTTACACAGCATATTCATATAATTAGTCTTTCCCGCTATAGAATCAGGATAGCATGTATTTTTTTTCACCTGTTACATCTATAAATAATATGATGGTATATATTTCTTTCTCTCTCTCTCTCTCTCTCTCTCTCTCTCTCTCTCTCTCTCTCTCTCTCTCTACCTTCTTCTCTCATGGCGAAGAAACAAACACTGCTTAAACCCTCCTAATATAATCCACACTGATGACACACCCTCTTTATCACACACACACACACACACACACACACACACACACACACACACACACACACACGTATACACACACACACACGTATACACACACACACACACACACACACACACACACACACACACACACACACACACACACACACACACGAGATCTGAATCCCCCAATGCCATGGCGTGAGAAAACATAACAGGGCGAGCCAACAAAAGGAAAGCTGGCGTCAAATAAATTGTTAGGGAACACTGTGGCCTCAAATAGGGTCATTATCACGTCAGCTTTCGTGGTGACCTCTGACCTCGGCCTTCCTTGCAGCGCAGTCCTGCTCTCCTTATACTGCACCAACTTGTCTTCGCTTTCCCTCTATTATTCCATCAAGGCAACCCATTTCCTGACACCTTATCAGCGCAGTCTACTTCCCCTAACCCTGCCAATACACCTTTACGGGGAGTTTTATGGAGTTACAAGTGAGCTGTCGACACTTTTATTATTACACTTTCCTCAACAGATTCCGTTTCTCTGGCAGCTTATCAGGGCACTGCAAACAACCAACCCCGTAACTCCTCCCCTCACAGATACCTTTCCGACGGTGATATTTATGGTTCTTCTATATAGTCAGCTCTGCAAGTCATCTTTTCTTTGACACTATATCAGACCCTTTGGAGTGTTGCTTGGCTTTCTGCGGTTTTCAACTAACGCGTTCTTCGGGTGAGTGGTAAGGAATCAGCCGGTGCAGACAAGCGCGGGGTGTACGTGATAGGGCGCCATGTATCACAGAAGGGAAGGAGGGGGAGAGGGAGCTGAACACGGCTTTAATAAGGGGCATAAGATAATAAGGAATTGGGAGCTGGGATTGAGAGAAATTTTAGGTACAGGTCTCACACACACACACACACACACACACACACACACACACACACACACACACACACACACACACACACACGGCCCGGTAGCTCAGTGGTTAGAGCGCTGGCTTCACAAGCCAGAGGACCGGGGTTCGATTCCCCGGCCGGGTGGAGATATTTGGGTGTGTCTCCTTTGACGTGTAGCCCCTGTTCACCTAGCAGTGAGTAGGTACGGGATGTAAATCGAGGAGTTGTGACCTTGTTGTCCCGGTGTGTGGTGTGTGCCTGGTCTCAGGCCTATCGGAAGATCGGAAATAATGAGCTCTGAGCTCGTTCCGTAGGGTAACGTCTGGCTGTCTCGTCAGAGACTGCTGCAGATCAAACAGTGAAACACACATTCTTGGTTAAGTTAGATCCATAGATCCATAGTTAGGTCATTGTTTTAATGTTCCCGCCCCCCCCTGGTATATTTTCAGTGTAAATTTTTTGTTGCACTGCCAAACTAATAAACCATATATTATCATTATTATTACACAGACACACACACACAAACAAAGCGAGAGAGTTGAAATGAGAACTGCTAAAGAGCGGCTGACCTCTCACATTAAGTCATACCGTCATACAAATTTAAAGTTAGAAATTGTTAACACATTATTATATACACCAATCTGTACTGATGACAGCAGGCACAATGCGCATACTGTGTGTGTGTGTGTGTGTGTGTGTGTGTGTGTGTGTGTGTGTGTGTGTGTGTGTGTGTGTGTGTGTGTGTGTGTGTGTGTGTGTGTGTGTGTGTGACAATATCAATAACAAATACAAGTAAAACGAAAATAATAACAACATTAATATGGGCAGCTTTGTAGTTTAAAATACATTATTGGTCGTGTGAAATTATTTTAAATACAATAATGAAAACAAATAAGAATATGTAACAATTACACACACACACACACACACACACACACACACACACACACACACACACACCGCGTAGTGTAGTGGATAGCACGCTCGACTCACAATCGAGAGGGCCGGGTTCGAGTCCCGGCGCGGCGAGGCAAATGGGCAAGCTTCTTAATGTGTGGCCCCTGTTCACCTAGCAGTAAATAAGTACGGGATGTAATTCGAGGGGTTGTGGCCTCGCTTTTCCGGTGTGTGTTGTGTGTGATGTGGTCTCAGTCCTACCCGAAGATCGGTCTATGAGCTCTGAGCTCACTCCGTAATGGGGAAGACTGGCTGGGTGACCAGCAGACGACCGAGGAGGTGAATTACACACACACACACACACACACACACACACACACACACACACACACACACACACACACACACACACAAACACACACACACACAGGTAAATAAGTAAATAAAAATAGAACATCTACACATAAACACAACAAAGAAACAAAACAAATACACGAATAAATATAAAGAAAGGGAAAGAAGAAAAAATATGCAAGGGACGTATAATACCAAATGGTAATTATAAATATTCTCCCACCATCCCTCTCCCCCCTTCTCTCTCTCTCTCTCTCTCTCTCTCTCTCTCTCTCTCTCTCTCTCTCTCTCTCTCTCTCTCTCTCTCTCTCTCTTACCCATTTATTTCCTAGTTGTGTATTGGAACTCTGGCCTGTGTCGATATATATATTCGTGTGGTTGCGCCTGTCTTTCCATGCGTCCCCTTTGTTAGTGTCTCTTTTTCCCTCTTGTTTTTTATTTCCACCATTCGTCTTCGTCTCATTTACCGTTTTTTCTCCGTGCGTGCCTTTCTATTAGTCGCCGGTAGTCCCTGTCTCGCCCGTGTATCGTCAATAATTTCCATCTACCTTCCTTCCTTTCTTGGTCTCATTTCTTGACTCGACATTTTTATTTCCATCGTTCCTTCTTTTCCCTCCGAATAAGCTCGTTCTTTGCTTCTTATTTTGAAGCTAATCTTGTGTTTTCCTTATACATTCACTTACTATAAATTAAATCATACTCATTAATTTGTAAACTGCTTGAAATTTGTCTCTAACTAGCTTTCGATATTTTTCAATGTACACATTTATTTTTTTCTCTACTTTTTCTTTATACTATTTTCTTAGTTGTTGGGTTACCCTTGTTCTAACAAACTCCCTTTCTTGCCCAGGAATTAATGAGGGTCACGTGTGTCAGCGTTTTCCAGGAGAAGCGCAGGTGTGATGGCGTGCCCTTCACACACACACACACACACACACACACACACACACACACACACACACACACACACACACACACACACACACACACACACACACACACTCGTATCTTTCCATTTGACCACACCTCTTACTTTTCTTGTCTACAGGAGGTCATAAAGCCATGTCTGAACTTCTCTCTCTCTCTCTCTCTCTCTCTCTCTCTCTCTCTCTCTCTCTCTCTCTGCCGTGCATTATGTACGTATGTATGTATGTATGTATGTATGTGTATGTATATATGCATCTACGTATGCACGTTCGCCTTTGCCCTATAATGGAATCATACGTGACAATATATGTATATATTAATATATGTATATATGCATGTATGTATAAACACGGAAGCTTGTACAGACTTCAGTTGGAAACACGAATAAACATATGAGCATGCATTCACAGACGCGAGCGCGTGGACACACACACACACACACACACACACACACACACACACACACACACACACACACACACACACACACACACACACACAGAGTAAATGAAGTCTGAAAACGTTCCTGAGTGACCGCTCCTCTCAAACCGGGACCGTCAGAGATGTAAAGTGCATCACAAAATTTCACCCACAATGATTCCGAGATGCAATAATCGCTCTGGACTCTTCCCGTAAGATCCTATTAGTGTAACCTGGCGTGATTACCTTGGCGATTATGTAAATGAGGTGGTGGGTGCCTCGGTAATACGGTCGTGCTTTGCAATTTTCCCTGCCATCCATTTCCAAGAGTCTGGCGTTGATTGAATACATTCCGACGCCTCGAGACGGCAGGGAGATGGCGGCCGAGGAGAATAATTATGGTGCTCAGATGCAAAATATGACTTTGCCGGAATGACTGCAAAGTGAAGGCCAGTCAGAGTACCATCAGAGATAAACAAAAGGACAGGAAAGGAACAGATAAAAGGACTTTATAGTTAGATATTCCCGGCAGTTCTGTATTCATCTTAATGTTGACATAGTATGCAATCAAAGGCACCATAATGATACACCTTTTCTTGCCATCAAAGTTTTAAGAAAAAAAAAAAAAAAACATCATAGAGTGTATGTGGCAAACGTCCAAAACATACACACTTACACACGGAAACAGGTATATATACAAAGGTGTCAGGTAGTACACGCAAGAATAAAAGCGGAATCGAAACAAACAACAATTTCTCTCCACACACCTCCCGTGGCCTGTGGCAAGGTTTGTCATTTTTTCATATAAGGAAACACGTTGACTGTCGGCATTACTGCGTTGACCTCGGCCCCGTCTCGTGCAGGACCGAGCCGGTGCGAGTCCAACGTCACGCCATTATTATGTGCAAAGTCCGGTGTCCAGCAACCAAGGGACTGGAGTGAATTCGGCTTAAGACTTCCATAAAGTGCCCTCACTTCATGCTCTTCGGACTCTTTAATAAGAGAAATGAAAACAAAATATCGGAAAGTTAACTTATTACGTAGGTTAGGTTCTAAACAACCTGAAATATTAAACCTTCGCCGAATCAGCCAGCATTAGTGCAAGACCTTATCCAGTTCCGTCCCTGCGCTCCCACTCCGCCCAGGCTCGCTGGACCACCCGCCTGGATCATACCATGGCCGCCCTCCCTCCAGATGAATCAATTATGATCACCCAAAACACCTGTCGCGAGACCTATTACCAGGTATCATCTTCCATAGTTTCATCATTGCAGTCGTCCTCTCCGCCATTACTGTCATCGTCATCGTATTAGCCTGCGAAGCGTTATCATACCTGGATTCAAGCTGACAGTAAAGTGCATCGCATCTTTTTCTTATCACATAAACACCAAACAAAAACAAAGGGTCAATGAAGAAGTTTCATTCCACATGACACAATATATTCTAAAGATTAATTAACACCTAGTTATAGTAACATATCTTTTCTTTGTACATCTAAGTGCTATGAAGCAGCAAGAATAACCCGTCCCCACCAGCCCCTCATACTTAGCCCTCAGTAAGTTTTTTTTTGCTTTTTGTACTTACGATTTTAGAGCATCACACACACACACACACACACACACACACACACACACACACACACACACACACACACACACACACACACACACACACACACACACACACACAGTCTCTTTCTCTCTTTACTCTCCATCCTAATCTTCCTTTATCGTGTAGCCCCCGCCTTCTTGCCACACCTTCCTGCTATGCCTACCCTATAAAATGTTTTAAAGTTGAATATTTAACTTATTTCATGCACTAGAAGATTCATAGGGAGAGTGATGAGTCTTGACGACAGATGCTGTATATTCCGTAAATGTATTTCATCTCCGTTGATAAGTTAGTTTTGCATTGACAGATGGTGATTGTAGATTATAGGGCTTGTTCTTTTAATATATTAGTAGGGACTCCTCTCACGACATATCTGCTCTGACTAAATACTTGTTAGCATGTTGTTGTTGTTGTTGTTGTTATTGTTGTTGATGATACTGTCGTTGTTGTTTTAGTAACATATTTTTGTTTCAGTTCATCAAACGAATCACTTTGGAAAAGGTCATCTCCATTGTCAACGATGTTTTGTGATTTATCATTTCTTATCTAGTTTAATAATCCTCCTTACTGTCTTTTCGGAAAGTCTGGAGTACTTTATTACACCTTGGTTCTGATAGAAATTTTAAAAATATATTTAAAAATTATTAATTCTATTATGTAAATAGTCTTGGTAATACGAATTTTATTTAATTGTACGTGATGAATGTCATGTAATTATTAACATGGAAACGGCAGAAGAACGGTGATAATGTGTCTTCGCTATGTTATCTAAGGTATCTTCTAAGTGCGGGGTTTCATTTGGGAGTTTACTGACATAAAATGCATCAATTTCACTAGTATATATATATATATATATATATATATATATATATATATATATATATATATATATATATATATATATATATATATATATATATATTATTGGTAATTGTTTGCTGAGGTAGCGGTGGTGAGGTTTATGAAGCTTTGTTGAATCTGTGGCGGCGTGTCGCACTGATTCGTCACGCAGCGCGCCACTCTGCACCTGTGCCTGAATTTGCAACGCTGCATATGAGACGTGAAGCATGAATGATTTAGGCATATTAGGTGTGATTTACGGTAGCCATGACATACCTGTGCAAACTTTGCTTACGAAAACGTCACTTGATCTATCAGAGCAAACATTTTCTTTTTTTGTCAAAACATTGCTTAAGAGTGCATTATTTTTGAGTGATAGATGATAGCGAAAAAAAAAAAAAAGTAAACCACCATCGTAATGAACTGTCAATCCCAGCTTCGCTTCAAATAGGGAGTCAACTCTGCAACACCTCACCCCTCCTGGCTCGTACCTCCCACACAAACGTAGCATAAAATATCCGTGTACGTAGTTTTCTACATTACTTTCAGCAACACTTGTTCCTTATTTTGTTAAGGTGGACCAGCGGCAAGGGATCCTCCTCCACTGGTGGCGACGGACTGCAGAGTATTTTATGTATAATTTTAAGTGCCGCCGGCTTCTCCAAGTCTTGAAAGCTGTAATTTGACTTCCTGCTGCGGCGCGGACTCCCGAGTGACTGATAAGATCAGTAATACAGTATTATGGCGTGTCTTTTCGAATTATCAATGGTGAAACAAAGACTTAAAGTATATCGCTGGTATAAAAACTTATCAAAATTGCCTTTCTGCAATTAGTGGTTCCATTACATGCTTCAACTTTCTAAACTCAAACGTCACCAGAATAGTGCTGATAAAACGAGCTAATTTACTTCTTCCAAATATGTGCAGAAGGCAAATCAACCAAAAGTTCTTTATTTGTCATTTAAAATTTGCATATGACAAGAACCTAAACTCTTGGAACTTTTGGATCAACGGTAGAACATCGCGACAGGGACAGGCAGACACCTTCAAAAAAGTGGTGAGAGGCGAGGCGAGGTCGGGCAGGGCAGGCTTAGAGAAGCAGGGGAAAGTAAGGGACGGTAGGAGATACCAGAGCAGAGAAGAGAAGAGACAGATCTCTGAACGGTATGACGAAAGCGACAGAAACTACCAAAAGCTAAAATCGGCACATTCATGATTAATTACCTCTACTAATGACAGTCATTAGCATACATACGATAGACGGGATAAGCAAATGGTTGTAATCAGTTACCTTGTGATGAAAGGGCTTTGATAATTACGGTAATTAGCAGTCCCCTGGCCTGAACATTACGCGGGTCACACATTAGGTAGCTTTTTTTGACCAGATGACCTTGTAAAGGCCTAGTTCACCTGCCAGAAACCTTGTTAATAATCCCGGATTCAGCGGCAATTGGACTCAGAGTCGAGTTAATAGAGACCTGGCATAATTTAGAGGTTAAAGGGGACACAGCTGGTTCAGGTGACAAGCTCCGCCTCGCCCACACCCACCATCTGCAACCCCTCGCCTACACACGCACACGTAAAGCACACACAACACACACACACACACACACACACACACACACACACACATGCACACACACACACACACACACACACACACACACACACACACACACACACACACACACACACCAAGGGAAAGAATATAACTCAGGATATCTCCGACAGTACTTTCTCCTCTATATATTCAAACTTCTCATCTCAGGGTGGGCTCTCACATTTCTCACTCCACAAGTCATTTTTCTTCTCCCATTTTCCCATTAAGCTTTTTTCTTGTCACTTTCTCTTCTATTATAAAATTGCCTTTTCTTCCTCTTTTCACTCCTTCTCAGAACCACTTTCTTACTAACTCCACATAGTTTCTTCCCTCAAAAATTGTCCTTCGCCTCCCTCTCTACACCACACTTCCTGCAGCTTCCCAATACCGCCATTTCTCCCCCATCTCGTACGTCCCCATCGCTCCTTTCTCCCCCTCCCAATCGCCTCTTTCTTCCTTTTCCAAACGCCCCTTCGTCGCCCTTCCAAAGCGCCCTTTTCTCCCTCTCCAAATCACCACTTTCTCCCCCTAATCGACTTCCCCATTCTCCCCTTGCTGAACGTCGCTGTCCTTCCCCGCCGGGCGTCCCTCCTCCCCTCCTGGCGGGTCATGAAGGACTCGTTGAGAGCGCCGCGTCAGAAGTCGCCACATGCGCCGTTCAAAATGACCTTGATGCCCCATCGTGACACTGTGCCGTAAAAATTAACAGCCTCACGCGACTATGGTGGCGAAAGAAAAGACTGTTACTAAAGGAGCATAGACTGGGGAAATGACTTGTATTAAAGGATCAA
>NC_059304.1:6842519-6862519 GCF_017591435.1 Portunus trituberculatus | reverse complement strand
GGAGGAGGAGGAGGAGGAGGAGGAGGAGGAGGAGGAGGAGGAGGAGGAGGAGGAGGAGGAGGAGGAGGGAAGACTACGTGTGGGGGTGAAAGGGAGGTAGAGGTCGGGACAATAACCTCGTGACCTCCAGAAAGGATAAGAGACGATCATGTATTAAGCAAGAGAAAGGCATTTGTATGTTTTCAGTTTTATACTTGGTCGCGTTGGTGTGTATGTATATATGGATATGAGTAGCCACGTGCATGTATATGTATTTACGTACAGAGTCATGTGCACGTGGGATGTGTCCATGCCCATCAGGTTATAAGCTTTCATATCTTTTTCATATTAACTTGGTCGCCCTCTTCAGTTTCTTGGTGCCTCCCTCCCATCCCCTCACTCCAACGCCACTCTTCTTATCTTCTCTCCTTTCCCTCACTCTTCCTCCACTCTTTCATCATACCTTCCTCTTTCTCCCTCATTTCTTGTTCTCCTCCTCCATTCTCCTTTATTCTTCGCGTCTTCTAGACCTCACGTCTCTCCACCTACACCCCCCCCTCTCCTCCTCCAATGCCTTCCCCCGCGCCTCTCTCTCTCTCTCTCTCTCTCTGATGCTGCTTGATGCTTACTCCACCGAAGTACACTCATAGCCTACCTTCACGTGCTTCGTTTCCTTTTCAGTTTGAACTATCTTGTGTTCTTAGTTTCCTTTCATAGCGTTCCTTTGTTTACAATATTTTCCTTTCTCCAATAACTTTATCTTTCCTTTTCTCCCACTGACTTTTCTTTCCCCTCTTCATCCTTTTCTCTTTCGTCTCCTCTTTCACTGCTCCTCACGCCTCTGCTCCCTTCTCCCCAAGCTAGGTCCCGCTCCCTCCCTACAGTCCCCTAACCCCGTTCTCGTCGCCTCCACCCCGAAGCACCTCCCGTATCTCGACGCATTTTCCGTAAAACCCCACGGCGTCTTGTCCTTCCTTTCTCCCCTTCATCGCCTTCTTTTATCTATCTTTCTTTCTTTTCCGACGCCCCTTGCTTCCTACCCTAGCAGAGTAAAGCTTGTCCCCTGCGGCCCCTTCACCTCCCCTCGACACAGCAGCAGCAGTTCCCCGCCAAGTTGAGGGAGACGACGTGGTACTGTCAATTGAGGTCTGATTTATGCACGATACTTACTCGGAGGCTTGTTAGCTACAACCCGTTCAAGAGGGTGGTCGATCCTGCATCCCTCCCTCTCTTCCACTCACCCTTACGTGTGTGTGTGTGTGTGTGTGTGTGTGTGTGTGTGTGTGTGTGTGTGTGTGTGTGTGTGTGTGTGTGTGTGTGCAAAAAAAAAAAAAAAGAAAAAGAGGGATGTTGGGCTTGAAGGGGATGTGTGCACATGTGTGTGTGTGTGTGTGTGTGTGTGTGTGTGTGTGTGTGTGTGTGTGTGTGTGTGTGTGTGTGTGTGTGTGTGTGTGTGTGTGTGTGTGTGTGTGTGTGTGTGTGTGTGTGTGTGTGTGTGTGTGTGTGTGTGTGTGTGAAGGAGAGGCGGTGGTGATGGTGGTGGTGGTATACTAGGTAAGTTGTCTACGTGCTTCTCCTCAAGGATGTCTGTACCTAGACACCAAATCCAGCACATAACATAACATTTCCTTCATGCCGCTTCCCCCCGCTCATCCTGGTGTCTCGGTACTTTTTTGGTGACGGGACAAGGTCGTAACGCAGGTCAAAGCTAAGGACGTAGAGTTTGGGCTTGTTTCTCTCGTTAATTCAGCCCCAGGTGTTGGGGTCACCTTACTGATGTGGACGTGGTCGGGTACGGCGCCGAGTGGTCTGTATGAAGCTGCCTTGACAGAGTTTGTTGGAGTGACACATGGCTTACTGGCTTTATGCAAGCTCCACTTCTTTTATAGTCTGGTTTAGAGCTATTTGCATAGTTTTCCTTAGGAGAACAGTCTCGAAAATAGACAGAGGTTATGTGGAAATCACTTCTTATTTATGGTAGGAAATAGTTTCTCAGCACTTTCTTGGATGTTCCGCGTGACCTGTCATCAATGTCTGCAGAACTTCAAACTGTTTCTTCCTATCTAAATCATAAACAGACAAAAGCTACGATAGAAAAAAGATAGATTATATTGTGCAGCTGATACTGTTAACAAATACTTAAAAGATAAATAGTACTTAATAACACATTTTGACTAAACATTCGTCTGGCGGGGCTTAATAGCTTTGCACGCCTAACAGTGAGTATTTGGCCTGCAATCATATTTATAAATAAACTTTCGATACAAAATGATGTCACTTCAGGACAAAAGCATAAACTTTCCCTAAATAATCGAGTTTAGCAGTTGCTATGGCCGTCTGAGGGAAGGGGGGCCGCTCCCCCTCCCCTCACTAACGTCCACTCACCCTGTCTCATAAAACCTCTAATTATCTCCACATCTCTGCCGCGAGGTCATTTGGAGGGGGAGGGGGATGAAGTGTCTGGCTGCGTGTATAATGTATCTGACTCCGTCTCTACGGCTGGGGAGAGTTAATGCCCCTCAAGCAGCACTCTCTCTCTCTCTCTCTCTCTCTCTCTCTCTCTCTCTCTCTCTCTCTCTTCGCTTCCCTCAATGGCAGTCTAGCTATTGCTACGTGCTTGAAAGATGATAGAGACGATAATGGCTACTTTATGAAATACCTCTCACAACTGCTCCTTTGTCATGTAAAGGGAGTCTGGTCAGTCACACCCGTGGCAGTCACTTCAACAGTGCCTGCCAGGAGAAGCTCTAACGATAGTCAAGCACCACGTGACGGAGACATGTTCATAAGCAAAACAGTGCAAACATTCCAAACAAATACGCAAAAGGACCAAAATTAAATTAAGTCAGAATACATAAATATTGTCTCAGTGTATAGTTCCCTTGGTATTTTCTCTCTTCTCTGTCTGTATTTGTACTAGATGTGATTTGTCGCTCCTGATGTCGTTTATTTGTTTGTGTTGTTCAGCCGAGCAGCGGCGTTTGCAAGGGACGTAACCACACGGCGAAGAGAGAGAGAGAGAGAGAGAGAGAGAGAGAGAGAGAGAGAGAGAGAGAGAGAGAGAGAGAGAGAGAGAGAGAGAGAGAGAGAGAGAGAGAGAGAGAGAGAGAGAGAGAGAGAGAGAGAGAGAGGGGTGTGTGTGTGTGTGTGTGTGTGTGTGTGTGTGTGTGTGTGTGTGTGTGTGTGTGTGTGTGTGTGTGTGTGTGTGTGACAGAACGATCACTACTAGGCGGGCCTCTTAATTAAACTGTGAGTTGGAGCACCCATCGTTACAACCCTTAACTGTGGCAGTCATGTTCCATTTTTCCTACTTCGCTTAAGTCATCCTTAACTACGCTCTTAATGGTTCATTGCTGTAAACTCCTTCCATCATACTTTCGCCTTAATCTATGCCCTCTTTACCTTTGTTTTGAATTCCTTTTCTAAAATAAACTTCTTAACAACGTTAATTTAATTTGAATTTCACTCATTCTCTTCTCTATCTCGCTGACAAGGAGTCGCCCCTGGATCCTTCGAGCCTCCCTAACTATCCCGCCACCTCTCTCTTTCTCTCTTCCTTCACCACAGCGCCCCGAGCTTCCTTACTATTTACCAAGAACCAACTAAGCGACACGGCCTTTGTTTACCATCTGGTGAGGCTCAGCTGACTACGCCTTCATCCCTCCTGACGCGAGAAATTTGCCCACCGCCAACCACCACTTCCCTGGCCGTCAGCACCTCTTTCGCCGTCAGCAAGTTTCTTCCCATTACCAGTCGTCTGGGATCAGAGTCTATGAGTTGAGAGACGTAGGTTGTCAGCATTAAAACTTGTTGTCAGCAGAGACTCCTGATTATGTCTGTGGTGGTGCTTGAAGTAAGACAGAGACAGACATAGGAAAGAGGAGGGGAGATATAGCTACATGCGACCGCACACCATTCCATGCACACAAGCTGGCGCACACTCACGCATACACGTGTGGTGACCTTACATCACTGCTTATCTGTCTGTCACGAATGCAAGAAAGAAAAAGGAAGAAGAAAGAAGAAGAGAAAAGAGAAGTGAGAAGAATGAAAAAGTGGAGAAGACGGGTAAAGAGAATGTTCACACACAGGCACTTGTACACACACACACACACACACACACACACACGCCCGGTAGCTCAGTGGTTAGAGCGCTGGCTTCACAAGCCAGAGGACTGGGGTTCGATTCCCCGGCCAGGTGGAGATATTTGGGTGTGTCTCCTTTCACGTGTAGCCCCTGTTCACCTAGCAGTGAGTAGGTACGGGATGTAAATCGAGGAGTTGTGACCTTGTTGTCCCGGTGTGTGGTGTGTGCCTGGTCTCAGGACCTATCCGAAGATCGGAAATAATGAGCTCTGAGCTCGTTCCGTAGGGTAACGTCTGGCTGTCTCGTCAGAGACTGCAGCAGATCAAACAGTGAAACACACACACCCGGTAACTCAGTGGTTTGAGCGCTGGCTTCACAAGCCAGAGGACCGGGGTTCGATTCCCCGGCCGGGTGGAGATATTTGGGTGTGTCTCCTTTCACGCTTAGCCCCTGTTCACCTAGCTGTTCACCTAGCAGTGAGTAGGTACGGGATGTAAATCGAGGAGTTGTGACCTTGTTGTCCCGGTGTGTGGTGTGTGCCTGGTCTCAGGCCTATCCAAAGATCGGAAATAATGAGCTCTGAGCTCGCTCCGTAGGGTAACGTCTGGCTGTCTCGTCAGAGACTGCAGCATATCAAACAATGAAACACACACACACACACACACACACACACACAAACTTTATAGCTTGCACGTGCAACCTGGGCCTTTTTTTATTATTTTTGTAATTATCTGTGGCAATTATTTAATAGGTTATGGATCAATTTCTTTTTTTGTAGTTCACCAAACAAAATCACAGAACATGAAAATTTTCTTCCATATCTCTCAAATGTTAACAAGATAAGAAATGGATAAGTACATAAGTAAATAAACAGAAGAAAAATCAACATTTAAATCCAAGACAATTCTAAAGAGAAGAGGAGGATAAGGAGAAGGAAGGAAAAGGAAGATGTGAGAAGAGGGAAGGCGAGATGTGAGGCAAGAGTAGGGTATGTTTACAAGGCAGATCAGAGTGGGGCGAAGGGAGCACCTGGTGTATTGATAGCTGAACAGCAAGGCACAGAGGGGGAGGCGCGGCCAGGGAGATGAGAGGTGAACAGTAACACGTGTACTTGATGTGGACATGGACAATACTGACTCAGTTTGTGTTTATCTGTTTGGCTGCCTCATACAAATGACCAAAGTAAAGCGTGTCCTTGCCTGTCTGCCATGTGGCGTGATCTACCCCTGACCCACCTAACATGACCCTCAGCTTCCCAGGTCTCGTCCTCTCTAAAGCAAGTGTCCTTGGCCTCTCTGGTGGAGATCTCCGCGTCAAGACTGCCTTTGTCCAGCTCATCTCTATTGTTTGTTTCTCTCTCATCCTTGGTGGAGAGCCCAAGTTGAGCCACCCTAATTATTTGTCAACTGTTAGGCACCCGGTGCCTCGTACACTAAAAGGAGGAGGAGAAGGACGTATGTACAATCACCTGAGTTCAGCATTCCTTGATTCTGCAATACTACGTACAGAATATGAAATTTCCGCAATATTGTTAACTATGCAGGAGACAAGTGTGGTATTATGATGAGAACTATATCAATTACACTGCTGTACTAATGCGTACTATGCTTAAATTGTCAATTATAAAGTGAGCTGCACACTTGGTCAGCTTTCAACCTTAACAAAACAAGTACAGTTTACCAACTAAACTATTAAGTTAACATTGAAATCTTTACATCTTGCAAAAACTATGATGGTCGTATTCAGTCAGGCAATGAGGTGGACGCGTTCCTCCTTTTCTTCCCATTGGTGAACTCTGACTCGTTCATCAAGAAAGCCAGTGACCCTCGGTGTCTTCCTTCCGTGGCCTCAACGCTGGTCCGCAAGGATATCACCCCTGAGAACCACATGTCCACAGCCCTACTTTACTGGATAAAACCTGAGTTTGAAAAGAAGTTCGACATGTACGTAGACTCACGAATCATTATTATTTTTGTGTTTCAATCCCGCCGGAACAGTTTAGGCAGGTGTTGTGTGCTGAGCAAATGTATAGCTGTCAGTTGGCTGCTACCGACTGCGGCTTCCTTACACTCTCGTTAAACATTTACAAGAACCGAACAGCTGTCGGCCCCAGTGAAGCAGAACCCGAGCATCGTCACGAGTGTGGAACGTCAGCACCCTGGGCGAGCTATGCAGGTGAAGGGGCGAGAATTCAACAACTGGAGCGAGACCGCCATCTACGGATTCACCCCGGGAAGGCACCACTAAAACAATGATATACGTACGTACTTGTAGCATGATGGAGAAGTGTACGCATGTATGTACTATCTATATATGTACTATACAAGCATGCATACACGGATCCATGTATGTATGTATGTATGTATGAATATATGTAACGTATGCGTACATGCAACGTACCACAAAAGAATATACTTCCTATGTATGCAAATATTCAAAAGCTCCCCCAGTCTGAAAATGCAACTGAGGTGGTATGGTAATAGTGGCTGCGTCGGGGACCCTTCGCCAGTCAGCGTGTCTGTGTTCAGCCCGGCGATACCCACAGCTCGTCCCCACAACACGGCCACTCCTGTCGCGAGTCTTGCCACAGTCTGCTGGCGGTGAAGACTATGGCAATGCAGTAAACACACTGTCAGTCGTGTTTGGCCTGCTCTCCACGTCTGCCAATCTCTATAATCTCTTTTCAGTGAAACTCTTATCAATTGCATAGTTACAGACGGGAGGCTCAGAACACATTATCATCGTTTCTAATGGCAACAAACAAACCGATCATTGTCAGAAGTTTGGCAGGGGAAATCACAGAACGATTTCTTAAACTAAGCGATCCTATTAGCCCGGTAACAAACAAATGCACCTGGGTGTCAGTCGAGATGCATGTCATATTGTTGGTCAGGGAGTCTTCACACACCGAACATTACACTGTAGTACACCGCTTACACACACCCTTTCCTAATCCGTCCAGAGCAGGCGAGGGGAAGGGTATCCTGTAACTTCTCTCTCTTAAGGAATATATTCAGTAAAGCGTTAGACTCTTGAAAAGAGCTGCACCTCCTTGCTCTTGTTCTAGCCGTTTGTCAATCTTCAGCTGTGTGGTGTTAACTTTAGCGCTACAAGTGTAATCTCCCGTAACTTTTACCTATGGCGGAAAATGATACGCCTGCTTAAAATGAGACGTACTCGTATAGTGACAGAAGAGACAAAACTCCATGGATCATACGTGCAATTGTGCACCACTATATATATATATATATATATATATATATATATATATATATATATATATATATATATATATATATATATATATAGACACACACACACACACACACACACACACACACACACACACACACACACACACACACACACACACTATAATGATTCATCAGAAAAGTTCTGACCGTGGCCGCCAATCCTGTAAAAAATACAGAAGCACACAAACACTGTACATGTCAACTTTATCTAATATTTTGGATGACCCAATAACCTATAACCGAACATCATCCTATAGAGTTAGATATAAACAAATGATGTGGAATTAGGAATTAAAAGCACATGAAACCCATTCCACCCTAAGAATGGCGTCTACAAAGCACGTATAAAATGTATGAAGTTCCTAACCATGACACATACATGAGGGAAACAACAGATTAATCCACCTTTATTAAAGACAATTTCTGTAGCGTATTTCTAGTGAAGTACGGAGTTAATAACTTTCCAACGAGGACTTGGCGGACACTGGTGCCGTAATTCCCGGCGGGTTTGGCTTCGACCTGCTGAGATAGTACAATGTGCCGCGAAATCTTTGCCTATTTCCAAAAAAGTTTACCGAAGAGAGACATAGAGAAGGAAAAGAAAAAGGAGGGAGTGAGAGGAAAAGGGAGTAAGAGAGAGAGAGAAAGAAAAAAAAAAAACCCACTGAGACGCGGCAGAACAGAGGCGGTGGCAGCGAAGTCCAGCAGTGTGACCACAGCCATGCCATTCCCAAGGGTCCGCATAGTCTATTGTCTCCTTGTTTCTGGCCCGGACACCGCCCTCCCCGCCCCTCGGTCGGCATATATCACGAGATGACACGCTAAGGTATTGCGTCTGGACAATACGAAAATAAGGGTCTCCTCAGTGCAAATGACTACTGAGCGCTCTGGTGGCGAAAGCAGGCTATTACGTAGTACGGTGGGTAGAACAATGGTAATTCTCACTAGTATGTGAAAAATACTGAGGGAAGAACGAACAAGATAGATAGAAAAAGCGAGGAAATATGTGAGGGAAGAAAGAAACTAAAAAAAAATGGAGTTACCGAACACAAAGAAATCCTTGTAAACCTGTGAGCAAAAGAAAAATCACGTTATAAGCGAAATCACCGCATGAAAACGAAACCCTTCAAGAAAACTATCCTAGAAAAATGTGACAAACACTTAAAAGTCACTGAAGACTTTGTCATATGTGGTATTTGTGTGTGCGTTTGACAGGAGAGAGAGAGAGAGAGAGAGAGAGAGAGAGAGAGAGAGAGAGAGAGAGAGAGAGAGAGAGAGAGAGAGAGAGAGAGAGAGAGAGAGAGAGAGAGAGAGAGAGAGAGAGAGAGAGAGAGAGAGAGAGAGAGAGAGAGAGGATAGCAGGCAAAGCGAGATAGGCCAAGCAATTCTCCAATACCAGCGGGCAGGTGAGGAGGTTCCCAGGGGTACGAGGGAGCGCCCACCCACACCACACCGGCACACCTTCCTACGCTGACCGTCCTCTTCCCCAAGCACACCTGTCCCCTACCCTGCCTTCCCTCGGCACACCTGTCCCTTACCCATCTCCTCCCTCAACACACCTGCTCTCTGACGCCTCCCTTCTCCCCCACCTGTGCCAACTGACGCCCCCTCTACCTAACACCCTTCTGTTTCTCTTTTTATATTTCAACTCCACCTGCCACTCTACCTGCTGTGCCTCTATCCTCCTCCCCAACACAACTCTGGCCATCCCCTGACTCTCCCAGAAGCAAAAGGAATAATGCAAAGGGCTCCTACCAGTCACTGTTCATTACAGGTTCCAAACGGTTTCTGCATCTGTCATCATATACATAGATTCACCTTACGACACCACTACGTTGCAGTCATCGCCATTATATTCCCCTCAACCGACATTCAAGGGAACTGTGCAATATTCAGCAGTCTCTCCCCCCTCGCGGCCAGTGAGAGCGAGGTTGCGTGTGGAAAGCGGCGCCAATTTGCAGGTTTGTCTTAATACATCACAAACTCCTTCCTGCGACATCTAATGAGCGTGTTAACAAACCCTCGCCCAGTCAGGTGGTGCTAACTAGGTCCACTACCACTACCTGCAGGAGTAATAAGGAAACGCAGGTAACAAGGGCATTCCAAGGGCACGTTATTGCACAACAATGTCACTGTTCTTCTTTAATTTACTTGACAAGTCTGCATAAGACTGTCAGTGATACTCTGCACCTCAACTCTGCATTGGCCGGACTATAAACAAGCGTCTAAGAGGAGTGATGCGCAGCTGCAGATTGGAGTGCTGTGTATCCTTAGCAACTCTAGTTCAAATATGCTACTGCCCTTCTAATGCATCATACGTAGCAGTTAATTGACGCGCGTCTCATGTTCCTCCCTATGAGGAAACACAGATCAAGTCACTCACCACATGTTCTTGATATCTTCACACTACACAAAATAAAGGATACACATTGGGCCCACACAATAAACTACTCCATACACGAACGCATCCACACACACACACACACACACACACACACACACACACACACACACACACACACAATAGCTATGACAACAAGCCACTTTTTTATGTTCTTCAGCAATTATTTAATACATTGTTATATGTTAGCACCGCCACGGAGTCACAATCCGTTTATGGACAAAAAGAATATGGGGAAAAGAGGCTTAATAACTTGAAAAGGGAAGGAGAGAAAAGTAGGAAGCGCGAGAGAAACGGAAAGGAAAAAAAAATCTGAACAAAGAAAAAAATAACAAAGAGGAAGGGAATGTACACTATTGACTACTTTATATATTGATATTCTACTTTTAGTGACGTGACCACGATACTGTGAAGCTGCCTCATATTGTAGTAACTGAAATATACAAACTATTAGCTGATTACTGAATAAATCCACTTTCGAGAACTATACAGAAGCAAAACCCTCAGATATTAAATTTAACATACATGAAAGGAAAAAGATTTCAATGGAGACGAGAGAGAGAGAGAGAGAGAGAGAGAGAGAGAGAGAGAGAGAGAGAGAGAGAGAGAGAGAGAGAGAGAGAGAGAGAGAGAGAGAGAGAGAGAGAGAGAGAGAGAGAGAGAGAGAGAGAGAGAGAGAGAGAGAGACGCACTGAAATGTCATGGTATATATCAAATTAACCTTAGAGCAGTGAATAACAATAAGCAAAAAAAAATGAAGGAGACAAAAGGATGGGGGAGGTGCCGAGAGACAACGAAACACTGATGAAACAGAGAAATGAACGATAAAAGTGAAGAGACAAGAGAAAGAGGAGACTGAGCCTGCGGGAAGAAAAAAAGGGTGCTTTCCAGAGATGCTAGAAAACAAAGTGCTACGTAGGAAGATGTTATATGCAAGCAAGGAGATGGGCCGAGGGAAGGAGGAGTATGGGGATGATGCAAGAAGACGGGATGAGGCAAGAGGCAAGTCACGCCGTCATATAGACACAGACTTTGATGGTAGGAGAGGAGGAAGATGGACGAGAGAGAGAGAGAGAGAGAGAGAGAGAGAGAGAGAGAGAGAGAGAGAGAGAGAGAGAGAGAGAGAGAGAGAGAGGTTGGGTGGGAGATGGGGTGGAGAAGGGACGGGGTGAGAAGTGGTGTGGGGAAATGTTCCTGACCCGCACTCATGTCTCAAGGTCAGATCTCAAGGAAAAGTCTTGGCCTTGCTGCGGCCTGACCACCAGCAGGTATTTACGCACGCAAGGGACCCTCGCCTCCACGCGCCACCAAAGCGGTACCAAACACAGAATTTTTAAGCATTAAATGACTCGCGCACTATTGTTACGATCGCACAGATGAGAGAGAGAGAGAGAGAGAGAGAGAGAGAGAGAGAGAGAGAGAGAGAGAGAGAGAGAGAGAGAGTGGGGGGAGACTTTCCCTTCGCACTTTAAAATAAAATTGGTTATTTTCATAATGTGTGAACAAATAACTGCTTGTCTCTTAGTTGTGAAATAGGAGTACATACATAAATCTGTAAGGCAGCAAAAAATTGTTTTTCCTCTTTCTTATAATATTTGTCGAAATAACGGCTGTGAGTGACCTCTCATGTTGGCTACTCGGGTCGCTTCACCTGATGATATGATGCATTGTGAAATAATTACGTGGCGCTGGTGTGCTTCGCTGCTGGCTGATTATATGCTGCGAGACGACGGTCAATAATTCAAAACTCATTACTTTTGTACTAAAGACGTTGTGTGTGTGTGTGTGTGTGTGTGTGTGTGTGTGTGTGTGTGTGTGTGTGTGTGTGTGTGTGTGTGTGTGTGTGTGTGTGTGTGTGTTGACATTAGAAGTGACTGAATCTAATTCTGTTCGTCTTGATGCAAGTTAATTATGCCGAAGTGTAATCTTAAATAAAAATAAAACATATGGATACACAATATTATATATCCACTTAGGCAAGCGTTAACATGGAGAGGCTTGGACGGGTACACACACACATACACACACACACACACACACACACACACACACACACACACACACACACACACACACACACACACATATTAATTCGTGGATCAGGAATTTACGAACATATGTACTGTTCATTTTCAAAACAATCCATTAGGAAGTTCACTGATAAGTTTTACACCTTCACCTTTCTTAAAACACACAACGCAAACCCCAGACATCCATCAGAGAGAATGCTCGTTCCATTCTGGGAAGAAAATTAGTCTTCGTTTTGCTGAATTTCATTGAGCAAACATGAATATAATAATCATTTATGTACAGCCAAAAGCGGCGAAATGGATACAAACAAATAAATGAACTAAGGGGCCAACACCCATGCGTACACACACACACACACACACACACACACACACACACACACACACACACACACACAGAGGACTGGTAAAGATAGCAGCACACGGACATACTCAGACTCAAATAAACAAAACAAACAAACAAACTGGCGTAGCAAACATGGTAGGTTGAGAAGGGGTGCGGGGAGGGGTGGTTGCTGATGGCTGCGTCAACACCACGTGAAAAAGTCGTCGGTGCATTATGCCACATTAATAAGTACTTTTAATGTCTGTACACAGGGCGGCGCGGGAAGAGTGTTGTGTTGCCAGATAATGGAGCTGCCGGTGTTTGACGTGTATTGATGCGGTCATCACGGTGTCATTATTTTGATCAACTATGAAGCACTCCAGGGTAGCTGCGCGCGTTTGTTTCGTGTGTGTGTGTGTGTGTGTGTGTGTGTGTGTGTGTGTGTGTGTGTGTGTGTGTGTGTGTGTGTGTTTTTCACAGAGAGAGAGAGAGAGAGAGAGAGAGAGAGAGAGAGAGAGAGAGAGAGAGAGAGAGAGAGAGAGAGAGAGAGAGTTGTTGATAATTCTCCTGTCTGTGACAGAGCAATGGCTCTGTAGTGTTCTTCCCTTGCCGTGTGAGGACTGACGTCCGTCACACTGCTGCAGTACAACTGGGAGAATGATGGTGTACCATTTCCTGTCCCTCATCCCCCACCTCTCTCTCTCTCTCTCTCTCTCTCTCTCTCTCTCTCTCATTGGCAACTTCTGTGACCACCTCCAGGAGGATGCTGCGCGCAAAGATAAAGAGTAACTTGAGCTGGGCAGAATATGTGTGGCGTCATTCAAGGCGTGATGGTTTGAGTGGGTGACGTGGACTATATCGCCTCACAATGAAGTTGTGCACGTGACATCTGCCTTATGAGGAGTGGAATTATCGGCTCATCACCCTCTTCGTCCCGAGAAGACATTCAAAGGAATATGAATCGTGCCAAAGATTCAGGGAGACCTCGTTTGGAAAGAACTAAAGTCCACGATCATGGCCCCGGCGTGAGTGATTTTAATCTTGAATGGGAAACTCAGGCCAGGATTACAAGACACTGTGCTCTGATGCCATCCTCACCGTGGTACCTCAGTGCTTATAAAAACAGATATGTCTTTTAACGTAGCTATCACTCGGGAGGTATGTAAGCGGGTCAGGGGCTGAGGGGTAGGGACAACACTCACGTAGGAAGTCTGCTAAACATGAATAACTTAGTTGCGGTCCTCAGTCGATGGCTTTCTTGAGTCTCTAGTACGACAAACACGATCAAGAAAGTGTGTGTGTGTGTGTGTGTGTGTGTGTGTGTGTGTGTGTGTGTGTGTGTGTGTGTGTGTGTGTGTGTGTGTGTGTGTGTGTGTGTGTGTGTGTGTGTGTGTGTGTGTGTGTGTGTGTGTGTGTGTGTGTGTGTGTGTGTGTGTGTGTGTGTGTGTGTGTGTGTGTGTGTGTGCGGTGAGCTGGGCGTCTCTCCCGTCGAAGAGGCTGCTTCTCTACTCAATAATTTCTCACCTCAGGGAATGGAAGGTCACTGGATGGAGGGAGAGGGAGCAGAAGGGGGACTCTACTGAGGTGGGTACACACTCCGCCTGTGTTGTGATCATTGATGTTTTTTTTCTTATTGTTCCATTTACTTGTGTTCATGTCTTACTTGAATATTAATTTGATAACCTTGTCTTTATTTTTGGTTTGCCGTGCGTGGTGTCGCCATGCAAATTGTCCCCCACTCTTTAGCAAGACTCGGAACACATACAACCATCCAAAGTGTTCTAACCACAAAATGGCTCGGTCTTTGTTCATACCTTTAAGAACAAACAGAAATACAATACAAAGTACGTTTTTTTTTTTTTTACGTTAAATAATGAAATAAATTTATATTTGGCAAATGAGAAAATCTAAAAAAATAATAATAAAAAGATAACAATGTGTAATAACTTTATGATATATACCAAACATCTTTCAAGTGTGAGAAAACAAGTAAGGCGGCGAGTCCCTCAACAGCGACGATTATAACGGAGCATCAAGGACATGTCGGAGTAATCTGCCACGCCCATGTTGATGTGAGCGCTACAGCTACAGGTAAAGAACAATTTCAACCAAGAGCATGGGAGGGAGGGAGGGAGTGACACCATGTGTCGAGTGAACAGCAGAAGCATCGAGCAAGCACCGGTGAGGCACCAGGGATATGCGTCGTGCGAAGCAACTACGAACGAAGAGCAGCAGAGATACCAAGCAAGTGAAGCACCGACGAGAGTCCACAGCGTATTAATTTCAACAGATGAAGAACAGTGGATAACAGCACTCCAAATATCGCTCGCTGTTGCTGCCAAAAAGGAGAGAGAGAGAGAGAGAGAGAGAGAGAGAGAGAGAGAGAGAGAGAGAGAGAGAGAGAGAGAGAGAGAGAGAGAGAGAGAGAGAGAGAGAGAGAGAGAGAGAAAAAAACGCTACCCCCCTGCGAGGAAAGAGAAGGGACGGGAGGCAAATGCTGGGATACTAAAATACGATATGCGAAATACATTCAGTGTCGGAGTTAAATTAAAAGCAAGCTAAAGCCTTCACCGGCGAGGGCACGGCGGAGATGAGTGATGGTGCGTGTGGGATGACGGCTGCGCGAGGCCGTGTGTGTGTGTGTGTGTGTGTGTGTGTGTGTGTGTGTGTGTGTGTGTGTGTGTGTGTGTGTGTGTGTGTGTGTGTGTGTGTGTGTGTGTGTGTGTGTGTGTGTGTGAGGGGGGCTTTCTGCGAGTGAATTACGACAAGAGGTTTGATAAGGAAAGTGTTCAATAGCAAAACAATGAGTAGGTAAGTAGGTTGGTGATGATTGACAGTAAGGAAAGGAGAAAGTGAATGAAGGACTAGTGGTGGGTGGAATGAGCCGGCGGGCGAAAGAAAGGATAATCATATGATACTTATAAGTAAATAACACTTTTTTTTTGTTTGCCTTCACGCGCAACTCAAACATCCCTGTTCAGTGGCTACTCATCCTGTATCACATTCATTTCCTCACCACTTTACTCTCCAAACGCTACACCTCTTTCCTCTTCCTTCTTCTCCCGCTGCTGTAGCTGCTTTTCTCTTACTCTTCGCTCACTCCACCTTCCCGGATACGTCATAAATAACCTCGGATTACCTGACGTTGCGCCTCTAGATCCTCCGGTGGCTTAGACTGTCCAGGTAAACGACCCTCACGCAACCTTAATTACTCCAGGTGTCGCAGGTGTGTGAAAGGTTTTGTGGTGTCGCAACAGTAGCCCGGTGGTGTCCGAGTCCAGTAGCTTCTTCAAAAATAATCAAGGAGAATATAGTCCTATAACTGACAATATTTCTGAACTTTCATAACCCTTCTCCGTTTTTTTTTTTACCACCACCATCGCTAATACTACTATCAACACCACCACCGCCATCACCATCATCGGTGCAAGAAGCAGCACCAACAATATAAACAATTACAACCGCAAGTGCAAGATAAAATCTTAGCCAAACTAATTTTTTTTTTCTAATTTATACAAATTTATGAACTTATAAATTTTTGGTGAGACAACACTACTCATAGTGGTAACAATGTGTCGAGTATTTATTAGGCAGGTAATGAGAGCATTACCTGCATTAACTCTAATTCAAGGAAAAAAAAACACATCCTCATCCGCTACAGTTTTATTATAAATAATTATCTAACCACAACAAACACCGAAGCTACCACTGCCTCTCAGGCCCCTTGAGAATTCCCAAGGTCCACACCATCCCGTCACGTAACATTTATACACCGACACTACTGCCACTGCTACGCCCAGAGCTTTTCCTTTCTTCATTCGCCATGCAACGCATACCAACACAAACATCTCTACACGTATAATAAGGAAATACCGGATTCATATTAAACATTATACTCATTCACGAGCAGTTCCCTAAAATAACCCTCCTCAGCACTGGCCACTTCCCTCCCTCCTTTCATAACACTCCCGAGGAAACTAAGCATCTTCTCAAGTTTCTCGATTGACAGTCTATTTCGGAAGGAAGCACTCTTGGTCAAGACGTGAGGAATGTGTTGGCTGAATCAGATCATCTAAGGTCGCTGGGTGACGCATTTCATGGAATACGCGATCTGACGTCTGCCACTCTCACGTCCTGCCCTAAACAATGCAAGCACGTCAACCAAATGACACTTGTGGATATTCTTTATATACGTTTTTCACCTTCAAATTACTCTTAAATCTGAGAATAATTACACAAATAACGGGATAATGCGAGGGCGTAAGCGGGTGTGTTTGTAATTAGCAGCAGCAGTACGTGACGTGTGTGTGTGTGTGTGTGTGTGTGTGTGTGTGTGTGTGTGTGTGTGTGTGTGTGTGTGTGTGTGTGTGTGTGTGTGTGTGCACGCGCGCGCGAGGACACACGAGCCAGACAATTTCATTTATACAAAGACCAATAAATAGATATCACGAAATAGCTATTCTACAACTCTTTTCATATATTACTGTATAGTTAGTTGAAATTATATTTTTCCTCACCTTCCCCGTTAAGGTGTTGCGGGACGTTTCACTTCCCACACAGGCACACCAGTGAGGGCGAGGCCAGCCACTCCCCGTGCTGGCAGCTGGTAGGCATTTTAATACTTGATTGTAATTGTTATCAGGACGGCGAATATAAATGCATATAGCTACAGCCAGGGCTGGTGCACGCACGCACACAAGCACGGGCGCAGGCACACACACACGCACGCACGCACGCACGCACCCACCCACCCACCCACCCACCCACACACACACACACACACACACACACACACACACACACACACGCCCGGTAGCTCAGTGGTTAGAGCGCTGGCTTCACAAGCCAGAGGACCGTAGTTCGATTCCCCGGCCGGGTGGAGATATTTGGGTGTGTCTCCTTTCACGTGTAGCCCCTGTTCACTTAGCAGTGAGTAGGTACGGGATGTAAATCGAGGAGTTGTGACCTTGTTGTCCCGGTGTGTGGTGTGAGCCTGGTCTCAGGCCTATCCGAAGATCGGAAATAATGAGCTCTGAGCTCGTTCCGTAGGGTAACGTCTGGCTGTCTCGTCAGAGAATGCAGCAGATCTAACAGTGAAACACACATACTTGTTAACTTCCTGAAGTCTCTCTCTCTCTCTCTCTCTCTCTCTCTCTCTCTCTCTCTCAAATATACGAAGAAACAAACAAACAAACACACACACACACACACACCGTGATCAGTAGTGAACTCTGACCTCAGTGAGCAGCGGTTTGTCAGGTCTGGTTGGCTAGTCGCCTCAAATATTGAAGGGTCGAGGTGCATGAGGCTCTTATTCTGCTGCTCGTAACGAGGGACTGCGAGGACACTACGGCATCTCTTTGATTCTTAATGTCCACATCGAGTGGGCGGCGATGGGGCGAGATCGCTTTTCCGCGACATTCCTTTGTAATCGTATTTTCTGATGCATTTTTTTTTTACTCTCTGATCTCAGCGTCCGAGACAGCCTCGATAACTATTCTTTTCATCCTAATATTCGACGCAACTTGATTTGCTTTATATTTCATTTTGCTGAGCTGCCTACGTCCCTCCTTATCTATAAATTATCACCCATCCCCGCGGGCACATGACCTCGATTTCCCGTCCACTGGTCTGCCAAGGCGGACCTCTGATCCAGCCAGCCTCACGTTCTTAACCTGATCTCTATTATCTTCCACTTTCCCTCCCTTCCCTGTCCATGCTTGCCGCTGCTCTCCCTCAATTCCTCGTCTGTCATCACCCTCTCTAGTACCTTCAGACAGCTCTCCCCTCCTTCCATAAGTAATACCTACCCACTTTCAGTTTGCAGTTGACTCTTTATTCAACAGAAAGACCCCAGGGAGCGAACACCGAGTCAAGAACCAGCTCGAGGCAAAATACTGCCAGAGCTCGCATTGGTGGGCGTGGGGCGGCGAGTGTGATGAAAGCTGAATAATGGCTGGCAGCAGTACGTATACGATGGTGTGTGTGTGTGTGTGTGTGTGTGTGTGTGTGTGTGTGTGTGTGTGTGTGTGTGTGTGTGTGTGTGTGTGTGTGAAGGTGTGGGGCTATAAACTGAACCACATTTAATATTACACAGGGATTTCACATCACTTCCTTAACACAATGTTACACATGTTTTTTCCTAATGTTTGTGAATTAACACAATTTTACATTCAATATAGCCTTATTGTGCACTGATGAGTCTCAAATTCCTCAAAAAATGTCGTCATATATCTGACATCATATAAAGTTAAAATCATGTCTGAATACTGCTCTCTGAAACTTTGTGCCTTAGATTACACCAGTGATAAGAGGCTATCACTAGCGGATCAAAATGTTGTAATGTGAAAGGCAAGGCTTTTAAAAGAGTAAATTATAACATAACAAAAGAAGAGTAAATATAAACAAACTATGCATATTATTGAAAACAAATAAACAAACAAATAAACAAACGTCCAATAAAGCAAAACACACAATGAGATCAACAAAACACACAAAACAAAACAAAAACCTAAATAATAAAGAGAAAGAAGAGAAGTGAGATTCCCATAGCACTTAACGCCCCTCTTACAGGCGACCCTCACACACCACCACTGGTACCCACAGAGGCGGCAGGAGCAGCAGCAGCAGCCCGCAAGAACGAAGATGCTACCACGACAAATCATCCCTGGGTTTGCCCTCTCCTCTGTTATCAAGGCGCTTACACATGGCGAATGAGGGAGGACGTGAGGGGAGTGAAAAGGGGAAGGTTAATAGAGACGAAATAAAGTTAAAGAGGTGTGAGGGGAGAAGCACCAGACAATTGCAAATGAGTGGGGAGGGGAAACATGTGGGCCATTGCTGCGTTTAGCTACAAAGTGTGTGTGTGTGTGTGTGTGTGTGTGTGTGTGTGTGTGTGTGTGTGTGTGTGTGTGTGTGTGTGTGTGTGTCTCCTGTCTATGGAGTAGAGAGAGAGAGAGAGAGAGAGAGAGAGAGAGAGAGAGAGAGAGAGAGAGAGAGAGAGAGAGAGAGAGAGAGAGAGAGAGAGAGAGAGAGAGAGTGAGGGGAGAGTGAGCGTGTAGCTGAGTGAGAAGTGATTAACCTGTGCCTGAGGGGACACACAGAGGGGATTGTGACGGCTGATGGAGGATTAAAACAGCGAGGGGAGAGGCGGCCAGAAGGTTGGTGGCGAGTGATTGTGGTTTCCAGGGAAGGGGAGAGAGAGAGAGAGAGAGAGAGAGAGAGAGAGAGAGAGAGAGAGAGAGAGAGAGAGAGAGAGAGAGAGAGAGAGAGAGAGAGAGAGAGAGAGAGAGAGAGAGAGAGAGAGAGAGAGAGAGAGAGAGAGAGAGAGAGAGAGAGAGAATGAAAACATAAAGACTGAGCAAATGAGCTTCATATAAGAATAATGTAGCATATATTTCAAACATACATACAAACAGACAGGCCCACGATATCTACACGTACACAATATAGTTGTCCTGGATCATATACGGCTTGTGTTCTTCATAATATCACAACAACAGTAAGTCTGACTTTATTCCGGTGTATTGCTCCGCTAAATAATACAACACATGTATTTTGCTGGTGGTGGGCAGCAGAATGAGTCGTGTGCTGGACTCACTACACCTGATGTAATTAAATTATACATTCAGTTTGGGATATGTTTGCTTGTTCATATGTTGCTCGCTCATCAGTAATATAAATACAAATATAATAAATTTGTAACACATTTAAAATCTGTATGAATGTTTGTATGCACACACAGAGACACGCGACGGCCAAACACTGAGGACGACATCACCAGGGAGTAGTACTGGCAGGTCGTTGCAGCCGATCACCGCCACGCACCACCTATACTGCCACCGCTCACGTCCCCACCACACCCGTCACTACCACCACCATTACCACAACAAATGATAATAATAATAATAATAATAATAATAAT
>NC_059304.1:6832519-6835019 GCF_017591435.1 Portunus trituberculatus | reverse complement strand
GAATGTAGAAAGCGACATGATGTAACGTTGTCCACCGGATAGAAGGCAGGATGCACTGGAGGAAGAGAAGGCCGGAGAGGGAGAGCACTGAGCTGGGTGGGAAAAGCAAGAATGAGTCAGACATGCTATCAGAGAAACGGCTGAGTCACCAAATTTGTCCTCAGCAGTCTTATGTAACACAGTAATCATTACGTTGTCCGCACACCTCCCCTCCCCTGCTGCACCTCCTACACGCCGCCTGCCATATGTCTCCCAAGCAAACAAAGACGCATTGCTCTTGCCTATCTCTTCAACACACACACACACACACACACACACACACACACACACACACACACTACGTATTTGTCCTTTTGCACGTTGTTCCCAATACCTGAGAACGGTTCAGGTGAGACGTGTGGAATAATAACATGCCCGGTGGGGTATGACGCGGGAGGAGGCACGCCGCCACGGAAATATGGATGCCATCGTGAAGCCTGGTGTTCGGAGTTCCTGGGTGACTGAACGAAGTGTTACGAGGTCGCGTGCTGGTGAGGGGAGGATGTTGTGTAAGGCGCGGCAAGGTGCGGGCGGCCGAGCTTGTAAGTTGCCCGCACATTTTGTAAACTTCACTAAGTCACCCCTCGACGCTAACGTAACGGCTAGTGTGTTGGCAATACGTGTGATGGATGATGGGGAAATCGCGCACTCAAACAGTGGTAGTGTGTTATAAATAGGGGGGAAACAACAGATGAGTGAAAGGTCTTTACTTATTTTTCTCAATCTGAGAGCTCATTTCTTTCTATTCTCTGTCACACTATTATAATCCTTTTGAACCCTGTAGAAAAAGTAAAGGCGTGAAGGTTACAATTCCCGCTGCCCTTAATGAAGCTCCCAAGAAGAAAAAAAAAAAGGATTATGAGGAACACTCTTGAGAGTACACACGTAAGTAATTTCCTTGCTCTCTGCCGTGCAAGTTTTTACCTCTGAGTGAAAAGCAGTTGAATGTCCTATAAATTATAGATAACCAAGCATCATCCATTTCCATGAAAGAAACATGAGATTGTTGTCTTGGGAAGGAGGGAAGTCCGGACCCAATGTTACCCTAACGCCTTCAGGTCATTCACCGCTGCCCTTCACGTGGAATAAATCAAATTACTGCTTCTCTAGCCTTTCTACACCTGCCGATACTAAACCAGTCCATCCACCTTTCTTATTGTGCTTCATTTCCTGCTGCGTTGGCAAGGTGAACAGATGACGGGCTAACTCCCTCACACTGGTAATACTGGCCGCGATAGTGTACTGGAAGCAGAGGGTAAGGCTGCTGCCGCTTATACTTGGGATGAACTACAGCAGCCAAGCGGAACTTGTAAGATGAGCACAGGGATGAAGTCAGCAAATGTAGCTTGGTATCTGTTTGAAGTCATAATATTTTTTTTTCTTTTGTGTGATTTTACTCGTGGCTCCTTTAATTAACAGGTCTCCAAATTATTTGGCCTTAAGCAATTTGAGTCTTATACAACTTCAGCATGAGAGAATTGAATGATTTTGGACCGGGTGGCACTAGAGTCGATATTTCCGAGCGTTTTAGTGGCAAAGAAGGCCGCAACAGCCACGGGGTCAAGGAGCTAATGATACAACAGTGAACCAGTAATGTGTGGAAGGTGACGTTTGGCGTGACTGGTACATGAGGGCAGCAAGGGAAGAGCAAGACAGGGAAGGAGGAGAAGGAAGAGGGAGAGGAAGAGAGGGTGGGGAGGGAAGGCAGACAGGTTTGCGCGTCGGCCAGGAAGCACAATCGGATGTCGTCCATCGTTCGTCTCTTGTTATTATCAGGTGTACCCTAGTCTCCTCCCTACCGGCACCCACCCTAGAGTTTACGCCCTCCCGCAACGCCCCCAGCAGCGTGAAGCAGGGAGAAGTGAAGGAGCCATGAGAAAGAGAGAACCAGGGAAGGGCTAGAAAAAACAACGGCCACCACGCTACTATTCATTCCATAACCAAGAGCCTCCCAGGAATGCTGTCTACCTTCTGAGACATCGGGCGACAAACAACAGGTCTGCAGCAGTAGCATTATGATGGCAGACTGGTGACATCACTGTTCTTACATGGGAACACCATCACTCACGACCTTTCCCCGCATTCCCTCCCGCAAAAAATAATCTTCGTGTTTCATGATTTATTACAGACATGATCTTGAATAAACGCGATTTGTTGTTCTTAACAATCTACACAAAGTGTGAACAAAATGTGAACAACAATTTCACAGATTACAACTGTTCATTATATCCTACCTTATAATTCCTCCCGATTATCCTCGAGACAAAAAGTTATGAATGGAAATGTGTTTGCGAAATCATCTATCTCACGGCAAAACATATTATGGTATTTCCAATTTCAGTTGTTGCCACTAAATAACTATGTACTGGAAATTAATATTCAAGTATGGACCAGGTAGCCTGTAAACGCTATCTTTTTCTGGTATTCAAGTTATATGAATGATAAGTTTTCTTTTATAATT
>NC_059304.1:6820019-6827519 GCF_017591435.1 Portunus trituberculatus | reverse complement strand
TTTGTTATAGTGTTTTTTATTTTCAATACTAGCTCAGCCAATGTTGAATTGTTACCTGATATGATAATTTGAAGATGTTCTTTAATTATCTGGGACAGAAGATTGTCTCCTGCCTACTGTGACGAGATGCCGATGTGCTCTCTCTCTCTCTCTCTCTCTCTCTCTCTCTGTGTGTGTGTGTGTGTGTGTGTGTGTGTGTGTGTGTGTGTGTGTGTGTGTGTGTGTGTGTGTGTGTTTTAAGTAAGAGATGAAAAAAAAAAAAGGTACACATACGGTGTCTGAGAATTACCCAAAAAACCGGAACAAATGCAGTGAAACCTCTCTCTTAAGTAAAGCCAAGTAATAGGAAGTTAGAAATACAGAAGCAGGCAGGGAGATTTTACCACAGAAAGATATGAAAGATTGAGAATACTGGTTAACTCTTGCATTAGGGAGCTGGACAGAGTACGGGTGAGACTAAGAAAAAAACGTTGTGAAGCAAGGCCGCAGGAGGAAGGGAGGCATGCGGTTAGCAACATCAGAAGAGCAATTAGTATAAAAATAGCGGTAGAAAATAACAAGAGATGCAACATTCCGGTGGTGCTAAAGAGCCTGAAACATTCAGTCGGACAAGAGGAGTTGATCAGACGAAGAGCTTTTGATTCCACCCTATCTAACAAAACTGTGTGAGTGGAATCCCGCCAAACATGCGGAAAGTACTCCATACGAAAACGGATAAGGCCTTTGTACAGAGTAAACAATTGGAGGGAGAGAAAAACTGGTGAAGGCGCCTCAGAACGCCTAATCTCATAGAAGTTGTTTTAGCAAAAGATATGTGAAGTTTAGATTATGAGTAAAGGACATACCGAGGATATTCAATGTAGAAGAGGGGGGCAGTTAAGTCTCATTGAAGAAGCGGGAATAGTTTTTGAGGCAATAAAAACTAGATTTTCTCTGCCCCAATCGGAATTCTTGGAAAGATCGAAAGTCAGACGTTCTGTGGCGCCCCTGCGTGATCTGTTGACTTCCTGAGAGGTTAGTCGTTTCTGAAAGGAACTGGAAAGATGTAGGGTGGTATCTTCAGCGTAGGAGTGGATAGGGCAAGAAGTTTGGTTAAGATCAGTGATGAATAACAAATAGAGAGTGGGTGACAGGACAGAACCCTGAGGAACACCACTGTTAACAGATCTAAAAGAATAGTGGCCGTCGACCATAGCAGCAATAGAACAGACAGAAAGGAAACTTGAGATAACGTTGCAGAGAAAGATACAAACCGTAGGAGGGCAGTTCTGAAATAAGAGATTTTTGCTAGACTCTATGAAAAGATTTTGATATGTCCAACGCAACAGCAAAAGTTTCACCGAAATCTCTAAAACAGGATGACCAAGACTCATCAAAGAAAGCCAGATAATTAGTAGAGTGGCCTTGACGGAAGCCATACTGGCGATCAGATAGAAGATTGTAAAGTGAGAGATGTTTGAGAATCTTCCTATTGAGGATAGATTAAAAAAATTTAGACAAGTTTAAAAGATTAAAGCTATAGGGCAGTAGTTAGACGGATTAGAATGATCACCATTTTTAGGAACAGGCTGAATGTAGCCAAACTTCTTGCAAGAAGAAAAGGTAGAAGTCGATAGACATAGTCGAAAGAGTTTGGCCAGGCAAGGTGCAAGCACGGAAGCACAAATTTTGAGAACAATAGGAGGGACCTCATCAGGTCCATAAGCCTTTCGAGGGTTTAGGCCAGGGAGGGCATGGAAAACGTCGTTACGAAGGATCTTAATTGATGGCATGAAATAGAGGGAGAAGGAGAAGGAAGGACAAGCCCAGAATCATCCAAGGTGGAAATTTTAGCAAAGGTGTGAGAGAAGAGTTCATCTTTAGAGAGAGAGATGTGATGGCAGTGGTGCCATCATGATGAAATAAAGGAGGGAAAATAAAGAAGTAAAGTTATTGGAAATGTTTTTCGTTAGATGCCAGAAGTCTCGAGGGGAGTTGGAATTTGAAAGATTTTGACATTTTGTATTTATGAAGGAGTGTTTGGCAAGTTGAAGAACATACTTGGTATAATTCTGTATGGCAGAAATGTAAAGTGTGTGTGTGTGTGTGTGTGTGTGTGTGTGTGTGTGTGTGTGTGTGTGTGTGTGTGTGTGTGTGTGTTAACTCACTCGTGTCCGGCTCACACACAGACACTGGTTTGCATGTTTGAGTTAACGTAAGAAGTCCTTTCCTCTTTATTCAGCGTGATCGTGAGGTCTACCAATAACTTTTCTTGCGCTGTATTTTTCTCTCGTCAGCCTAGTTTGCTTCTCGAGCTGACACAGTCGTGACACAGCTGGTTGCACCAGACAAGGAGGTGGTAGCGTGTGGCAAAATTTCGGGCGTTCAGTCTTGCAGAAACTAAGGTTAGATCCTCGCCATCGCCAACGAGCTAAAATAACCTACGTGTCTCTCATCAACCACTGCCTTCATTGTGCCTCCTCATGCCAATACACAGGCGATGCGTTGCATGAGCTTCCTATAATATACAAAATTCACGTTCCAACACTCAAGAAAAAAATTACAGTATTCAATAGGAAAATATTACATTTTCAGAGTACAACCAGTATTCTATACGTAGTGGATAACGGCAACACATGCACACACGAACTCAGCACTCTCCTCCCGGCACATCGTGATCTCTGGAGGTACAGTCCTTATGGAAGTCATCGGACCCACCATGGCAGGTACTATCTTTTTTTTTTCCCACCCAGTGTGTGTACATGATAACGCAACATCTGTTCGTACCACAGCGCTCTCCACACACCTCATCTCTGAACGTAACGGTGTGATGTGAGAGAGAGAGAGAGAGAGAGAGAGAGAGAGAGAGAGAGAGAGAGAGAGAGAGAGAGAGAGAGAGAGAGAGAGAATCGTCAGGGCTGGCATTACGTAAATAGCTCAAGCATCCAATCAAGCTCATCCGCATACATATCATGTTGTGCAAGATATGGACGGATCAACAAGCAGCCTTAGATCCGCGTGGTCTGTATATTTTTCATTAGAAATGCGAGCCTGGGAAGTTATAATTATATGCAAATTAGTCCTTTCCGCTCACCTGTTACCAATATTCATTAACGAGTATTTTACCGGCTAACGACCCGGTCATCGGGCGCACACTCAGTTTTTTTCTCTGCTTAGAAGATGGAAAAAAACTATTGCTTCAGTTTTTCCCGCTTCGCTCCTACTAGTTAGAATGTGATTACTATAAGACATGTATTATGTGAAGCTTAACTTTCGTTAACTTTGCATCACTTGGACTTCTTTATTCAAATTCAATAACATCACTGGCTCATTATAGCTTACCTGAGTTTTCCAGGTGTGGTGGATGGAAGAAATACATACTGATCCCGCCCTCACGCAACTGGGTAAAAAAAAAAAAAATATAGTAAATTCTCACTTCCTACCATACGCCAACTGACTGAATAATAACTACTGCTGACATTTAAGTTAACACGCGGAAGGTAGAAAAATCAATGGCAGTTTCCAAAAGAACTTCCATGATTATGCCGTAAACATTTAAAAACGGTAAGAACGGTAAAAACGTCAGAAGGAAAAAAAAAAATAATAAAATAAAATGAATTAAGAAAGTCTGTCAATCAGTGAACACGGATGACACACTGGACATGAAAGAGACGTTTGGCCTAATGCAATGCTCGCACCCTGCCTGACAGGTGTTAATTAATCTCTAAGACACAAATCTTAATATAACTGTGATTTTAATGCTAGTCATAGTCATTTTGTGCAACTGTTTATTTCTTTCCAGTAGTTTCATCTGCCAGTTATAATGAGCACATAAGTAACTACTTTTGCTTGGACAATACGATTTCTGATGTATTTAATTTTTTGTCCTTGTGGGAATCGTCTTTTCACTGAGGACTTCACACACACACACACACACACACACACACACACACACACGGTAGCTCAGTGGTTAGAGCGCTGGCTTCACAAGCCAGAGGACTGGGGTTCGATTCCCCGGCCGGGAGGAGATATTTGGGTGTGTCTCCTTTCACGTGTAGCCCCTGTTCACCTAGCAGTGAGTAGGTACGGGATGTAAATCGAGGAGTTGTGACCTTGTTGTCCCGGTGTGTGGTGTGTGGCTGGTCTCAGGCCTATCCGAAGATCGGAAGTAATGAGCTCTGAGCTCGTTCCGTAGGGTAACGTCTTGCTGTCTCGTCAGAGACAGCAGCAGATCAAACAGTGAAACACACACACACACACACACACACACACACACACACACACAACGAAGTTTCAAATGAGATTAACAGCAGTTATGTTCTTTTTTTTCTTTTTATGTAGGAGAGAGGGCCAGCCAACAGAAAAAAATATTTAAAAAAGAAGGCCCACTTGGGTGCTAGTTCTCTGTAAGATAGAAAAACGTTAACCAAAATTAAGGAGCAAATGTCTTTATACCTCCCTCTTAAAAGAAGACAAGTCGTAGGAAGGCGGAAATAGAGAAGCTGGTAGGGAGTTCCAGAGTTTCCCAGTGAAAAATATGAATGATTGAGAGTACTGGTTACCTCTTGCATTGGAGAGATGGACAGAATAGGGATGAGAGGAAGAACAAAGCCTTGGCAGCGAGGCCGCAAGGAGGATGGGAGGCATACAGTTAGGAAGATCAGTAGAGCAGTTAGCATAGAAATACCGATAAAAGGTAGAAAGAGATGCAACATTTCAGCGGTGAGAAAGAGGCTGAAGACAGTCAGACAGAGGAAGAAAGTTGATGAGACGAAAAGCTTTTGATTCCACCCTATCTAATAAAACTGTGTGAGTGGAACCCCCCCACCCCATGCGAAGAGTGCTCCATACAGGGGCGGATAAGACCCTTGTACAGAGTAAGCAGTTGGATGGGCGAGATGCCTCAGAACTTCATAGAAGCTGTTTTAGTAAGAGATGAGATGTGAAGTTTCCAGTTAAGATTATGAGTTAAGGACAGACCGAGAATATTCAGTGTGGAAGAGAGAGACAGTTGAGTATCATTGAAGAAGAGGGGATAGTTGTTTGGAAGGTTGTGTTGAGTAGATAGATGGAGGAATTGAGTTTTTGAGGCATTGAAAACTACTAGATTTCCTCTGCCCCAATCGGAAGTTTTTGAAAGATCAGAAGTCAGGCGTTCTGTGGCGTCCTTGCGTAATTTGTTGTCTTCCTGAACGGTTGGTCGTCTCTGAGAGGACGTGGAAAGATGTAGGGTGCATGGTATCATCAGCGTAGGAGTGGATAGGGCAAGAAGTTTGGTTAAGATAATTAATGAATAATAAAAAGAGAATTGGTGACAAGATAGAACCCTGAGGAACACCACTATTAATAGACTTAAGAGAAGAACAGTAGCCGTCTACCACATCAGCAATAGAACGGTCGGAAAGGAAACTTGAGATAAAGTTGCAGAGAGAAGGATAGAAGCCGTAGGAGGGCAGTTTGGAAATCAAAGCTTTATGCCAGACTCTATCAAAAGCTTTTGATATGTCTAACGCGACAGCAAAAGTTTCACCGAAATCTCTAAAAGAGGATGACCAAGACTCAGTAAGGAAAGCCAGAAGATCACCAGTAGAGCGACCTTGACGGAAGCCATACTGGCGATCAGACAGAAGATTGTGAAGTGACAGATGTTTGAGAATCTTCCTATTCAGGATAGATTCAAAAACTTTAGACAAGCAAGAGATTAAAGCTATAGGACGGTAGTTTGAGGGGTTAGAACGGTCACCCTTTTTAGGAAGAGGCTGAATGTAGGCAAACTTCCAGCACGAAGAAAAGGTAGAAGTTGACAGAAAAAGTTGAAAGAGTTTGGCCAAGCAAGGTGCAAGCACGGAGGTGCAGTTTTGAGAACAATAGAAGTGACCTCATCATGTCCATAAGTCTTCCGCTGGGCATGGAAAACATCATTACGAAGAATTTTAATTGAAGACACGAAATAGTCAGGGGGAGGAGGAGAGGAGGACAAGCCCAGAATCATCCAAGGTGGAGTTGTGAGCAAAGGTTTGAGAGAAAAGTTCAGCTTTAGAGACAGAAGAGATGGCAGTGGTACCATCAGGATGAAATAGAGGAGGAAAGATGAAGAAGTGAAGTTATTTGAGATGTTTTTGGCTAGATGCCAGAAGTCTCGAGGGAGTTTGAGTTTGAAAGATTTTGACATTTTCTATTTATGAAAGAGTGTTTGGCAAGTTGAAGAACAGACTTGGCATGATTCCGGGCAGAGATATAAAGTGCATGAGATTCAGGAGATGGAAGGCTCAAGTACCTTTTGTGGGCAACCTCTCTATCATGTATAGCACGAGAACAGGCTGAGTTAAACCAAGGTTTAGAAGGTTTAGGTTGAGAAAAGAATGAGGAATGTACGCCTCCATGCCAGACACTATCACCTCTGTTATGCGTTCAGCACAAAGAGATGGGTCTCTGACACGGAAGCAGTAATCATTCCAGGAAAATCAGCATAATACCTCCTCAGGTCCCCCAACTGGCAGAGGCAAAACGCCAGAGGCACCTTCGCTTTGGGGATCCTGGAGGATTGGAGAAATAGGACAAGATACAGAAATGAGATTGTGATCGGAGGAGCCCAACGGAGATGAAAGGGTGACAGCATAAGCAGAAGGATTAGAGGTGAGGAAGAGATCAAGAATGTTGGGCGTGTCTCCAAGACGGTCAGGAATACGAGTAGGGTGTTGCACCAGTTGCTCTAGGTCATGGAGGATAGCAAAGTTGAAGGCTAGTTCACCAGGATGGTCAGTGAAGGGAGAGGAAAGCCAAAGCTGGTGGTGAACATTGAAATCTCCAAGAATGGAAATCTCTGCGAAAGGGTAGAGGGACAGAATGTGCTCCACTTTGGAAGTTAAATAGTCAAAGAATTTACTATAGTCAGAAGAGTTAGGGAGAGATAGACAGCACAGATGAATTTAGTTAGAGAGTGACTGTTGAGTCGAAGCCAGATGGTGGAAAACTCGGAAGATTCAAGAGCGTGGGCACGAGAGCAAGTTAAGTTGTTGCGCACATAGACGCAACAACCAGCTTTGAAACGAAAATGAGAATAGAGAAAGTAAGAGGGAACAGAGAAGGGGCTACTGTCAGTTGCCTTGGGCAGCTGTGTTTCGGTGAGGAAAAGAAGATGAGATTTAGTAGAGGAGAGGTGGTGTTCCAAAGATTTAAGACTATATCTAAGACCGCAAATGTTGCAAAAGTTAATGTAGAAAAAGTTGAGGGAGGTGTCACGAAAATTGGGGTCGTTATCAAGAGAGGAGTCTGACCTGGGGCACTTCTGGTTCCCTCCCCAGAAGGGGACTCCGAGGCTGGGTTTTGAGTCGCCATTTTTTATATTTTGAATTTTAAGTGAAGGGTGTATGTGTGGTAAGTGCACGTAGTTTTAGTTGAAGAAGGAGAGTTGTCTTTAGAGGGTAGGCTGTGACTGACCCCTTGAGCTGTGAGACACAAAGGGATACATTCAACGATATCACAACTAACTCTAATGGAAGGTTCACAGTACCCCCTGAA
>NC_059304.1:6800019-6812519 GCF_017591435.1 Portunus trituberculatus | reverse complement strand
TATTTATGCGTATTTATATTAACATTAAATTTCTTTAGATTTATTAAGTAGAGTGAAAGTTCAGGAGTTTAAAGCAGAAGCAATACTTTATTCTCGGCTACTTTAGATCATGCTGAGGCCTTTTGGCCTTTAGTCTTGTATTCTTAAGAAAACAAAAATACAAACGTGACCACGGTTGTACCACACTGATTATAGAAGCTGACTAGATGACAATGTAGTGTTTATTCAATGCAACAAAAGTAATGGTGAAATAATCTCTCAGACGCCTGTTCATAAAATTACAACAGTTTCTTAAAAAGGAGAGAGAGAGAGAGAGAGAGAAAAAAAAAACATTGTCATGCACATAGAAGCGCCTTCCTGCTGACGATAGAAAAGAGAGATATTCTAGAAAAGGAGAAGGTAAGCTGCTCTGCTAAAGATGACACGTTTAAAACACTAACAAAAGAATTTACGTCAACAATCGTCGTACAATGTCGTGTATTTTATTTACTTTTTTTTTCACCATGCTATCATCCTCGTCTGAACAAAAGTAAATTCAACGTTTTATCAGCTTTTTTACAACAACAACAAAAAAATAATAAATAATGAATAATATATATATATATATATATATATATATATATATATATATATATATATATATATATATATATATATATATACACACACACACACATACACACGAGTTGGATCTGAACTTACATTTACGAAGTTATTCGGCTCCTTTAAGAAGCATGATCTACAAGCTGGTTTTGCATGATGCACCAATCAAGCTATTCTTTCTTCTGGAGTCAATAATTTCTGGAAAAAGGTGAGTACACACTGGAAATAGTTCCTTTCATCTTTATTTGAATATATATATATATATATATATATATATATATATATATATATATATATATATATATATATATATATATATATATATATATAAAGGTATATAATGATAATTTTGAGAAGCTAGAACGACTGCCAAAGAATGTGTGAATCATTTCTCCTTCAAACCAATTTGATGGAGATCCAACGAATGTCACTCTGATAACTATCAATGTTCACAGGCTTTCAGAATATTAATAACAATCTTTACTATTCAGTTACTGCACTCTGGCACAACTTACAACACTAGTCATTTTCTAACAACCTTTGTGCCAAAGCTACTACACTAAACCTGGAGGACTGACACGTCTAAATGGAATGTTCAATGAACAAAGCTTTCCCGTGTGCAGTCACCTCTTAGTACAATCAATCCTTACTCATGCTAACATCCATACCTTTTAGAACGCGAGGGAAACTGCATCATATTTGCAGTTCTGATTCAAGTGGTAGATAAGATGCCTACAATGTTTTCAATATCTAAAGTAAAGGTCTCCAGAGACATAGCCAATGCTACTAGAAGTTGAATTTAATATTAAAAAGCCTACGTAGTTACATGTCATGGAGCGATTAAAGTACAACTACAGTAAGAAGTCTTGGGCGTGTTGTCAACAAGCCACCTGTTCCTCCAGTACGGTCTCCGAGTTTACCTGCAAACCTTGCCTGAAAACAAGAACAACTTGAACTTAACAGTTATTGTTACTGCTATTGCTTACTTTCCTGAGTTTTCTTTCTTCTATCAATGCACTGAAAATCTGTTTCTTACTGTAACATCATTTCCATGTACTACAATCTTATTTTCATCTCGTATTTGCGCAGAGATCTAATCAGAGATTTAATGGAATTAAAGTTGTGGGAAGGAAACCACTCTGACTCACGCCAGAAATGACAAAGAAATGACAGAAGCAATGGCGGACGTGGTAAAGCAAGGAGCGCTGCGTCATGGGCTTGCCTGTAGTGGTGGAGGGGAGGGAAGGGGATTGTCGTGACAAGAGAGTGAGTATTAGTATTGAAGGGGAGGGTGAGAACCAAGGCAAAGCGACTACGTTGAAGGGAATGGGTGGTTGGGGGAGAAGAGCTTGTGCACTCACTCCCACTTCCCCCAGGTTGTGTCTGGCTAGGGTGTTGCTAGAATTATTTACACATCTACATTCATCTCGTTTATATCCGCCATAAAGAAGAGCGTGGGTAACACCAGCTTAAGGTGTCTGGGGGAGAGATTATGCTAATTATACCTGATCTACCTGTGTCTCGTATGTTTGCAGTAGTTGTAAAGGGGGAAGATCACGTCCATTGGAAAGTTGGCGAGGTACATCCACCTTACAAAATTTTACTTAGACTAATAACAACGAATTACTCTACATTTTCCCTTTCTTTTAATTAAGAGAATGAATAAAACACAATTTTTTTTTTCAACCTGCAGTTATCTTTTATTTTGTTTTTGTTTCTAATAGTACTGCAGAATATCTTTGATAAATGTTTCATTGTGATGGTGCATTTGTGTACATGTATACGTGGGAGCAGGAGCTCTCACCAGCAGCACCAACTCTCGCCATACTGAAGGCAAGCTGGGTACGTAAGGGTGAAGGGGTGGCGTGGTCCCATAGGGGGAGAGGCGCGGTGTGGTCCGGAGGGTGGTAAGGTTGGGTGGGTCTATACTCTAAAAAAAAAGTTGAAGGCTACTAAACGAACGAACAAAGTTAACTATTTTATATTTCCAAAAGCTGCGAATGTTTGCTTGTTAATGACACAGCTCAGGTCAGAACGGGCCCACGAGCAGGTAACGCGCGCGCCCTTAAACCCCAAACACATCCCGCAAAAAAAAAAAAAAAAAAAAAAAAAACTCATACATACACACAGCACGGCGCCTCCACACGGGGCAAGGCAGGCATCAGGAGGTCCATCCACAAGATTCAACGTCAAGAGGCGAGGGGAATTTAGGAAGTATATTGTGATTATGAGTAACAATGTTTATACTTCCTTCATCCTGCCTTTTACGTGGCAAGAACATTATCATATTTAAGGCTGGGGCATAGACCATCTCTGATTTATTATTCTATGCTCCATCAAGTGCTCACTGTGCAAAGCCTTCGATGGAAATTTCCTGCGGGCGCGGCCGGACTATAGTTTTCACTGAGTTCGTCAATCACGAATATTTTCATAACTCATTATTAGTTTGTGAATTTTTGCCTGCACGTGATTTTGCATCTGTTTGTTTATCTGCGTCGTGCATGCATGAGAGAGAGAGAGAGAGAGAGAGAGAGAGAGAGAGAGAGAGAGAGAGAGAGAGAGAGAGAGAGAGAGAGAGAGAGAGAGTGTGTGTGTGTGTGTGTGTGTGTGTGTGTGTGTGTGTGTGTGTGTGTGTGTGTGTGTGTGTGTGTGTGTGTGTGTGTGTGTGTGTGTGTGTGTGTCTGGATGGGTGGGTTTGGCAGGTTTATCATTGTTTTCCCTTACAGCCCGCAAGTTTGGACCGACAATCCATCTATCACGGCCTCAAGTGTTGACAGGTGGTGGTGGTAACTCGGCGGGGGGATAAACTGCCTCGTAAATCTGGTCAACCAAACACTACCAATAGTTATCTATCTGTAGCTTGTGGGAGGCGTACTGCTACCATCTAAAACGAACTAAATACCACACTCTCTCTCTCTCTCTCTCTCTCTCTCTCTCTCTCTCTCTCTCTCTCTCTCCGTGTAGCCTTGCCTATCCTATTATTGTGAGGAAGCTGTAACTCACGCGTTTAATGCAGTGGTATCACATGAAAAGGGAAAGGAAGGAAGCAATCAGAAACCTTATGAGGACTAGTGCATGATGTCAAGTATCGTGACTGCTTGCCATAGATGGTGCAGCGGTGACTTCCATTACGTCTGCCAATTCTTGCCGCACAAATGTTAATAACGGCAGCGTCTCCGTCAGCGTGATGGCGGAGGGGAAGAGGCCCGAATTGATGGAGTGATAGAACACAATAATGTCCGTGAGCACGATGGTAGTAATGCACGATAATGACGGTAGCTCACGGCGAGGAGAATGGCGGTGCACGATAATGACCAAAAATAGTCTTCCGGCTAATCACGGCAGGTTTGATAACTGGAATAAAATCTTGAATTCCTGCTTGCTCTAACTACCTCGTCCTTCACTGCACCCTACTTTTGTCTTCGTGTTATCCTTCGTCTGTCCTTGACCGTCGTTCGCGACGATGACTGTGCCTCTCCACCTAACATGCAATGTACTCCTTCAATCAAAAGTACTCCCACATAGCTTTACAAAATACACGAGAAGGTCGTGGATGTAGTTCGGTGTGGCATCTTGGGAGCCCCGCCCTTCATAGCAAGGCTGCTGCTCTCCTGAACACCTTTCAAGGTAAATAAGAACAAAACGAACAGTGTGCTCACGTTTAGTCGCTGAACACGATTACGTTGCACTTAACTCCAACACTCAACGTCTTGAGGGAGGCAAAAAATATATATTATGTGATGAGCCTCGCCCATCAGAGGCAGTTACTCGTACAGACAACGGGAGAGTATACACCTCGAGGGGCGTGTCCCATCATGCCTGACCGATGAATCTCACTCGATGGGGTGTTCCTTGGCCCGAGTCTGTTGTCTCAGGTGTGCGGCCAGGCAGGTGCTTCTTTCACTTACATATTCATCATTTTACTTCCTCTTATCTTCACATTCACACTGTATTTACAATATCTTTTACTACTTTCATTCGCCAGTTTCTTTTTTCTTTTTACTTGGCAATCACTACGTAGCTAAGTCCAGAATTATAAATTGCTTGTTATTTTTTTCATTAATCAGTTTATGAATCCTATTCAAACATATTTCTTTATAATTCATTAAGTTATTTCACTGATTAGATGATGTCAATTATGCACTAAATACATGCATGCCCAGGAGGACGACCTCTACCACCTATACAGGAGCGGGATGCTGCCACTGATAATCACGTAGGACTTAATGATACACAGCACCCTGGCCACTGACAACATCCTGCCTCCTGTCACCACAATGGAATGCACACCTTCCACTAGTCAAGGTCACCAAGTTCCTCAGCGTCGCCAAACACGCAGCATGACCGACCTGTTAGTGCCGCACCACGTTCTTTCTTCCACACGTTGCCTCTCTACGCAAGCGCTCACTCATCCACAAGACTCACCTTACCTACTCATGAATGTGTACATCCTATTTTTCTTAATACACCTCCCTAGCTATTTTCTTTATTTAGAAAAAATAATAATCAATGTGAATTCTTCGTGCATATGTCTAGATTAGGCAAGCTCCTATATATTCGTATACCTGCAGTTCAGCGACTCTCGATCTTTCACCTTCACTAACGGTACATCAATCCGGAGAGACATCCATAATTGTTCCTCGCCCACCAGCCACAGTGGGACATCATGGTGATGTATAGCCATCTCGTACCGATCATATCTCATATCCCATACCATTCGCTAGAAAAAATACCCATGAAACAAAACTAACATATTATAACATCTTTATTCCTGTTATCGAGCTGTAAATCTAATGAAACGTTACTGTGTGCTTTCGTGATTACTGCTTTTCTTATTCCTTCAATATTATTATTGTCACTATGATTATTAATATTCATCATTATCATCATTATTATCTATGATTTTATTTTCTTATATTTGCAATGAACCTTTGTGTGATCATTTTAAAGTTTTCAGTTTATATTCACCGACAAAAGTATTAATAAATTGTTGATATATATATATATATATATATATATATATATATATATATATATATATATATATATATATATATATATATATATATATATATATATACCAGATAGATAGATGGAAATTTTTCTTTTAACTACACAACATAATACAACACCTCGTAATATACTTACTGCTCTATGCGTAAGTAAGAAGTCATACCAAAGAGGAGTATGAGCGATGCAGACATGGCTGGCCACAAAGCAATAATGCCTGATAATGTTACACAACGTCTGGGCGGAAACTAACAATTTAGACCAAAGTTAACCTACTAACTGTACGTATCATAACTTAACACCGGCAGTATTCATACGCTGAAGAAAATGTGATACTATATTATGTTATACAGCTAGGAAATAAAAGAGAGGCAATATATTAAGGAGAAAAGAGCCTGTATTGCCACAAGGGTGTGTAACGGGTGCCAGCGCCACTTGGTGAGTGAGGGGATGCTAGATGTTATCACTTCATGCTGCGTGATCTTAAGCCCCTGTCTCGGCCATTTCCTCAGCGCTGACTGTGAAGACACTGCTCATGATTCAATCAACACTCGGTAGCCTCTTGACACGTGTTGCTAGACACATTTTATATTCAATAACGATGAAAAGCACATGATAAATCTTCTGCTATAAATATGCCGGTGTTAATAATTTTCATCTCACATGCGTGGTGATGGGTTGCTTATTGCTGTAGAGTTCGCCACCCTTCTGCCAATGACCAGCGGTATACACAAAACCGGGACGAAATTAAGAGCGAACACACACACACACACACACACACACACACACACACACACACACACACACACACACACACACATACCTGGGGAAGTTGATTCTGCGCACTTCAAGACAGCATTATCAGGGCGGCTAAAGAGCGGAAAAGCGGGAGGATCGGTGTGAGTTTTGCGGAAAGTAAATTGTGAAGGCAAAGTGCTGACATCCTCAGTTGTGGGGGAAGGAGAAGCGAGAAGATAGGAGGTGGCGCCAAGGAGAGGGATTATAGGCAATAACGAAGGTGAGTAACTGTTCACCTTCTCCTATTTAGTTTTCCATAACTTAGCACTGTGCATGACGAAGCAAGAAGAAGAAGAAGAAGAAGAAGAAGAAGAAGAAGAAGAAGAAGAAGAAGAAGAAGAAGAAGAAGAAGAAGAAGAAGAAGAAGAAGAAGAAGAAGAAGAAGAAGAAGAAGAAGAAGAAGAAGAAGAAGAAGAAGAAGAGAAGAAGAAGAAGAAGAAGAAGAAGAAGAAGAAGAAGAAGAAGAAGAAGAAGAAGAAGAAGAAGAAGAAGAAGAAGAAGAAGAAGAAGAAGAAGAAGAAGAAGAAGAAGAAGAAGAAGAAGAAGAAGAAGAAGAAGAAGAAGAAGAAGAAGAAGAAGAAGAAGAAGAAGAAGAAGAAGAAGAAGAAGAAGAAGAAGAAGAAGAAGAAGAAGAAGAAGAAGAAGAAGAAGAAGAAGAAGAAGAAGAAGAAGAAGAAGAAGAAGAAGAAGAAGAAGAAGAAGAAGAAGAAGAAGAAGAAGAAGAAGAGGAGGAGGAGGAGGAGGAGGAGGAGGAGGAGGAGGAGGAGGAGGAGGAGGAGGAGGAGGAGGAGGAGGAGGAGGAGGAGGAGAAGGAGAAGGAGAAGGAGAAGGAGAAGGAGGAGAAAGAGAAGGAGAAGAAGAAGGAGGAAGAGGAGGAGGATAGAAGTGTCATGGAGTGGTAGGACACAGCAAGTCTGAAGCATAAGAAATTGTAACAAAAATATCTGAGGAAGACAATGGAGATATGCAGAAGTAAAATGGGACACTAAAGAGGCAGAATGAACAGGATTTTGGGTAAACAACCATCCGAGGCATCACTTACTTAAAGACAAGGTGAAAACAAAGTGGAATAAGACGTAAAAAAAAAAAAAAAAAAAATAGAAAAAAAATAATAATAAGTGAGGAAAGCTGAATATACTTTCCACGGTCTTATAATGACAAAAACGTTATTCAAATTTCAGACTTTGGCTCAGGTATATGTGCACATGTGAAATTACTAAACACACACACACACACACACACACACACACACACACACACACACACACACACACACACATACACACACTCACACACACACACACACACAGTAATATCACAGAGATTTACACTGAGACCACGAATAGTTGAACAGGGAGGCGTGGCTGCAGATGACGCGATACCTGGCTGACGAAAACCATTGCCTCCCCTCCTTGGTCAGCAGCAGGTGTTAAACTTTCGCGGCGACGATTTGCACACTGTTACGATCTGAATAAGAGAGAGAGAGAGAGAGAGAGAGAGAGAGAGAGAGAGAGAGAGAGAGAGAGAGAGAGAGAGAGAGAGAGAGAGAGAGAGAGAGTGTGTGTGTTCAGACATCTCCACTATTGCCTCCAAGACATTCCGAAGCAAAAGCTGCAACGCGACAGTTATCAAAGTACACAAGGTAAAAAGTGTGTGGCATTACGCATTTTAGTTTACTGCGTGTATATACAGTTTGTTTACTTTTCTCTCTTTCTCTTCACAGTTTTAAAAGTCTCCATGAAAGACATCCAAACATCTGACTTTCGGAACTCAACTTATACCAACAAAAAGATAAAGAAAACATGTAAATGAATGAGCAAATAAACGCAAAACGAACCAGTTGGAAATAAAGGGAATTATGAAGCGAGCCGCAAATGGAAAATAATTCCAGGGACGGGAGAGAGGAAGAATCCAGACCAACAAACCGAATATTTTAGACTAGGGCAATCTAATCACTGTTTGGGCGGCTGGCTACGCGGGCCACTCCGGGGACGGCCGGCCCAAGCCTCGCCGAGATAACCACCAGTTTTATGGCATAATTTCATCAATTACCGCAGCCGCTAATATGAAGATAACATCTGCCTGCCAGGCCACATATTACCTGCCGCCCGGGCTGCTGCCTTCCTGGAAACATTTGACTGTGAAAGCACACGCAGTCAACAGGGAGCCGCCAGTCTGTTGCCGTGATGTCTGGTGATGGCGGACGGGCGGATGAAGACAAACAGCGCTGAATGTGTGCTGGTGCGTAGGTGGTATTAGTGGTGGAGTTAACAGTGCTGCGAGGCGGTGGTGTATAATGAGGGGTATGGTGCAAATGTGAGCTGTGTGTGTGGTGTTGGGTTAACTGCGGTAGAAGTGAATAAAGGGATACACGTCCATGATACAGATTGGTGTGGCTGATGACTGTATTTGCTAATACCAGAGGGTGGGCGGTGTAACAACACAGGTGCGTGGTGTGAACGGTGGCAGGGAGGACGACGGATGAAATTAATTAATGGGTGGCGGGTAAAGGGGCGGAGGTGGGTGTAGGTCGGTAGTGGTACATCATCAGCGAGACCACCAGTTTGATCGTCAGTAGCGACAGATAAGGTGTCGGGGAGGTGTGTGTGTGTGTGTGTGTGTGTGTGTGTGTGTGTGTGTGTGTGTGTGTGTGTGTGTGTGTGTGTGTGTGTGTGTGTGTGTGTTAACAAGGATAGGTTTAGGAACGAAACAGGCTGGGAAGGCTTAATGGAAAAAATCATTAGTAGTTAATTGTGAATAAGTGACTCAAATACCAAGCTTTATGTTTTTTTTTTCATATATTCTCTCTCTCTCTCTCTCTCTCTCTCTCTCTCTCTCTCTCTCTCTCTCTCTCTCTCTCACCGGTGTTCATCAGGCATGCTTACTCGTGTGTGTCAATGCTTGCTTATATATGCACCTCATATTAAGTATTCATGAAATATATATACACGCTCATATGAATGGGTCTTTGAAGTCTCACAAACGAAGATCAGAGGAATTGCTAATGAACGTTTCTTAATTTCGGATTCCATGTGGCACCAGATCCACAAATATCTTTTAAAATAAAAATCTGCCCATTTGCTCAAAAAAGACTAATATTTATCGCATCGCAAAAAAATTCGACCGGGTGCCCTTTACTCAAGCAATTTTTAAAAGTTCGCTCACATATTTATGCACTCACGAGCAAACATGCATATTTTTACATATACTTAGACACTCAAGCGTGCGCGCACCCACACTTACACATGCACGCACATACGTACACACGCATACGAAAGGAGTCACAGAAGCGCACGCGCATACACATGTATGTACGCATGCTCTCTCTCTCTCTCTCTCTCTCTCTCTCTCTCTCTCTCTCTCTCTCTCTCTCTCTCTCTGACACAGACAAACAAACACACACACACACACACACACACACACACACACACACACACACACACACACACACAGAGAGAGAGAGAGAGAGAGAGAGAGAGAGAGAGAGAGAGAGAGAGAGAGAGAGAGAGAGAGAGAGAGAGAGAGAGAGAGAGAGAGAGAGAGAGAGAGAGAGAATATGTATCGCTGAATATAAATACTAATATAAAGTCGAGGTAGTACGTAGCCATCAAGATAACCATGATAGTGCAGCAAATCTCCAATGATAGGCTGCGTTAAATCCCAAAGTAGCAAAGTGTAATATAAAGAAAATCTGTAGTTGGAGGTCACGCAACTCAAGACAGAGTGATCACAAGTCCTCCCACGGCAAACACAAGGCAGAAAAAAACAGAAAGTCGATGTAAACGGTAAGGCGAATCTCTCCGCTACTTCAGGGTAACAGGAAAATTGCACGTTGGTCCGCCTAATGCGACATCAAAAACATCGCCCGTCCTGCAAACTACAGACAGACACGTCGCGCCGCAAGCAGCAGCCGAGGAGAAAGACAGAGGAGACACCCACTTGGCCGACAGCTGATCCGGAAAAGTATATACTGAGCGAAGCGTTCACATGCAATCAATCAGCAACAGGGCAGCGGCGAGCTCCAGGCACGCCACAAGCCCTGCCAAGACATCCAAGATACGAGGCAACGCCGTCTAACCACGGCCGAGGCTCGCTGGCGACTGAAGACGGCAGTGACGTCATCCCCTCTAGTGTATGGCCTAGTGTATGGTGTGAGGAGCCTCAGCCGCCCTGTTTCCAACTAGCGCTACATCCCATTTCCCAACACTTAACAGAGTTCCGCTTTATGCACTCAGAAGGACATATGGTTTATACATTTAGACAATATTAAAAATTTTATTTGTTGCTTCACAAACACCGCTCTTCTCGTCAGGTGAGGAGGAATCATTCATTGTCAATAGTGAAGAAAAGTATTGGAAACTTAGCGCAGCATGGGTGTGTAGGCCGCGTAGAGGGACCCTGCCTCGGCCTACCATCCCCAGCCAGTGTATGGGAGACTGTGGCTGTGTTAGGAGGCCTACGACATTTGAAGGGAATGGTCGCTTAGGTTCTGGCTTCCTTGATCACTTGAAATGATTTTTGTGCACTTCTTTGAAACCTCTAAATTGACTTTTTCCAGCATTATAGCACTGGTGATGGGAAAATACAGTGATTGGATGTTATGTGTGTTGAATAATCGTAATTTACACTTGTTTTGTCGGCTGGCGAAAGAATCCGTACAGCACGGTAACATAGTGATGTGCAGTGGCTGGTCGCGTGGCAATGTGAGGCAGGTGCTGCAGGCGGGGAAACGTGTGTGTGTCTGACGGTGGTAATAATTACTTAACAGGACGATGACTGTGATCACGCCAAACACACAGAAATACTGCCGCAAAAAAAAGCGACCTTGAGACACAAAAAAAACGAGGGTAAAAAATCACTGTGTTAGCAGTGGTGGAAATAATAACGAACGTAAAATCATGCAAATGCAAGTGGTGAAGTAGTAACTTCAACAAAACCTGGAGTAATGCGAATTATGTGCTTTTTATTGACAATTGAGAAGATGATGATGATAATAATGTAAAGGATACTATTCCGACAGCAGCCACAAGGAAAGAGGATTGTTTGCAGCAGGGTGTCAGGGTTGGGCGTGAGGGAGTGCGGCCAGTGCAGGTGGGCGGGAGGTGCCGGGCGGGTTGGGACAGGTTTAACAAGCTCAGAGTGCCAACGGCGGCTCTATCGGGTGTCAGATTAGCGGGCGAGCATAACACAGGTAACACCAGCACTTGGCCCCTCCACCTTACAGAGAGAGAGAGAGAGAGAGAAAGAGAGAAAGAGAGAGAGAGAGAGAGAGAGAGAGAGAGAGAGAGAGAGAGAGAGAGAGAGAGAAAAAAAAAATAATGCTACACAACGTGGCAGGTAGGTAAATAAACACACCGACAAGCAGACAAAATAGGAAATAGGACAAAGGTAGAGATCTAATACATCAAGAAGCAAAATACTTAAATAAAAAAAATAAAAAAAAAGTAACACTGTAGATAATGAGAGGGGCACGCCTGACCGCAGCCAGCAGTCCCAGCTAGAAGTATCGGGGTTAGCACACACACTTTGTCGTTCGTCAGGATGAGACATTAACGATTCATCCTTTCCAAATATTGAACGCCTACATGTCACTAACACCACTCATAATCATGGAGACCCATTGCGAAAAAAAAACATCTCACAACGAACTTCTTTAAAACTTCAGACAGTAGCGTACTTTTCCTGTGCAATGCCTACAGTACACTTAATATATGGTTATGACTTCCATCCTCCAAATTCCCTTCCACTTCTCCTAATTCTCCGAATCCCTTTACCAACACCTTGCCCAACAATTAAAGGTTTTCGATACCTACGGCTCTGGAGCCTTTTTTTTTTTTTTTTTTTTGGTGGGGGAGCTTGCAGAAAAAAAGCTCCGGTGATATGATTCTGTGAAAGGGAGGGAAACGGATAAACCTGTAGTGTTTTCCTGCAATGTGCACGGGATTCTATAGCTTATGTAAGTGCACGAATGACTCTGTGGTCGAAGTGTCAGACATTGAACAGCGCCACAACCCATGTCAATCTGCAAGTGCTCTCTTGACTTGACATCATAAAAGCCAGAGGAACTTCTTGCATGTCGCGATGTTGTA